>NW_024500572.1:2970757-3495103 GCF_017590055.1 Onychostruthus taczanowskii
ATGGAGCAAACTCAAAAAGAAAACTATGTTGTTGTGGTTTTTTCCCTGTGCTGGAAACTGAACTCTTCTTTGGTATTCAGTGCTAGAAAGCCTGTCTGGCAAAGTGCCTGACTTGAAAAGAGAGATTTGCTCTTCTCTGACCCAACAGTATATTATCTCTAACCCGAACCATCCCAGTCATTTAAATGTAAATCACAGCAAAAGTAAGCTTTCATGCGTGTGGGCTTACGGGCTTGAGCAGTGCAGTGCCGGCCCTTGCTCAGCCTGCGCTGCCTCCCGCTCCAGACCAGGAGGGGAGGGATGACACGGAGCAGCCGCAGTCCTGCTGCAAGGCCACAGTGTAGCACAGACATCTGGGTGGCAGAGACACCCGGAGAGCAGCACGACACCAAACAGCTTGGAGGGGGCAGGGTGAGGGTGCTCGGTACTTACGGAGCTGCAGCAGGCCCTGCCCGTTGGGCTGATCTGTCAGCCACTGTCCCTCGTAGGTGGAGCCGTCCTTGTAGTGCATCTTTCCCCAGCCGCTGCGCAAGCCATTGCTCCACTCGCCCTCGTAGAGCTCCCCGTTGGGGTAAAAGAACATCCCCCGGCCCTGGACAGCAGCACAGAGATGCCTGGTTAGGAGCTGCTCTATTGAAAGGGGTCAGTGTTCAATTTTGGAACATCACTTTGATAGAATATTCCTTTGTTTATTACTCTTAGACGTGGCTGCTGGCAGCCCAGCTCCGTGGCTGTCCTTGTGTTGAAGGGAATGAGATGTGGTAGTACATTTTTGGCAAACAGTTTTATTCCCTTGACAAAACCTTGGGTTTATATCTCAGTGTGTTATTATTGGCATGATTGCTGCTAATATTTAGCTAAAAGAGGGTTTTACAAGTATATAAACCTGCCTGGAGATAGGCAGCATTAAAGGATGTGTCTCTCAACACGGGGATTTCATGTCTATCAACCCTGACGACGTTTCCAGCTCAGTGTGTCCCAGCCTGGGCAACTCCACCTCTTGTTTGTTTTACATGTATGTTTGCCATTAAGAAAAGTCCAGAGGTACCCCCTATGCCAGGGAGTGATACCAATAAGACATATTTCCATATCACTAACACATTTTCCCATAGGAATAAAGTGTTTTCTTTTTTCTGAGCAAATAATAAAACCAGTTCTGGAAACAACGGATTTTTCTGAGTATTAATTTCATTAAACTGCATGGATGTAAGGGAGAAGCTTTTTAAGATGAAAACCCAACCCTAGTGATATTTGGATGTCATTATAAATCTTTCAGCAAAGCTCAATTATGGAAAATCTAACCTTAAAGAACAGGAAGGGAAGCTCCCTCCCAGAGACAGAAGCCATGGAGCCACACGCCCATTAAAAGCGTTGGTGGAGATGAGTTTAATTTAAGAGCAGACACAAAGACAAACACAAGGTTTCCATTGGCAGATCCAAAAACGTTCCTACAAGGATTTTGCATATTGCATTGCAGTCACTTCTACCAGATGACTTTCTCATTATGTTCCTTTTAGGAAAAACTGATTAATGTGACAGGCTTAATTTCCAAAAGAACTCAAGTTATTTGCCTATTATGCTGTAAAACTCCCAGAAGAAGGTGCATTTTCTGGCAGTGCTTATAATACAGGTTCCTCTGACTTGTTCAAGGACAAGAGTAATGAAAGGGATGGGTGGGGAGGATTAAGAGACAGGATGTGAAACCTCCCATCGTGCTTGGCCAGCTGCAGGTGAGTCTGAGCAGTAACCACTGCTCTGTGGCAGCTGGTGGGAGCTTGGGGCTCTAGCCTGGTAACCAGCAGATGGGTAGGGATGACTCCTTCTCCAGGAAGGAGATGGCACTCCCGTACAAATCTTGGATTTTTAGTCTTGATCATTCAATTCAGCCTCAGCATTGCACAAATTAGCATTTTAAGTAATCTTCTTGCACATGCACGCCCAACTCTTCCCCGTGTTTTGGGTCCCACTGCCTCACTGCTGACAGAAAATCTCACTTACACTTCTTCTGTCATTTTCCCACCAGCCTGTGTACACCCTCTTGTATTCCTTGGTCACTGGGTCAAGAATGCTGTATGAGCCATAACCGTCCCGCTTCCCAAACTTCCAGTCACCGCTGTAAATAGCTCCTGTGCTTTTCCAAATCTGGGTGCCTTTACCTGTTTAACAAACAAGAGGAAAGAGGGAGACCATCATGGTTAGGAGAAGGGTGCACAGGGCTGCCCTTCCTGCTCCATCCCAGGCAGGGCAGCACTCCCTGCACAAAGCCAGGCTCATGTCTGGGATTCAGTTTAGCTTCCCAAGCTGGAACCATCGTTAATCTTGATCAGGGTCTTCCTGTGTGGCCTCAGCTGAATGCACTGAAATCTTTCCAAACCTCAGTTTACTGCTTGTAAACAAGTCTGTCCTGCTCTGGCTGCTCCTGGCTTGGACAGGGTCTCCTCCTGCTCTGTCCCCTGCACCCCCTGCCACATCTTGGGAATAAATTAAGATTCCTGGAACCAAGTCAGGAGCTAAGAGAGCTCCAGGGACTGTGCAGCCAGGGCACATCCCAGTGCATGGAGCTGACTGCAGTTTGCTGTTATTTGGAAAGGATTTTTAAACATCTTTAATAGAGATATTTTGGGTAGTTGCCCTTCAGCGCATGCAAAATATCTTCAAGTTACCTATTAGAAATGTTTCTGTATTTTTGCATTACATATATCAAATATGTGTGTGTGTGTACATATAGTCCTACATGAATGCTCTTCCAGGAGCATATAGAGCACATAGAACCACTGACCACTTCCCCCTAGGAAACTTTGTAAGAACATCTAAGTGCTATTTTGTCTCAAAATTATCTATCTTACCATGTTTCAAGTTGTCCAGCCATTCTCCAGTATACTGATCCCCATTTACAGCATAAATTGTGTGTCTTAATCCACATTTCTGGGCTTTCCTGTCCCATTCATAAAAGAGAGGATCTCTAGCCCTCGGATACTTTATGACAGGCATATTGCTGGTATCTGGAGAAGAAAACAAATTATTATCAGCAATAAATTAGAAAGTACTAAGTGCCTGTACTAAGGCAGGTACAGGCAGAACAGTATTTGTGAGCCATGCACAGAGATACAACAAACAGGAGGCAACTAAAGATACTGAAGTACAAACCAGCACTATGTGAGAATGGGCTCATAGCATAGCCTGGCCTGCTAGGAAATGTAAAATAAATCTCAGCAGCTCAGGTTTGTGGCAGGCATTGATCTCTGCATCTGCCAGAGATCTTGGGGAGTGCAGGGAAAGGCATCTCCTCCATACAGCTGATGGAATGGGTCAGGGATTTGTCCAGTGTCCCTGAGGCCCACCTGCAGCTGGGACACTTCATACCCTCAGCAGTAATGCAGCTCAGGCTCCTTTGCTGCTAAAAACATCAGTCTCCAGCTGCCTTGTTAAAAGGGCTTGAAACCACAACGTTTCCCTCTCCCAGGAGGCTGTGGGCTTGGCCAGGGCAGGCCAAGTGCTCGCCAGCCCACCAAGCTCCAAGGAGGTGACTTCTGAGGTGACTTCACAGGTGAGATGGGTTTAAAGCAGGAACAGCAGGCAGGGCATGGTGGGCACAGTGGGGGTGGCTCAGGCGTTGGAGGCCTGGAGGGAGAGGGTCAGTGTGGGGGAAGAGGAGAGAAAAGGAGACGTTTTTTGCCTCATAAATACAGAGGACAATGGTGGAGTGCAGCATAGTGGTGATTTCTGAGCATTGCCAATAGAACTGCTGTTTAGCACAGTGGGAATTTGGCACAGATTTGGAGGTGAGAGTGGTCTCCTATAAACCATAAGCAAAAGCCAAAAGGTGGCTGTAGAAATAAAAGCAAGTTTCTATGAATGCTGTTAACATCCAGAGCTCGGCTGGAGCCCGGCGGGGTGGGATGCTCTCCGATTTTGTCTCCTGGGCTCCCCCTTCTGTCCTGATCCGCTGGACTGAGCCATTTCGAATGATTTTGCTGCGTCTTTCCCTTCTCGGCAGAGCAAAGCTCTGGTTCCTGCTGTGCTGTGGGTGACAGGGAGCCCAGCAGGGGAGAAAAACTGAGCCTTGGGAGGAGAGGGAGAAAGAAAGGTTCTTTAGGTCCTTGCTAGGAAATAAAAGCTAGAAATTCTAACTAAGAAAATACTGTTAAGAGTTCAACCTCAGTTTTGCATTTTCCAGTGGGAAATGGTCAACAACGATTTAGAAGGATAGCACTGCTAAATAAAAATACTTATGGGTCCAGAATGAGTCTTGGTTAGAGGACGCCGAGGACAGGTCTGTCCCTCGGTATGGTGGAGTCACAGCCCACCACAGAGGATGTTTCTCCAGCAATGCAAACACAGGATACACTACAACTGCTGAGTTCCTCCCTTACTTTTGAGTGCTGCAGCTCCTGGAGAAGGAGGTCTTGCCAATATTTGCCAATGGCTGGGTTTTTTCGGGACACTGTGCCACTCTTTGCTGGCTTGAGCCTGTCCTGCCCTCACTGGGGAAGCAGAAGAGCCAAGCTACAACAATCTGTACCCACCCTGACACTGGCCATGACCTCTGAGCAGCTTATGCCTGAGACAAGAAGCCTCCTCTCTCTACCCCTGCCAGATGGGAGCCTCGCTTTCCCACCAACACATCCCACCACTTCTTTAACTCAAAGCTTAGGATTTACAAACCCCAGGGAGGATTCCCAGCTGCGGGGGCAGCCCCATCTGCTCGCCGTGTCCTGCGAGGCACAGCCCGCGCAGAGTACCCGAGGTAATGCGGGCTGCCGGGAGCCGCCTTTATTTGCTGAATCCCCTTCTAAATTTACGTCAGCGATGCCAGGTTTGCGTAAGTGATAACGCAGTCGGTATTCGCCTCCCTGCATGTTTTCAGCCGCCCACTCCCAGGGCGCGGGGAGGCTGGCAGCGAGAGGCAGGCGGTGCAGAGTCGTTCCGCTTGCAGCTCTCGGTACGAGGGCGAGACGCTGCTGCTCCCGTGCGCCTCTGCCGCGGCGTTTGGGGATGAGGCTCGTACAGACCCCCGCGTCCCCCTCCAGACGCTGCTCTGCGACTTTGGCCGGGTCTCTGGTAAAATGCAGCTTTAGTCTGCACGGCGCTACTGGAAGCCCATTTTTTTTCAGAGCAATGCAGTGTAGCTACTTTTTTACATCTTAATGAAGAGCAAGGAGGGAAGCACACCTGGCCGCAGAGAAGCGGCTACAGGCTGACCCTGGCAGAACCCTGCCTGGCACCGCACCCCGTGCCCCGTGCCTGACTGCCCCCGGCCCCGAGGCCCAGCTGAGCTCAGCCCTTGCCGTGACCCAGCACCACGACACTGCCCAGCAGGAGGGTCCCTTTGCCAGCACCCACCAGCGGAGCGGAGTCACCCCCTCCCCTCCTGGCCCCCAGGGCGCTGTCTGCGAGCGAAGTGCTCAGGGCTGCTCCTGCTGCTGCTCCTCCCCAGCGGGAGCCGGGCAGGAGGGCAGCGGTGCGAGCGGCCGACAGGGAAAGCGCCCAGCCCGGTTTGCAGAGCAGCCTGGAGCGCGGCCGCCGCTCTCCCGCCGCCCCCGATGGCGAGGGCCGAACCGCGGACACCGACCTGTGCTGGTGGCGGCTCGGTGCTGCCTGCGGCGGCGGGGTCGCCATAGCAACGTGCCAAACTCCAGCGCTGAGGGCCACGGCAGCGGCCCCGGGCGGACAGGGATGTGCCGGGACACGGCACCACACGCTGGTGCCCTCGCTGAGCACCGGGGATGGAGCCGGAGCCACCGGGCACACACAGCGCCGTGCAGCTACGTGCCCTGAGCTCGGGATGTTCCAGCAGAATATGAAGTGCTAATAAGCAACGAGTGTTTCACCTCTGGTTGGTTTTTCATACGCCCAGCAGCAGAAGGCTGGAAATGAAAGCACTGATTACAGCACCGATTAGTAACAAATAAATCAGCCTTGCAAATGTCAGGAGAAATAGGAGAAAGCTCCTGAAAATGCACATCAGCGGTCTTAAAGGAGAAATCTGAATAAACCTGACACTAATTCCCTCATCCATTACATTTCTTCCACAGCCGTGGTGAGCAGGGATTGCCACTCTGGCCTTATGGGTGTCTGTAATCATCTTCCCTAATGGGTAATTGACTGTGCACATTTCTAGTATCACCCCACAGCTCTGGTATGACTCCCATGAGCCAAATGCATTTGATTCTCTTCCTTTTACTGCATTTTTTGTGCACAGCTCTGCAGGCTGTAAGGTAAAAATGTTGAGGCAGGTGGGAACTCTTGTGATGAAACAAAGCAGCTGCCTCTGTAAAGATGAGATACAGATCAGCCTTCCCTGATGAGTGTTCTTTTGCCATCTTCCATATCTGAGGCATTGAATGTGGCTTAAACGTTGTGTCCATGCTCAGGTAGGACAGAGAATGGATTCATTCCAAGTGTGAGTGTGACTGAAGGCAAATATTCCATTTCCCATGGCATGTGTAAGGGCCATGGAGCCAAAGTGCCACTGCCTGGGAAATCAGGTGTAGGAAAATGAAGTGGAGGGAAGGAAGAGCTGCTCCACAGACAACATGAACTGGTGTGGAAATGATGGAGGGAGATCTGTACCGAGGGAAATACACACATGGAATTTCTTATGTTAGATTAGATGGAATTTCATGTTAGATTAGGAATTTCTTCATAAGAAATCACATGGAATTTCTTATGTTAGATTAGATGAACTGGGAAGATGGCAACTGCTAGCAAGCATTTCCAGGGATGTAGGAGAGGCAGAACTTAAAGACTTCTTTAAGCAGGAAAAAAAAATAATTAGAGAAAACCATGGAAGCTGACCAAGTTAGGAAATACTTATACAACAGAAAATGTCTCCTGTTATTAAAAATGAGATGAAAATATCCAGGAAGGATTTATTCACAGTCACTCATATTAAAGTGTTCTGGTTTGGGGCAGAGCCTAGGAATTACAGAAGACAATCATTCCTGTGTTTCACCATGGCCAGGCATAAGGGCTGGAGTGAGGACAGAAGTTTGGGGAGGAAATAAAGAAACCCATGAGGGAGAAGCAAAAATGCTTATTGCAGCCCAAAATCTACAGCTTGAAATTACAACCAGAAATAGCCTTCTCTGGAAAAGTATTAACTATTATTTCAGCCCCTATATAGCACTGCACTTAATTGAGAGATTGGCAATTAAAATAATTAGCTAATTCAGACCATTTTACCTGTCTATTTTTAAAGGGCATGGGCTGCCTGAGGTTTTTGAACTGCAAGTCCAAACTATGTCACACCTAACCACAGCTTCTGCTAACCAAAAGTTACATACATATTTGAAAAGTAACATATATTTGAAAACACTAAAAACTTTAAAAGAGTAAAAATATTTTAGCAACAAATTAAACTTCACAAATTGGGATCAAAAACTGCCTCTGCAAAAACCTCTGTATCTGGATATGATGGAGAGTGCTGCCTCCATTCCTGGGTTGCTTATTTTAAATTCTTCTGCTCCTGATCTTTGTGTGTTTGTTATTTTACTTCTGCAGTCCCAGAGTGGGTTATCAGCACCCTCACACACACTCCTGCCCCCTCCAAAGAGGCTTCACAAAAACATTTATCTAGGAAGAGGCTGTGTGTGATTCCCCTCTACAGTTTTCTTAGTTCAGATATAAACATTTGAATCATACTTAATTATTCTGTCACTTGATGATATCATTCTGTACCTTTTTGTATTACAAGGGTACAGAGTGGGAAAATATAAGCATATCCTTCTTACAAAAAAAAGACAAAATTAGACCAGCTTGAAGAGAAGGTGGTGATATTTGAAGTTTTATCAGAAAGTTCTTTTCGCTCACTCAAATGAAATTTTACTTAGAAAATGTCATTATTCCATTTTGAGAGAAGGAACCTCCTTAGTAAGTAGGAAGTGGGGATAATTTTTGTAAAGGGTGTCAGATATACCTAGAATATATAACCCAGTCTAAGAGTGAGATATAACTCAAACTGACCCAGAAATGTCCTAACCAAACTCTTCCTCTCCCAAGGGCAGTTGTTTCCAGGCACAACATTGAGGCCACTATGAAAAGTAGGGTCAAAAACTCAAACTATGATGTGCTAGGAGGAGAATTTGGGTTTTCTTTGACACAATTCCCCTCGTTCCAGCCTTGCCAGCCAAAATTTGGCCCCAAATACTCTTCTTGGCTGTTTGGTTTCTTTTTCTTGTTTCACTCTGACAGGCACTGGCCACTGACACCAAGGAACAACAGCAAAACCTTCACCAGGCAGTGCTGCAGTTCTGCTGCTGCTTGTACTGTTGCTGCTTTAGTTGTCTGGCAGTTGATTAAACCCTGCATTTATTAAGACTGAAAGGAAGCTTTTAAATCTGTCCATGTAAATTATGCTGCAATTCAGCCCATTATTCTGCCAACACAGTTCATTGCAATGAACTCCACTTGCAGGCTGGACACACTGAAGAGCCAAGCACTGGGAGTTTGTGCATGGAAACATGCCCAGAAACACCTTTCTGCAGCATATGACATATGATGCACTGTGACATATGATGCACTTCCATTTTTTTTCTCTTTTAAGGGCAGGATTAATAATAATTAAAAAAAAAAAAAAATTAAAAAAAATTAAATATAGCCCAAAGCCCTCAATATTCCAAATCTGAAACCAATCATATTTGCACTGAAAGGAGACAGCTGCTCCAAGCTGAGTTTGCTTGCACTAAGCTTGGGGAATTACCCAAGTGAAATGTCCAAACCAACTGAAAACTGTCAGAATCAATAAATTAAATTTATTCTGGGAACTTTGTAGAATAAATAGAGAAAAAACATTTAGGGAAACATATGTTGGAATTCTTTAAAGGTGAAAAGTGTTACAACAACATACTGTGGAAGTGGGATGCTCAGATGTGTGTTTTATTGCTGCTATATTCAAAAGAAAAGCCAGGGAAGAGGTGGGAGGGTCTTGGACTCCAACCAAGCCCGTTTTGGTGAGCTGAAGGAACATCCCCACCACTCTGCTCTAAAGAATTGTCATTAGCAGGATTTAGGAGGGATTGAAGTGAAAGGTTTGAGGTGTAAACTTCACCTGGTTGCCTCTGGCTTAAGAGGCAGCCTTGTGGGAAAGCGTTTAAAATTCTTCCCTTTTTGTTGGGAGCAGTTATCTCAAGATAAAAACCATGTTGGTTTTACATCAAAACAACCTGAAGTTAAACCCCTGGGTTATCTGGAATGTTCAGGCACTTAGATAGTCATGCAAACTGAAAGGCTGAAGTGCTGGAAGCTGACACCAGATACCCTCTCCCCATGAGTTCCTGTTGCTGCCGATTTACAGTTCTTGGTCTCTGCTTAACTACCCACAACAAGGTAGAGGTTTAAAGGTAAAGTTATGGTGTTAATTCCTTAAGTCACCCAAAGCTGAGAATTATTTACTGACCATGGAGTGCTTTGCAAGACTTTTAATATCATTGGAGGCAGATAAATTTGGCCATACTTGAGCTAATGCCTCACTTCAAGTCCTTACTTTATTCCTTAATTAAGGGATAAATCCAGACAATACAAGATGAATCAGCAGTATGAATCTCCAGCTGAAACATGTGCCAAGTATTTTATTTATCATGGCTTATTGTCATCTGGTGTCAGAATAGGGACTCATCTACATTTATATTTTGTCCTTTCTCCTTTGCTGTGCTGGAAAGAATCTGCATTTCTAGGACAGGGGAAAAGCATCAAAGGAAACAGCCTCAATTATCTTAAGAGGAAAGAATGAATGGAATTTGCATTCAGGAATAGTCTGGAGGCTGAAGGAAAGGAGCTCACGTGTGGCTGTACATATATATATATATATATAACTATGTGTACTCAAACAAAATCTAACACCCAGAGAACAAATAGTCACAATTTCACTGTGATCCTTAACTTGATTTATGAACTCAATTTCTTAGACACGTTTTCTGGCAGTGAAAGGTTGGTGAGTTGGGATTAATTAAGGTAAAGGCAAACCAGAGATTTCACATTTGTAAATTTGCTGCGCAATGGCCTTAGGTGATCTCTGGCAGCAGAAAACAGCCATTAAACTTGCAAGATACTGTGAAAAATGATAATAAAATATTGAAATTCAGAGGACAAGCACCATTCCTCATGTGTTGCCACAAGTGAAAGACAGGCGAGGTGTGGGAGCCCTGAGCATCAGCTGCACAGAGCCCTGCTCCCCATCCAGGGCTGAGGGGATCACTTATCCCAGCTTGCTTTGGTTTTGTTCACAAAGATGTGATTCAAATAATGAGATTATACAAACAGCTACAGCCTCCCAGGAGCTGGGGACAGCTTACAGGTAATTCTGAAGTATTTTGTAATGGTGCAAGGTTAAATAATGCAGAACCAGCTGTAAGGCCAGCCCTGCTACACCCCCATTGCTTGTGCTTATGTTTGTGTGGTTTCTGTTTGAAAGAAAATGCAGATCTCTTGAATGAATATTAATTAGCATGGCTTAGTTAAAAAGTTGAAATAAATCTTTTGGGGTAATCATTATGCACAGCCACAAAACGTGTAAGAATTGTTCCTTGTCAAGAGGTGTAGGGGACAGGTAGGAAAGTTTGGGATAAATCCCTTGGTGTTCTGGGAGAGCTCTAGGGCTGGCACAGCAGGCTCTGAGTGGGAAATGCACATTTCCTGCCTTTGTATGTGAAATACCAACCATGGCCTTAACTAAATGTCATCAGCCTGCAGAATTCCAGCCCAGGACAAATATTCATGTCTGATAAGAGTTTTCTTCTGCTCTTTTGAGGCTTACAGATCAGAATGAAAGGAATACTTTTAAGGACTATTGACAGTTTATGATGTCTTCTAAAAGCACCTTTTCCTGAACTGACACAAGCAATCCTACAAATGTTGAAGTGTTTTTACTTTCTGGATTCCCCCAGATCTGCAGGAAGGTGTCAGCACCCCAGCCTCAACAGCAAGGGGTGAGATGCAGCCACATCTCAGGGATGGCTCTGTGGTAAACTGGGCTGACAGAGAACTGCAAAGGTGAAGGGAATGTTTGCATGTGGGAAGGAAAAATAACTTTGCTGGCAGGGAGTATTCCAACCTTGTGGTGAACTGGAAAGTTTTGGCACGTGTCCAGCGCAGAGTTAATGCTCCGATCTGAGACGTGATCCTCCTTCTTCCAAAGTCTGTAATCCAAAATCCAGGCCTCCTGTAACAAACAATCCTGTTACATAGGATTGTGGACAAATGCTAGAATCCAGGAAAAATTTAATACAAATATAACAAATTCCTGTGACATTTCTATTATGTTGATTCATTTATTATTCTGCTTCAGGGTTACCAAGACCTGCCACAACACACGTGTTTGATCTCTGGACAATCATGGCCTCACTGGAGAAGCAGCAGGGACAATGCAACATCCCTGGGGCTGGTGGTTCTTAAACCAGCAGAAATCCCAAACCACTGCAAGTTCTGAGAGGGTTTCTCTGGAAACTGAATGCAGAAGATCGTCAACGGCATTTCAGGTGTCCACCCACAAATGTATGGAAAAAACATGCAAAAAAAGCCAAACAGTGGACCTAGAGAAGGACCAGGGACAGCAAAACACTGAGGAGTGTCTCTACACCCAATGTTTTTGGTTGTTTATGTGAAATTCAAGGAAATGGGATCCTACATAGACTCCTCATGAAAAGACAGCATTGCATTTGTGTTTTTACTTTAGCTTCACTCCTCCCCTCTCCTCTCCTTTGTACCTTTTCTTTTCAATTGCTTCCTTCCCCTTCCCTTTTTCTTCCTCTTTGCCAATTTCTACCCTTGCACAAGAAATTCACAGGATGTGCTGTCAACATTTACAACTCTTCCCACCCTGCCCCAGAACATCAGGCTCAGCTCACAACTGGCCAGTCCAGCTGCTGAGTGGGTAATTGTAAAAAAAAAAGACATCAGGAATCCTCTTGTCGTCTTCTGTGACACCAAGGACCCGTGATGAAGGTCCAGGCAGCTGCAGGGCTGAAGCTGCCTCAGATTCAGCCACCAGCTCTCTCTGAGGGGGCTGGCCCTGTGCAGTGGAGGGTTTAATCTCCCCTCAGCTCCATGCGTGATGAACCACCCTGAAAGGGCAGGAAAATGCTTCCATGTCACACCACGGAGCACTTCAGGTGCTGCCACAACACAAGAGGGCTCAGGAGAGGTGCAGGGCCTCCAGGATGTGACCAGGGCAGGGTGAGTGACAGCAGCCGAGGGGACCCCCAATCTGAGGGGAGCTTTGGCCTGAGGAGAACACAGGCCTGACGGGTGCTGCGCCTGAGGGGACCATAACGGGAGGGGATCCCGGGCCTGAAGGGGGCCATCACAGGAGGGGATCCCGCACCTGAGGGGAGCCTTGACCTGAGGGGAATCTCCGTCCCGAGGGGCTCTGGCCGGAGGCGAGCACAGACCGCAGCGTTCCCTCACCTGCCGGGTCCCTCCCCTGAGGCGGGCGGTGGAGGGCGGGGGCGGGGCCCGCCCATGACCGCGCGCGATGACGTCAGCGGCGCACGCGGCGCGCGGGCCCGGGGCAGCGGGCGGCGGGCGCGCGCCGGCGGCCCGGGGAGCTGGCGCGGCCCCGCGCCATGCGGGACCAGCTGGAGCGGAGCCTGGGCGAGTGGCGGGAGCTGGAGGAGGAGTTCCGGCAGCTCCAGGTGAGCGGGGGGCGGCGGGGCCCTGCGGGGCATTCGCGGTGCCTCCTCCGCTTGCGCGGACGCGGCTTCCCCCGCGCTGCCCCGCGCTGCCCTTGCCGGCTCTGCTTCGCATCGTGACGCGGGGCCGGCCCCGGCTCGCCCCGCCCGGCAGGAGCGGGACCGGGGGTCCCCGGGGCGGCTCCCCGGCGCCGGCCGCATCCCCGGGGCGGCTCGGCGGGAGGTGCGGGCGGGCTCCCCCCAGCCCCGCCGGGGGCGGCCGGGCGCGCTCGGCGCCTTCGCTGCGGCCGCGGGGTGTCCGCACGGAGCGAGGATGTGCATCCCTGCACGGCCCCCCAAAACAGCCCGTGCCCCGCTGCCCCCTGTGCGAGCGCACGGGACAGCCCCGACCGAGCCGCGGCCGTGCCCCAGGTCCCTCTGAGGATGCACCAAGATGTGGTGCCTCGGATCCCGTTGCTGGAGAAAGGATGGAAAAAGGGGACGCGGTGCGGTTGTGCATCCATAGCGTGCTGCAGAGAGCAGTGCGGGCAGCGCCTGTCCCGCCAGCATCTCCTGGCGGAGTTTGATTTCCCGTGGTGGGATACGACGGCTCCGAGTGCTGTTTTTCCATCTTGCAAAAGTGCATTGAGGGATGGAAGGGCCTCGGAGTGGGGGCCAAGAGCTGTTCTACGAGATGCTTTTACTTCCAGAAACCTTCCCTTCCTTCTCTGCTTGTCGTCAGTGCCGCACATATACACGTGCTTTAAATCTTAAAGCCAGTTTTAAAGTACAGTTTTAAAGGCTGTTCTCACTCTGGAGGCTGTTTCGGCCTCTTTTAGACTGTTAAACAGAACGTGCATGCAAAAAAAACCCCCGTGTGATATCCACATTTAGCTTGTTTCTTAATTAAAACTCAGTTCAGGTTGTATTCCTCTTAGCAGAAACAAGGGTTGGGTGCTGGGGGAGACCAGCTGGCATGGTTTTGTTGGTCACTTGTTTGCTGTGTGCACCTTCTCAACAAGCTCAATGTCCGTGACTGTCCCTGCCTCAGTTTCCCCACCTGGAAAAGGAAAGTAGAAACACTTTTCAGTGAGGTGGCAGCTTCTGGTGGTCGAGGTGTCAGGATTAGTGCTGTAGAGGTGTGCTCAGCAAAACCAAAGTGAGCCTCAAACAGCGAGAGCTGCAGTGCCTGTACAGGGTTAGTTTGGTTATTTAGGTCTTTAAATCAGACACTGGAGCTTGTTTTGGATTGTTCTTGTAAATAAAGAACAGCTACCAAGTGGGTCCTAGCAATGAGGAGGAGAGCAGAGATTTGGTTTGTGTGGTTTCACCACCATGTTTATGCTCTGGGAAGAGTGGTGGGAATTTCCTGTGGTTCTTGGTGTGCTGGTAGGTGAAGCAGTCGTGTAACCCACACTGTCTCTTGGCACTAACTCTGCAAACTCTGTTTTCCAACTTATTACAGGTCTTAAAATTGGCTCAGAGGTCATTGCTTGATGCTTGGAGAGCCCCTCCTAAGACCTCCCTCATGGGGAAAGGGGTGAAATCCTTGCAAAGGGTGGGAAAGCAGAGCCCAGGTATCCCCGAGCACAGGGAGGGGTGAGAGCAGAGGCTCCTCTCGATGGGTTTGCAGTTGGTGAGCGTGTCCTCATCATGGCTGAACACTAATTGGGGGCTTCAGGGTACCAATGAGCTGTGATAAAGCAGTTCCTGCCAGGGAGCATGCAAGGCCACAGGCAGGGACATCAGTTCAGCTCTTTAAACCAGAATATGGGACAGTAGGTTGCTTGAATTGAATATCTGTGGGGTTGGGATGACAGTAATGGCCTGGAGGTGCCTAAACCCTCAGCCATGGATTTATGCCTGGTGCTGTGTCTTTTCCCTCCCTCCCCCACTCTGTTAGGTCCTCATTTATTTTCTCCAAGATTTAATCTGGCTGTGAAATTGGAGTGCCTGCTCTATGATTTAGCCACCATTTGATGGGCATGGATCAGGATCAAATGGAGGATTAGGAGATTCAAGGATTAGGGGCTTCATTGCAGGGTGGGATGGGAGTGAGAAGCTCCTGAGTGGGAAAGCTCTTTAAAGAGGCAATGAGATGAGTGTAGAGGATGCTTTTCCTCTTGCAGGAATTTCATCAGTGTCCATTTAAGCCCTATTGTATCTGTACTCCTTTGGCATCTCCCCCTCCTTCCTTGTTAAACGGGTGCCTATTGTATCCCACAAAACAGGATTTTCCTGGTTTCCCTTGGAGGTGAGGACCAAATGCCATGAATAACCTAGAAGGGCTCTTCCTACCTACCATCTCCTCTTCTCCTGCAGGAAACACACAAAGTTTACAGGCAGAAACTGGAAGAAGTCACCAGCTTGCAGACAGCCTGCAGCAGCTCCATACATCGGCAGAAGAAGACACTGAGGGATCTGAAGCACAGCCTGCAACGGTAACAGGAAACCTGGAGGGTGGAGGAGGCAGGGATGGGATAGTTCTCCTTCCAAGGGCTGAAATGCTTGGATTTTTAGTACTTTTACTAGAAAATCTATGTTGCAGTGCTAAAGTTGTTCCATATTGCAGCCAAGTAGAGTGTTCATTACTGCATGAGAGAGGGAGTCCTGTAAATAAAGAAGTTTAAGGGAGCTGGTGTGGGTTTCTTCCTTGCAGTGTGTGCTGTACATTGCAGGGCTGTGCAGCTTTTGGCTGTGCCAGGTGAGCAATGCTTTGCTCTGTAAACTGCACTGGAAGAGCAACATCAGTCCTTGAACCTGAAGGTGTAACTTGCTCCTGGGTGGATTTACAGGTGGGAACTGTCTCTGGCTGCTTGGCTGATCCCAGAAGCCACAGGCTGAATTCCTTGTGTGTAGGCCTGAGTACAGTACCTCTGACACCACAGGCTGCTGGCTCTGCTGCTCCCTGCTCTCTGGTTAACATTAATTACTAAAACCACAGTTTGTCAGTAAATCATCAGCTCTGTGTCCTGTTACATCCTGAAATACTTCATACCTGAAGAGCTGCAGCCTCTGCAAGGGCAGTGCCTGAAACCACGCACAGAGTTCCCAGGGCGGAGAGAGTTCTTTCAGAAAAGCACAATATTCCCACACGATCTTGTCACTGAGCTGATGGAAAGAGAAGCTGATTTATAAACCAGCTGGTTGAAGTCACCTACAGCAGCATAAACCTGGCAGTGAAATAAAGTCGTGATAAGCCAAATGGTTCCTCAGAAATACAGGAGCAAAGCACATCAGCTCCCAGAGCCAGCTTGTTAACAGCCTGGATTTTATGACAACATTTTCCTTCTAATAAAAAGGAGGTGAAAACATGAACAGGAATATCTTGTTTCTGTGTTCTTGCAGGTGCAAGCCCAGAGCGAGTCCTGAGGAGTTTGCTCTCATTCAGGAGATCAGCAGCCAGATCAAGGAGAGACAGAATGCCTTCTTTGACATGGAAGCCTACCTGCCCAAGAGGAATGGGTACGTGCTCCACCAGGGAGGCTTGTGTGCTCCAGGAATTTTGGATTTTTAAATGTTCACAGCAATGCTCTTTGTTCCTGAAGGAAAAGGTTGAAGAAAGACATGTAAAATTGGATTAGTCATAAATCTCTTACTGAGCTGCTGTGTCAGTTGTACACAGAATTCATTAGCTGTGAGTGGATGTAAATGTGTGTGGGCAGTGCAGGTTTTCTGTTAAAATGACAGTAACCTGCACTGGCAAGGGATTGTGCAGTTCACTGTTCCACACTGATGTTTTCCTGGGCTAATTTTTTTGAGGGCTGAATCAGAACAAGACTTTTCTCTTATTTTTTTTTTTAATAATATTTTTAACCAACTTTAACTTTTGCTTCAAGCGGGGTTGCTAGGACAGAGTTATGTCAGTTGTGTGTGATGCTGCAACCCCTCAGATTTTCTTCCAAGTCCTCCCTGTGCTTGGATTTGGCCAGTGCACACTATATATATATATTGCCCTTAGATTGTAGTGCAAAAAAGGGACCAGGAAAATAAGCCTTTTCAGTAACTTCCTGGAAATGCTGACCAATATTTCCATGTGTAAAGCCTCTTCTGTGGTATTTCCCTCCAGTTTGTCTTAGTTAAAAACCTCCAGCAAATGTGGCTTTGGCAGAGCCACTGTCTCATCACCTCAGTCTAGATCGTCCTGTGCTGTTCAAATAAAACAACTTACTTGTCTGCTCTTGGCTTTTGTCTTCCAGCCTGTACTTGAATCTGGTGCTGGGAAACGTGAATGTCACTCTCCTGAGCAACCAGGCAAAGTGAGTGATCCTCCCCACATGTGTGAGTTTGGGTTTCTCTGGGGCCAGCTGTGGGTGTGGACTGAAGCCCAAGAGGGAATGGGTTTCTCTTAGACCTGATAAGTGGAATGTTGAGGATGGGCCTCTGGACTATAACATGGGGATAAGCTGACATCCAGTGTAGCTGCAATTCCATTTATCGTTTGCTTTTAAGCCCAGCTCGGCCTCTGGCCTTAATTGTAAAAGTGTTTGGAGTTTTTTTTGTGCTGAAAAATGGTGCTGTGACTTCTAGGCATACAGTGCTCCAGAAAATGGAGATATATATGTATTTTTTAAATCTTGTCAAGCCAATCCAGAAACTAGCTCTGATGGACTTAGGCATTGTGTTGCAGCTGAGACTGACCCTCCCTGCAGGCAGAACACTGCCTTTCACCACTGTCCACTGCTTTTCTAAGTGTTTCAGCAAAACCTCTGTCTCTGGGCTTGATATTTGGCTTTGTACGTGGTTTGGAAAAGGTGAAACTACATTCTACTCAAACATTTGTGTCCACAAATGGCACCTGTTTCCTTCCAGGTTTGCCTACAAGGACGAGTATGAGAAGTTCAAACTTTATCTGACAATAATCTTGTTACTGGGGGCAGTCGCCTGCAGGTGTTTTCTCCACTACAGGTAAGCTACATTTTTATTTCTTATCAAGTATTTTGCATAAAACTGTGCTGGGTTTGAATTATCCTATGCACTGTTAAGGACAGTGAGACAGCTCAGGTGGTGTTTAGGCTTTGAGCAGTTGGGCAGCAGGACACCTGCTCTTCTTCAGCTCTGGCAGGAGCTGTATTTTAGCTAATTGTTTTTCCTTTTTAAAAGAAAGTCCAACATCATGTTTCCTGATGATGCTAAAAATTGGTGTTGTTATTCTGGCATTGTGCTATTGTTGGGAACCAACAGTTGGTTGTGCTTGTGGGTTGTCCTAGGCAGGGACCAACACTGTGCTGCAGCTCTGGGGTAACAAAAACAACAAAAGAGAATTTGCATGAAATAATCAGACCTGAAACATTACCTCTAGGTTGTGATAAAGTGTCTGAACACCAACAAGCTTCCGTTATTCAGTTTTGCTTAAAAACCAGGAATGTGTTGGAGCCATGCACTTCCATTACAGTCTCTGTGTGTCTGAGTGAATGCAGGAATGATGCTGCCTGCACAGAGCCTGCCCCAAGTCCCCTTGGCTTTAGGAGTTTGCAAATGGCAAAATAAAATTTTGATGTTTTGTTTTTGTTTTTGTTTTTTCTTTTTTTTTTTTGTCCCAGAGCATATTGCTCTTCCATTCTTTTAGTTGATTGGATTTATATAGATCTCATGGAATCTCCTCATTGAATTAGCCTGGAAAGGCCTCTCTAAATTGGATCATCTGCTGCTTCTGTGGTGCTTTCTCTCCTTGAGCAGCACTTAATGCCATCCCTGCATAACTGCTTATCAGCTCAGGATCTGCAGTGTAGGATCCAGGGCAAAAGGGCCCTGAGCCTGGCAGTGCTGTATGTGGGTTAGAGATGTTCAGGATGGGACTCATAGCTCACTTGGGCAGGTTTTCATCTACCCAGGAGGAGGAAGGAAAAATAGTGATTTTTAAAATGTGTCTTTATAATTAATAAGAGGGTTTTTGACTCTGTGTTTTTTGTGTTTACAGGGTGACAGATGAAGTGTTTAACTTTCTCTTGGTGTGGTATTACTGCACGCTGACGATACGGGAAAGCATTCTCATTAACAATGGCTCAAGGTACAGTGCCACCTGCAAAGCCCATGAAAGCATGAAATGTCCCTAAAGAAAACCAGGCAACAAAAAGGGATTCAGCTTGGCACTGAAGCCTAGCAAATCCGAGATGCTGATGGCCTCTGCAGTCTCTTGTCTCTCTCCTCCTCCCTGGTCACTTCCAAGGGCACATGTGGCCACCTGAGGTTTGGGGAGAGAGCAGTTGCAGTTCCTAAGAGTCCCTAAGTTACTGGTCCAAGTTTTTGGCTGGTTTTGGTAGCTGTAGGTTGTAGATGTGGTCTGGGGTGGGTGTGCTGCCTTGTGTTAGAGGTCACACGTCGTTGGTTGGAAACGCCACAGCATCCCTTGTGCTTGAGTTTGGACATCTGCTTTGTTCCCATTTTTTGGATCATTTTTTGCCTGTAAGGCTGGACTTCAATGCTGAAATCCATGCTTCTTGTCTAACTGCCACATTTTTTCCTGCTCAGGATCAAAGGCTGGTGGGTGTCTCATCACTACGTTTCCACATTCCTGTCTGGAGTGATGTTAACGTGGTGAGTCTGCTCTTGCCTGCTCGAGGTGCTTCAAGCCTGTTTCATGGTGTTTATATCATCTGAGCATTTAAATCCAGCATGACCACAAAGCTGTGGCCACAGGACATATGGCAGCGTGTCAGCCTTAATATTTGTTTGATGTTACAGGTGTTTTCAATGATAAATACAACACTGCAAGGTTGTATTTACATTGCTGGTTAAAAAAAAAAAAATGCAAACCCTGTGACTGTACTTGGGCTGGTGATAGCAAAATCTCTGCAAGTCTCCCAGTTTCTCTCTCTGTACTTAAGGAAACAAGCAGCACTTTCCTATAGAGGAAGGACACCACAAAATGGATGTTTGGTGCCTTTATTGAGCCTTGATTAGAGAGTTTAAAGCAAAAATTCAAGTTACCCCCTTGCAGTGGGTGGACAGCCCACAATGCACTCCCTGTGCAACCTTTCTCAACTTGGGCATGAACTGATGAGTTAATTATTAAAACTTTTTTTTTTTTTTAAAACAACATAAGCTTCTTCCCTGAATCTGTAAGGGGCTGACAGTGGCTGGGGCAGAAGGTCCCTTGCCCTCTATCTATCCTGAACTGCCCTTGGGATCAGCAGCACAAGCACCCCCTGTTGCAGTGCTCGGATTCTTGATGCAGATGATGCTGAATGGCTTTGCTGCCTGGAGAAAACTATGATAAAGGATGAGAGGGGACAGCATTTATCCTTTTAGAGAGGGGAAACCTAATCAATGAGAGCACTTCCTGTGTGGCTGTAGCACCTCTCAGGGCTCCCAGTGGGTGGAATGAGCTGGGCACCAGCTGCTGGTTTGTTTGCTAATGGCATCAGCCTGGTGGTGAAGGGGAAGGGTTGGATGCACTGGATGCTTTTAGCAGATTAATGGACCTCCCATGTTCTGCTTCCAGGCCGGATGGACTCATGTATCAGATGTTTCGCAGTCAATTTTTAGCATTTTCAATATTTCAGAGTGAGTATGTCTTACCTTGCTAATTCAGGGGGTAATTCTGTGTCATACCTGCTTAGAAGAAAACACTTTCATTTGGTAAATACTGGAATGTTAAACTGTAGGAATATAGTGTACAAATATGCAATCTACAAATATAAGCAATAATTAAATGCTATTGGATTAAACATTATTAAAGTAGTTTGTTACTTACCATACTTCTGAATAACCAATGGAGTGATGTTTTCTCTCTCCTTCTCCAGGCTGTGTTCAGTTCTTACAGTATTATTACCAAAGGGGCTGCCTCTATAGGCTCCGGGCTCTGGGGGAGAGAAACCACTTGGACCTTACAGTAGGTGAGGTCTCCTGCTATGCTTTCTGTGCACAGGTTTTGGGTGCAGTGATAGGGAGGGAGAGGGCTGTGTGCCCCCCCATTGCAGAGCTGTCCCCTGCCTGGCTGCCTGTGTCCCAAGGCAGGAAGGGCAGTGAGACTTTTATCCCCCTCCTCAGGTCCTGTAGGTCAGGAGCAGAGGAATCTGATCTTTGTCAGCGTTTGAGGAGACTAAGATGGAGGTTTTGGTCATCCCTAACTTTATCCTCCTCCAACTACTGCAATTTCCAGGAAATCTTTTTACTTGATAGGAATAGCCCTTATGGGGGTGATCTGGGTGGGGAGGAGCTGCAGGTCCAGTCCTGGCTCTTCTGTGCTCACACTCTGCCTCTTCTGTCAACCTTTTCCAGAAGGATTCCAGTCCTGGATGTGGCGGGGGCTGACATTTCTCCTTCCCTTCTTGTTCTTTGGGCATGTAAGTTGGGTGATCCCCTCCTCCCTCTGTGGCGCAGTGTCTGCTGCTGCACCACCCAAAGGTGCTTTAGATCACACACAGCCATGAGAAATGTTTCCAAGGCTTAATTCTTTTTGCTCCTAATTAAATTGCCTTTTTCTTTCCCTCTTTGCAGTTCTGGCAGCTATACAATGCAATCACGCTTTTCAGATTGTCAAGGCACAAGGAATGCAAAGAATGGCAGGTGTGTGTTGTCTCTGCTCAGAAGAAGCACAGAGCAGGGCAGAGTGGGTGCTTGACCACATCCTGAAAGATATTTGGGCATCTGACTCCATTTAAATATCTCAGGATAAGGCAGCACAGAGTCTGTTCTGTGTCTGGTAGAGCCCAGCAGTGCTGAATATAATCCATGTTGTAATATTACAAGGTAATAAATGCTGCTTCCTCTTCCCTTTCAGGTTTTTGTGTTGGCTTTGACATTCCTGCTGCTCTTCCTTGGGAACTTCCTTACTACTCTCAAGGTGGTGCACACCAAACTGCAGAAGAACAAAGACAAGGTGAAGAAGCTGTGACTCCCCCTGTTCCCAGTGTGCATCCATGCCTGTGCCCCCAGCAGGGCTGGGTTTGGGACAGATCCTGCTCCACCCCAGCCAGGGATGGATGGGCTCAGAAGGACTCGCCTGTCCCCGTGTTTGGTAAAGGACTCTGCCAGCACAGACTCAGTATTAATGCAAGCATGGCTCTCCAGTCACACTCCTGCTATTTATGTATATTTAATATAAAATGTATTTGCTTCTGGGGTTTTTGTTCTGTATATAGAGCAGCATGCACCTGCCTGGCGAAGCGCCAGCACTGGGGAAAATGTGGGATCTACTGTAATTCCAATTCTGGAATGATACCTGACACTTGCCAGTTTTATTATTTAAATTCTGGGTATTGAATTTATTGAGGTTTATGAACACTCTGTGTGGATCAGTAATACAGAGCGAATGCTGTTTTTCAAGGCATTTGTTTAAGGCATATTCTCAGTGGCAATACTAACCTGTGTGTACTGTGAAAAGAAAATACTCATCTTTGTACCATACTGCTGCTATATACATTTCTAAAAAGCTATTTAAAGAAGAGGAATTCCCTCTTTGAAAACAAAATCATGTGAGCAAAAGCAGTTTTTAAATGGCAGGGAAGTCTGCTAGCCCTTTTCCAGGGAGACCAGGTCATTTGTCCAGGCCTGAAAGAACCTAAAATAAACCATTCAATATGCAACTGCCTCTGCCCCTTTTTAGTAACGAGCACATGGCCCTTGGGTTGGTTTCTGAGGCATGGTTCTGGAAAGGGGAAGACAGGCTCAGCTCAAATATTAAATACTTTCTTTAGATGCTGCACTTGTACCAATAATGAAGAGAATGGAAATGCTGGGTCAAGGGGATGGCAGGGGACAAACACTGACTGCTACCCTGGTGAAGTCCTTGTGCTGCTTGAATTTACACTCACTGATGGGAACACCTTTTTTTGGGTGCTGTAACTTCTGTACCTCCTCAGGCAGCTGCAGCACTGAGCTGCCTTGGGCTGTGTCTTTCCCAACAGTGCAGGCTCCCTTTGAGCCAGCACAAAGCCCAAACTGGGCACATCCTCTGGCAGTGTGAGTGGAAAACAGTGCCCTCCTCCCCAGAGGGTGCTCACCAGGGAACAGATAATGCACCACAGTCTTGAGATGGATTCACTTCTGTTGCTGCAAACTAGAAAAATTACCTTTGCGCTGTCACTGTCCTGTGGGCATGAACAATGAACTGCAATTTGCATATTTTCAACAGTTTTCACACCAGTTGGGCTGTATTTTGCTCTTTTGCACACCCTGTAAGGTTTTTTGTGTTACTCCTTGAACTCTCAGTTTATGAAATCTAAATTGTTGTCTGTTGAGAGCAAACTGGAACCTCTGCAGGGGTGAGTAACGTGAGCTCTGCAACCTGAGAAACTCAGATTAAAAAAGCCAGAGAGATTTCCACTGTGGAGCTGGTGGTGAATGGGTGACTTCCTGAACGTTGGTGTTTCAGTTTTGCACTGAGTGAGGTGAGGGGTGGTTCTTTTAGTGACAAGCAGAGAAAAGGCTGCAGAATTCTTCAAGGTTTTTCTATAGCCAAGGATGTGCACAAACTTCCAATTAATTTAATTTCCCATTTTAGGCCCATAAGTATTCAAAAACCTTAATTAAATCAAAACAAGTTAGAAAAAAAAAAAAAAAAAGAAAAATGTTTTTCAAGGGTCAGGACCTGTTTACCTGCATGTGAAACAATTATGATTGCTTGCTCCAAAACAGTTTTGCACCAGCTGGTCATGTACAGTTTATCTTACACAGAAAGCTTTCAGCAACACCTGTACTGCAGGAACCTCATTTCCCCTCTCAGGTTTGGTTTATGATGAGTACAAACTAGGGATTGTTCCTGCAGTCTGAGATCTCAGTGAGGGGATGTGCAAAAGAGCCAGGAGATAGGAGGCACATGTACCAGGGTGTGCAGTGGGAGCCTCCCTGATCCTTAGACAACTGACACCTTCATCACAAAAGAGAAAACTTTAATTTATACCAGTAGAGATGATTTTGCAAGTGAATTAATTTTTCCTCCAGTGTGCATCATGATTTGCATCTGTCTTGTATTAAGCAGGCTGTAAATGTTTTTAAGACTGACTTAACATTACATGTAGTAGCTGCTTGGAGTACTTTTGAATTTGAGTGCTGTAAATTAACTATTTCCCATGATACTCCATTATTTAATTGGAGCAACTGATGTATTTCCACTGATAAATGCCACTTTCCATTCCAGCAGCAGGCCTTGAAGAACTCTGAGGTGCAGGTCTGCAGAGCTGGTCCAGGGGGTGGTGGATCTTCCATTAGCAATCAGGGGGCAGCTTGAGGCCAACTCCTGCCATTGCCACCAAGAAAATTAACTTGAAAATGTTAAGACAAAACTTCTTCTGTCTCTTCAAAGGTGCCTGCTTTAACATTGCTTCTGAAAGATTTGAGTTTTCTGGAAAAAGGCAGTAAATTGTAGCTCTAACATGCCACAATTATTTTGCAGAGGAAGAAAAACCTCAACACTAAGTTATGTAGTAGCAGTTGCTGTTCATTGCAGTTTAAATAGTGAGTTGTTCACAGTTAGAAGCAAAAGCCAGATAGGTGAAGGCACACAGCGTGAGTTAACCATGATAAACAGCTTTGAAAACTCCATGAGAACAGTGTAACAAAAGTGCAAAAATACTAAAAATAATTAAAATTTTAAAATAAAAATTATCCTAGGAATACAAACATGTTAAAAAAAAAGTTTTTAAAGTGAAACTTTTATAAAAATCTGAATCACTTGGCTCTTGTGCAGTCCAGATCATAACACTGAGCACACTCTCCGTTTCCTGTGGCCCTTGGCTTTCTTCATGGCACTCAGTGCAATGGTTGTGGCTTCTTTAAAAACATTTTCTATGTTCTCACGACATTTTGCTGAGCATTCCAGGTAAATTTGTGCATTAATCTCCTTGCAAGCTGCCTCACCCTGGAAAGAGCACAAAGGTAAGAAAAGATGTAAGTTCAGTGGATGAGTGAAGGAAGATGAGTTGCAAGAAAGGGAATTAATTTGTACATCTTTGCAATCATGAAGAAAGGAGCTGCCTCTGAGTGCAGTGCTAGAGTGTGAGTGGCATTGGTAATAAACTGAAGCACTGTAAATAAACTTGGTGTTTTTCCACTCTGCTGAACCAAAGCCCAGCCTAAGAGTTCAGAGCATTAGAGACTCTTGAGATGCAGAGTCCTGATAGCACCAAAATATTCTCAGTATTGAATTTCCTTAAACTAAATGCTGAGGTAGGTACCTAAGTGAGGATGTCTACATGGTGGTATTTTTTTCAGGCCTGACCTTAACTGTTCTGTGATGTCACCTTTAGTAATGAATGTCACATGCAAGAACAGAATCTGCACTGATGCCTTGCCTTGTTTTGCTGGTGCACATGCAGGAACAGGAACCTTGACTTTTGCTTTGAAGCATCACAAGGGCTCAGCCAAAATCCTCATAAAAACAAACAGGTGCTTGCATTTCGCAGCCATGCAATGGGAACAGGCTTGAATCTAAAATATTTCCATGCAATGCTGGTTGTGTGAAATCACTACAGACAAAGCACAGTGATTTCTTACTTGTAATCCTTTTATTGTCCCTGCAGAGCCAGACCCCAGGTTTGAATGCTTGTGAGCCTTTTACTGTGAATTCCAGCTCTGCAACCCATGGCTCACAGACTCTGCAATTATTCATTGTAATCTCTGGGAGTGGGGTTACTTGGGCTTTTACTGGGGGAGGGGGTGTTTCTTCATATTTAAGCAGTTTGTCTCCTTCCAGTTGTTTGCAAGCTGCAGTGGTGGCAGATACTGTTCAGATCCTCTGTGCCTGGCATGGGAAACATCACGTCGTGTGGCCCAAGGTGCCATCAGCTGTAAAAAACTGAGGTAGAGCATATTTCAGGGAGGAAAAACCAAGTGGGAGGGCTCACACAAGAGACAAAGTTTGTGTAACATGTGGGTCCTTGAGTTTAACTGCATAAAGTGGCAGTTTTGACTGGCCAGAAGTATCTGTTGCTTGACTGGAACCTCTCTCATATAAAGATGGTGAAGGGATTTATTCATGCAAACAAGGGACAATCTGCAACTGTTCACAGTGACAGGCTGGGACCTCATCTGGTATGCAAGGGAGACAAACTAAAAGGCCCAACATGGTTTTGTGGTGATGCAGTTGCAGTTTATTTTCCTGCTGTTTAGAAGTGGTGATTCACTCAAGGTCGTAGTGCACTTGACCCTGTTCCCTGGACGTGTGTTTCAGTTTGAAAGCTGCTGTTCTTGCTCTGAGGTGAGAGGAGAAGGATGGCTTTGTAGTTTAGGAAAAAGAAAAAGAAAAATCGGAGGACCAGAGCAGAAAGGTCTTATGTGACATGGGACAAGCTGTTCTATCACTGTTTCTCCTGTACCTAGGACAGCTATGCCAGTGACATAACACTACTCATAAATTTAACTGCTTCATAATACTTAGAGATACTGATAATATGTAGTTTTCCTAAGATTACTTTAGAGACTTCAAAGAACAGTCTCTCATGTCAGAGAAACCTTGCAGATGTTCTTGCTATTGGCCTTCAAAGGATTTATTTTTAAGTGGGATTTGCAAAACACATTTATTCCAGAACAGTCATACTGGAATGGGTTCCTAACATCTCCAGTCTTTATCACAGCACTGATCAAAGCACCAGCGATGGCTGCAATGTAGGCTAATAACAATTATGAAGGCAGTCCAGCAAACTTGTTAAGGCTTACAAATTTGTAACAGTAATAACCCAGCTGTGAAAGAAGAATGAGATGTCATTAGCACAGAAGGCAGATAGTTGTGTCCTTTAAAACAGCCCATATTTCTCTTTACTTTTGGTGGTGATTTGACCACTTCCAAAAACAACTTACATAAAGCTCTGTTAGTGCTGCCAACCATTTCTTTATCTGGATCACCTAATTTTGCAGTATCAGTGATCATACCTGTGAGGAGCAATGCCATCACGTGCTTTATCTCCTGCCAGGAGGCCACCACTGTAGAAACACTGAAGTTTACCTGGTTGTAGGTGATGGGCTCCTGCTTGGCAGCCCTGAGCTTGCGCAGCTGCTCCTTGTCCTTCCGAAGGTCTGTCTTGCAGCCGATCAGCACGAGCGGGACACCCCGGCAGAAGTGATTCACTTCAGGATACCACTGTGGGCAGAAAAACAAAACTTTTACATCTGTTTTTTATTTTGTCGTTTGTTTCCTGAAATCAAAACAATCCAGCCAAGCAGCTTTTAATGTAAGTTGTAATTTCAGAGTTTTGGAGTTAGTCTAGTGGAGGGGGCCCAACATGCACTATTTACATCCCAGAAGTGTTTAAAACTCCTACCCAAAGTCAGCTGCTTTATAAAAACATAGTGGCATCTGTCTCTATGCCAACATGTTTATTTACCATCTGTTTAAATTCTGAGGATCTACTCTAAAGTCACATTTAAAAACAGAATTTGGACTAAGTCTTGCATTGTTTTCCTGGTGCTATGTCCAAGAATGCTTTGGAATGTTACAGAAATCCCAGCACAGAGAAGTGGTTGCTCTCATCTCTCCCCTGCAAATAAATACACACATGATGGAAGTAGTCTTGACTCTAACTTGTGCAATGTTGCTCGTGTGACATTGCTACAGATAAAGCAGTGATTTAATTGCTAGTGTTTGATCTTTTTAGTGAGAGTCAACCCTGGTCCTGAGCAGGGAGCCATGGAGAGGTGAGCCCCAGGTCTAAGGTCTGTGACCTGCAGCTCAGTGCAGGATGAGTGATCTGGGCAACTACACGCCCAGGGTACAGGACACTAAAAGCACCACCATTTCTAATCTGACATCTTGTCATATATCAGGCATGTGCAATTCATTTAGAAGCCTCTTACCTTGGCTGCTACATTATCATAGCTAGTGGGGTTCATGACATCGTAACAAATTAACACGACATTGGTGTTCTGGTAAGAAAGTGGCCGTAGCCGATCGTAGTCCTCCTGCCCTGAAACACACAGGATGGTTTGGATGAAGAAATCTCTGTCCTGAGCAAGCAGAACAATGGGGATATGTACAGACACATACTGGAGATCAAGAACAATAGTACTATAATTTCACACTTGTTAAATTCCTTCCCTTGAGTACAGGAGATTCCCCCTCACTGACAAAACTGATGGTTTAGAATACAGAACACATCCTTGGCAGGTTTTAATAAAAAGCCAGCTTTGTCCACTTGCTGAGGACTTAGAAGCAGTTCTAAACACCGACTGCCAAGTTGCTGCTCAAAAATAAAGTCATCAAGAGGAATATGACAATTATTATTAAATATTTTCAGTTTAACAGTGGTAGTCTCCATAATCATTTGCACATGTGATGCTGTGAGGAGAAGAAACACTGTATTTGCTAGACAGGAATGGTGAAGTAGAAACCTTAGTGCCAAACCTGCTTTTCCCAGCCTGGTGAGCTGAGAGGAAGCAGTGATTACACACAGGATTGTACAAGCCATGCTGCAGCATGAGCCAGGCTTAACTGGCTTTGAAGCAGGACTCCCCAGCAGATCCAAGGGAATTCTGCTGAATTCTGGAAAAGAAGGGGATTTGTCATACTTCTGATTAGGGATATTCTAGCACGTGATGTGACAAGAGGTAGCTGATTTGCTTCAGACCTGTACTCTTCCCATTACAGTAATCACCATGCCAGGGTCTGAAGGTGTCTTGCTTTGAGAGATTAAGTTAAAGAAAGCAGTAATTCCCTGATACAGCTGGCAGCTCACAAAAAAAAAAAAAAACAAAAAAACAATCTTTTTTCATTTAATAAGGAAGAAAGCATGATTCAAGCAGTCTTTAGAAGGTGTATTTGTCATTTGAACGCTGGAATCAGGCACGTGTCTGTGATGTACTGAATTTCCACAAGGAGAACTGGGAATGCTGGTCCTTCCCACTATCACCACAATCCACACACAGACCAGAAACAGCCCTACAGGCAGTTCCACTTCTCAAATCTTCATGTTGATGTTTCAAATGAAGGAATGCAGAAAATTTCAGTGTGCCCCAACTTTACAGCAACGATTCCTGCTCTGGCACCTGCTTCAGTCCAAAGTCATGTACTCATCACTTGCCAACATTTTTGTCTCCAGTCTGAAGAACTGTAGATACTAGAAGGCAAATAATACTACAATATTTTTCTCCCTTCCTTAATTTAAATGATTAGTTGAGATACATTTTATTCCAAGGCAATCCCTGCCGGATAAGCTATTACTCAGTTTGCCCGAGATGTTTGTACAATGGGATCTTGGACTTGGACCATTTTGTATTTGAGCTTCCACAACAGCCATGGGCTCTGTGGGGAGGTGCAGAACAAAGAGGGATTGATATCTCAGGGTTTAATCCAGAAATAATACACAATTGACAAAATTATGCATGTTGTATAAACATTCAGAGCAAAGATTGTACTGCTTATCCCTTCTTATTCTCCCAAACCATCTACTTGTTTGCAAGCAATTTGCCATTTTGTTGCTGAGATAATCCCTTAAATGCATTAAATACATCAGGTGCCAAACTTTTTTTTTCCCTCCTAACTTCCTCTAGTGCTGTGTAAAGTTTTCCTTGTTGAAGTTCAGGCCTCTGAGTTTCATAACTTGTAAACATAACTTGTAAAATTAAAAGGTCCTTCAAGTTGTTGTTGGCAATTGGTGAGGCAGACAGGGCTGTCCCACTGGGAGAAACATGTTTATTTGCTTGGAATCTGAACAAACCTCTAAATTCACTCTCCTGGATGGGATAACAGAAAAAGTGTCTTTAGTTATGTGACACAATATGTTGTCTTGCAGGTCAAAAACTATAGATGTGCCCTGGTGAACTGCTCCTTCATCTTCAAATCCATTTTATTTTATTGGTTTTAAAGCAAACAATAAATGTGTGAGAAAATGCTGTGTAAAACACGGCTCTGTGTGCATTTGGAATGTTGGATACAGAGTGCAGAACAGGGTGGGGTGCAGGGAGCAGAAGGGGAAGGTGAGATGGCAATTGCTTAACCTGTGTTACAGTCGGGTGGTTGCAGCACTCGTGGGGAAGGAGGAGGAAGCTGCTCTTTAGAAGCTCAGATGCAGCTCCTCAGCTGCTCAGGATGTAATGGGACCCAGATGAAGCTGTATCTAAACATAGACATCCCCCTCTCTGAAAACA
The DNA here is from genome assembly GCF_017590055.1 of Onychostruthus taczanowskii. Taxonomy (NCBI): domain Eukaryota; kingdom Metazoa; phylum Chordata; class Aves; order Passeriformes; family Passeridae; genus Onychostruthus; species Onychostruthus taczanowskii. The sequence goes on from NW_024500572.1 coordinate 3,000,385, forward strand.
ATCCCTTTCACCCCCTGTCCTCAAGTGCTGCTGGTGAAATGCAAGAAAGGGCCTGGGAGACTTTTTTTCTCTGTAAAGCTGCTCAGTCTGTGGTCAGAGCTAATTTGGCACAGATTTAGGTCTTTTTACTAAGAGTTTTAAAAAGGAGGAACAGAGGTGAACCTCAGCAGTAAGTGAATGTCTATGAAAAGCCTTGTGTGTGCTTCCTCAAACACAGGCAACTGTTTTCTTTCCCCATTTAACACAAAACATGCTGTGGAGGAGTTGGTTAAGTATCTGCCTACGTGTGAGCACATCTGTGACCCCTCTGTCTTCCTCGATTCATTGTACCATCAGAGACTTTGGGTTTTTCTAAAGAAAAAACTCCACCCAACTGAATTCACCCAAAATTTGTTAATTCTCTGCCAAGCTCCCAGTCCTGCGTGCCTCTGGGAGATGCTGTGTAACCACATCACTGCAGTCAGGCCCTGTGCTGGGGAGGGAGCTCTGGGGGTGGCTGAGGGTGAACAGGAGAAGTGAAACCACAGGTCTCAGTCTCATGTGCGTGTTCACCTCTGTCTGCTCTTCCTCACCCCTTTGCCCATTCACCACCAAAGAAGTGCCAGCCTGTGAGCTGCTTGCCAGCTATGTTTTTTTCCCTATTCAGTTTAAAACAAATTGGGAAATGGACATTCTTAGCAGGAAGAAAACTGGTAGAAGAGGACACTTGGAGCAGGAGGGGCACACATCAATTAAAAAATTGGGAGTTTTGTCTTAGTCAGGCATGACTTCCCTGTCAAAGTTATGAGAAATTATTCTTGCGTTCACTGGCTTTTAAAATTTCCCTGAAGACCTTGTGCTTCTGTCATCAGAGACCTGAAAAACCTCACTGGAGGCCTTGCATGTGCTTCCTGTCAGGCAGAGCAAGTACCCACAATGATGAGGCATCACTTCCTCCCCAGCCCAGCAGTGCTCTGCTCTCTGCTCTGAGAAACTCCTGCACCAGGAATTGAGCCTCGAGTCTGAACTGCACCTAGGGCATCAACACTGCCCCCTTGGCATGGAAAAACTAGAGTTCATTTACCTCTCGGTGCCTTTGCCTCTGTCAAGCACAGCTGGAAGTGGAAATTTTTAATTGAAAAAGCAGCTGCAAAGGCTGTTTGCAGACCAGACAAGTGACGTTACAAAGCCTTCACACATTGCATATGTGTACCACCAACTTCCTGCAACAGCAAGAAGTGTTTGATGAGGAAGACACAGTATCACAGTGCAAAACGCTCAACAGAAATTATTTTTCTGCTACATTTTAGACTAATTCATTATGTTAATTTGTTACCAAGATTCTTGTCAAGAAAATAATACCTTTTGTATATTGAAACATTTGTTTCTTTAGCTTTTTGTTTATGTCCTCCTCCCTCAGTAAGTAGGATCAAATGTTTGAGCTGCACAGGACTTGACAATACAAAGAATCCTTCCAACTTTAAACAGCCCATGGAGCTGACCTGTCCTTTACTTTTCCATGATGCTGAAGTACACCCAGCTCTATTTAGTGTTGCTCCAAGCAAGATCCTAAAAATACACAACTTTTGGTTGTAGTCTAACACTTAAGGAACTCAACATCAGTTTTGTACTATTAAAAACAGGATGAGATTAAAATGTGTGCTCAAGTGAGTCCTTCCTCTAGCAAAACTTCCAGTTACAGAAAAAAGTTGAAAAGCTGCTTGAATTAGAGTTTGACAGAGTTTATAGATATATAACATAAAACTATGTAAGCAGCTTTGAAACAGAACTAAAATTCAGAGTTTTCCCCCTCCCAATCAAATGTATTAACCCAGGTGACAATCTCCCTGCTTGCTTTCTTGCTGTGTCTTATGCAAAGTGAAAGAAATTTAACAGGAAGGGAGGAGACATGTGTCAACAGCCTCAAGAAACTTGTAGCCTTGTGGCCATGATGCTGTTTTGGGAGGTGAAAAATGTTGGTTTTCGAGGTTTCCAGGCAAGAGATGGAAAGCAATTGTTTTTTCACACCAACAATGGCTCCACTTCCCAAAGTGTCTCACAAGACACAAAATACACCCCACTGTTCTTCAGCTTTCGTCCAAATCAGTTTTTACAGCTGTGAATTCAATGTGGAAGGTACACACTAATATTTATATGCATAAACAGGGAAACTACAGGATGTGGTCACAGGACATGGGGTAATGGTTTTAATCTATCAGAGGGCAGATTTGCAGTAGATAAAATGGAGAATTTTTACACAATGAGGCACAGGCTGCCCAGAGAAGCTGTGGCTGCTCTATTCATGAAAACACCCAAGGTCAGCTTGGACAGGGCCCTGAGCAACCTGATCTAGTTAAAGATGTCCCTGTTCATTTTAAAGGTCCCTTCCCACCCAAACTGTCCTGATGCTGCAATAAGCCATCAGCTCAGTGAGCAGTCCCTGGGCTGCTGGGGGCTGCAGGTGCAGAGCTGGGCTCTGAGACACAAGGGGCTGTGCACTCCTGCCAGGCTCAGGAGAGCTCAGTGCTGCAATGCTGGACCTGCCCAGCCCACTGCCTTCTCTGGATCCAGCCCATGCTCCTTACAGCCTGGAAGAGACTCCAAAGGCAAATGCTGGAATGTGTGGCATGGGGATTTTAAATGAGAGCTAGGAACCATGTGACAGGCAAAAAATCCACACTGACAGCAAACAAACACAAAAATCATGAGTGCAGTGGCAGGTTCTTGGTGCCAACACCCTGTATGAAGGAAATGCCTCTTTGGTTGCTCACACCAGATTCCAATCCTTCTCTTTTCCTCTAAAGCTCAGACCCAAACCCCTTGCCATGCAGTAGAAGGTATGTTATCCCAACTAAATGGACTTAGAACAGTAACACTGACCCAAGAAGTCACACTGGCAAATTGGGTGCTCAGGATCTTACTACGCTGTAGTAAAAGTTAGCAGTGAAATTCACTTCTAGATCAAAAGCCTTTAAAATTATGTTTTCAGCTATCACTTGCAGTATACAAGAAGGTAAGTGTGTTTTATTGCTATTAAAAATGACTGGACTGCATTCGGTTCTTATTTGTCTTGGTGTAAATTTGGAACAACTCCACAGGCTTGAACTGAAACAGATGATCTACACTGAGCTGAAACCAAGCACGTGTCAGTTTTAGGGTTCATTTAGGAAAGCAGCTGGATAGCAGAGTCTGGGAACTTTGAGTGAGGTTGAAATCATTTACACAAACCAATTCACAAGTTCCTCAAATGAACCTGAACAACTATCAGCATTTTCAAATAACTTTTACTGCCACGGCCTTTTGATTTTGAACACAAAACAGCCTTTTTCTCCTTCCCTATTCAATCACACATGGCAGCAGATTAAAATATTTTCCTGGTTGATTGTATTATGCTTTGCATCTGGGAATTGGGTTTTAATACTTCCAAATATGGTTGCTATTTGATATTTCTGAATTAATTGGGTTGTTAAGATAATGAATGAGTCGATGACCAGAACTGCCATTAGACAATCAATTCTTTTTTTTCTGGAAGTCACATTGATATGCAACTGGTAATGGTGGTTAGTTTGTTTGTACTTTCCTCTCTAGCAGTCTTACCTGCAATGCTTTGGTTAAACTATGCTGGTATAGAAGCAATTTGAAAACCTGCCCATCTTTACAGTCTGCAAATATTGGGCTGATTTAAGCTGACACTGAAAAATCGGCTGGAACAGAAATGGGGGTGCGTGCACTCATGGGAGCAACACTTTACAGTTTCTGCTTATTTGCCAGAAGTTACGAAAGGCTGGGCCGGGTTTGGGCTCAGTCCCAGGCCAATGTCCCCGAGTGCTGCCATCGCTGTGGCCGCACAGGAGCTGGCCCTGGCAGGAAAGTGGAACCCCTTACCTGCGGTGTCGTACAGGTTCAGGGTGACCTCCTTCTTCCCCACCGTCACACTCGTTGTGTACTTCTCAAAAACAGAGGGCGCGTATTGCTGCAAAGGGAGAAGGATCTCGATGATCTCAGAGGCCTTTTCCAACCTTAATGGACTCAGTGATTGTGAGGAGCGGTGCTGGCAGGGCCCAAGCGCTGGGGTCGGCCCCGGCTGCGGCCCCCAGCCCCGCGGGAGTGGCAGCCCCTCACCTCGGGGAAGGAGCCCTTGGCGTACACCATCAGCAGCGACGTCTTCCCGCAGCCTCCGTCGCCCACGATCACCACCTTCACCTCCTTCCTGCCCGACGGGGCGGCCGCGGGGCCGCGGGGCTGCTCCGCCGCGCCCTCGGGCACGGCCCCGTTGGCCGCTTCCATGGAGCGGGAGCGGGAGCGGGAGCGGAGCGGGATCGCTGAGGGCGCAGCGCGGCCGGGACGAGGCTCCGCTCCCCCCACGCGCCCGGGGCGGGCAGAGCCGCCCGCGCCCCGCCGGGGATTGGCCGCGCCGCGGCCGCCGCCGCCTCAGGTGCCGCAGGGCCCCGCCCGGACCCCCCCGGACACTGAGGGAGCCTCTCCCACACCCCGGGCCTCATCGCCGGCCCGCGGCCGCCCGCAGGCTGCGGCTGCTCGGGGTCACGGCGGGAAGGCCCCTCAGCGCCGCGTCCCCTCATGAGGCCCCGCCGGGGCTGCTCCGCCCGCCCGTCCCGCCGGGCAGCCCTCGAGGCTCCATCCCCCGGGACCATCGGGCCGCGTCCCTTTGCCCTTCCACCCACACGCCCTTCCCCATTTATTTATTCCCGTTCCATTTGTTCCCACAGGGAGCCTCTCCAGCGCCGTGCAGGGTCCCGCCGAGTGGCCGGCGCTGAGGGACCGCTCCAGTTCCGCGCCGATGTGGGAGCAGTCCCGAGGGCCGAGCGGTGAGGGCACGGTGAGGGCAGGCAGAGACCCCCGAGGCACCCCCGGAAAGGCACCTTGGTGCTGGCACTGGCAGTGACTCACTGCTTGTTTTCCGCTGATTTATTGCTTGGGAAAGAACCGACAGCTCTGCTCGTCACCTGGCTCACCATCCAAGGTGAGCTGCAATGAAAATAACTGGAATTTCTCATTTTAATTGCAGAGATGTGGTGGCCCCAGGCTTCCATGCGGCGTTTTTCGGTACCATGGAATGCAGGGGATCACAACAGCTGAGTATGTTTGGCTCTGGAAGGGATCATAACTGCTGGATTATGTTTGGCTCCAATGCACAGGAGTGACACTGAGTTTTGGACAGACCTGCTCAGGTACAAATCTGCCACCATTCAGCATAAAAACTCCACGTTTCTTTCCTGGCAGGAATTAGCACTGTGCTCTATCTTAAGTCAGTTTGCTTTTAAGAAATAAAAATTTCTTCAAATTTTTTTTAAAATACCACTTGTGGATATAGCAACAAACCCTTTAAGACACGCTCGGGCGTAGCAAGACCGTTTAATTCAAATAAGGAAAAAAACTCAAACCATATTTCGAGTAAGGCTTTTCATTTTCCCCTGCGCAGTTGTGTCACTAGATGGCCTTCCAGACCCAATACAAACACCACTGCACTCGGTAAGGAGGATCCTGCTTTGTGCACAGGGCAAACAAAAAGCTAAAAAAGGATATTTCTGCAATAGATAAGAAGGATCTGTCATACTTAACACAGTGTCATATAACTCAAATTATAACAATAAAAAAGCGGGCAAATTCACGCCTATTTAAAATTCACCATTATCCCGTGGAAAAAGTTTATGAAAGCACATGGAAATTGTAAAAAAATGCTTTAAAAGCCACAGTCTTATAAATCTTATCTGGAACACAGGAAAAGCCATCAGCTCCTGTCCAGTGTAATGGCTGAGAGCATTCCAATGGCACAGGAATGGATGGGCCAGGAAAGAATTTGTTTTATCCTGAAATTATTTATTTGGATCTGGCTCAAACCCAGTATTGCACTATGTATGATACAATCAGCAGGTAGAGTTAACAGTCATCTTGTAACTGAAGAATTCAGGGTTTTTTTTCAAGTCAATTATTTCCATAAAGGGGATTTTTGGGGGGATAAAAGTATTTTGTGGTTCATTATTAATTTGTGAAGTTTTGCTTTTTCTTTTGTTTTTGAAGGTTTTTTCCCAAGTCTCGCAAAAGAGTCTTTACATTTCTCACAGCTCTGTCTCTTTGTACATTCTATACTTAAGGAAACTGTTAGATTTGTACACCTTTAGGTTTGGGATGAAACAGCATAAAATAGGCAGATTACAAATACAACTATAAACACTCAAAAGACTGTTTTAAAGTAATGGATGTTCTACCTATGTAATGAGTTAACTTATTATGGATGAAATACAACATTTCAGTATCTCAGGTACTTAATTTTAATTAGCAGCTATGCAGTGCTTTAGGCATATCATTTGGGTTTGGACAAAAGCTGAGCCTATTTTGCTGACTCCAAAAAAAGCAAAATCTAAAATGGAATTGTGCCACTGATTTAAATGGAAGAAGATTCAACCCTCCATTACTGACATTCAAATATGATCATTACTAATTGCAAGTGTCCATCTGTAATTCAGTTTTGGCCTGTGTATTGATTTTGGCACAAGTCCTTTCATCAAAAGCTTACACATCTGCAGCTCAGGGGTCAATGTGTGTGTGGAGGTTCTCAGTGAGCACAACCAAACCAGGGCATTAGTGGGGTATGGAAGATATCTGTGCTCCAATCTTGGTGCCAATTTGTTTCTTCATGATCACCAAGGAAAAAGTTAGGAAGGAGTGAAAGGTTAGCAAACAGCTTAGGAAAACTGCTGGAGTTTGTGATTTTTAAAAGATGCTTTAACAGCCTGGGTGGTATTGATGGATAATTCAGGTTAGTCATGAAAATACCAAAAAAAAGACTCACAGATTAGGTTCAATATTGTTTGCACACACCATCTGCTGCATACTCCTATTGTTAGTTTATTTGGTAACACAAACTGGACAAGAATGGGAACCTGTTCTTCCTTATGGACATCAGAACTATGTTTTTGAAATACACTTCATTTTTTTCTTCATAACACAAACCCCAGTTTACAAAGACTTCAACGTAACAACCCATTTATGTCCAAGGGAATATTCATAAACTTAGTTAAGAAAGTGCAATAACAACAACCCCATTTATGTCCAAGGGAATATTCATAAACTTAGTTAAGAAAGTGCATAACAAGACAGAGCCTTAAATACTTATTTTTTAACATTACCAGTGACATTTATTATTTGTGTTTTCAGCTATGAGGTCCCACTCCAGCATGTACTGAGCAAGAGCAATGCCTTGAAACACAGAATAGGAAAGACAGACCCTAAGGAATGGGATTTACCAAGTAAGTCAAGTGAATCTCTGATAAATTTCAGATGTTGTACAAGGCCAACAATTGCTTGTCATGTGCACACAGACTTACTGAGGGAGTCTCTGCCCCACGGAATTTTTTATGGACAGGGCACAGAAGGAAGGGGGAATTATGATGTGGGAGAGCTGAATATCCCTGCACACAGCACAAAGTTCTGGTGACAGAATCAGTGTGAGGAGGAGCCTATGACAAAGCAGATGTATACTACTCAAGGTGATTCCTCCTGTTTACAGAACAAATGAATAAAATTGTTTTTCAGTTGTGCTTTTGCTCACAGTGCCAGCACTGCTCTGACCCTCACTAAACCCTCCACAAAATTTCCAAAATCAAAACTCCCCAGTGTCCTTGACTTTCAGCTGCTTCTCAGTCTCCATTTCTGCAGTGTTTCTCACTGTTCCTCTCTCACATGCAGAGCTCAACCATCTGCTCCTCATGGCCTGATATTTTACACACATGCCCCCACCCCGAAAAATCCCTTGGGCCACATGATTCACCATCTATTCAAACCTTGCCATGTGCCTGGTTTTTTGTGTAGTAGCTCCTACTGATGTAAATCCCTTGTTCCATAAGGGCTCTCAATTGCCTTTTTCACTGAAGGCAAGGTGGCTGTGACACCTGCCAATCTCTGAGACGTTTAACCCAACCTAAAACATTATTACATTGTTGTTTGGCTGAGTAGGAACCATATTTTTTTCCCAGTGGGAAGTGCTGCCAGAAAGGCTTTAACTTTCTAGACTATTAAGTAATATGGAAAAATTATATTTCAATAAGAAAATTTCCTTTCTGCCTTTTCATGCCTTAGAAATAGGTCCTGTTTCACTTGGCTCAAGTAGCCCCTGCATTAAATCAATGCAGAAATCTTTGGATAAACTCTAAGTAAAATCTGTCCAAATGCTACCAGGGAGTTCATAGGGTAGGGAAAGAAAACGGGACAAGGGTCTGCAAGGGGAGGTGTGAGACAAATTAATACACACAACTCAGCAAAATCAGGCAGAGAATATTCAGGCACTCTGATATAGTTGGGACAAACTTTATTCCTAAACCACACACAGACGACTACCTGGTGAGCAGCTATTTATAGGGAACACAAACTGTTTCTTGGTTATTTTCTCTGGTATTCTTTAAATCAGGCCCAACTCTGTGGGCCAAATATGGCCTACTTGATACACGCATGGCCAACATGTTGTGTTTTGAATTTCGTCTTTCATTAGAAACTGAGTTCTTAGCTTTGCAGTTGTGGGGGAAAACCACCCCATTTTACAAACCTGAAGTAAATCAACGTGGTAACGTCTCATCCTGATACAGTAGGTGCTTAGAGGCAGTTTCAAGTTTCTGTTGCTCACTAAAGTGTGAACTCTCAAGCCAAATTCTGTTGTGAAAAATGGGTAACTCAAGGTTAGGATCATCCTATGCTTTTCTGGAACATCAAACACAACGAGTGATCTCTGATAAGCATGAAATGAACAGGCAAGTGTCTGCCAACACCTCCACAGCTCTGCCCCCATGGATCTGTGGAGGTGTCTCCCAGATGTGCTGGCATGGCTTCCCTGAGCCATGGGCAGGAATTTTGTCACAGGCTGGCAGAGCTATCACAGCAATGCTGGATCTCATCCCCTGCCTCTGTGCTGGGAAGGCAATCTGGGGGTTTGGTGTAAAGAGGGATTCAGAACACCTCACTCCAGGTGAGATCTGCAGCTGTGTTTGCCATGGGAAGAGGCAGAAGCAGCGGGTTCAGGAGTGAGGCACAGCCTTGCTCGAGGCTGACAGAGATCAGGGCTCTGCTACAGATCTGTGTGAAATTAGTCACCATCAGATGATCTTCTGCATCCAGATCTGCAGCAGAGAACACATCCCATCAGGAAGTAATTTGAGGAAATTTAGGGAAAAGGGTTACAAACAGCTTTGCTTGCAACACAATGTGTTCTTAGCCAGTATCCAACCAATCCCTTTAGTACAACCTCTAAAATCCCTCTGGCTTAGGCCTTCCTGTGTTTTCATTACCCAACATTCCACTTAACCCAGAAAGCATGAAGATGTTATTTTTTTCAAAATTGGAACACTCTCTGCACTATCTGCTTCCTTCAGATCACTTTTCCCTTCTCTTGTTCCCAAATTATGTAATTCCTTGTGGATAGAGATATTTTCTTTTCATGTAGTTGCTAGTTCAGAACCCAAGAGGAGTGTGTGTTAATTAAGATGACCATAGTACCAGGGGAGGAGTTGCATTCAGCTGCTTTAGCTTGCACACAGGGATTAATATGGAATGGGTGAGTCAACTCAGACTCAATTTGGGATTGCCAAATCTGGGTTACATTCCCCAAAATTCTGTTGGAAGGCTCCTCTAAACCTGAAATATGTGGAGTAGTACTTTTTTTTGTGTGGCTGTAGAGAACATCAACTTTAAATGAACCCAGGTTTGGCTTCCTAAATATGCTTTTCTCTATGTGAGCTACAGTGCAGCCTGAACAAGAGTGTGTTTTACAGAGTCATGAGTCAGGCTTTGATCAACAACTCATTCCTGCACTCTTGCACTTGGCCCAGGCAGGAAGGTTTCAAACCTTTTGGACAAGGATGTGGGGAAACTGGGAATGTTCATAGAGGCAGAATAAAAGCTGGTGAAGTAGGCTATAAGAGAATGGACTATGGATGAAGTAGGGCCATGTTTCTGCTGAGTAATGCATAGCACTGACATTAATGCGAAGTTTGCATCCTCCCCTCTGATATCTGTGCAAACTTCCTACAGGAAGGCAGCAATGACAGACTGAAGAGATTATGAAATCCTCTATTTATATGGGGGACACCAACATTTCTGCCTGTTTTTTGTGGAATGCTGGATGTATGGGTAAAGCTAAGTGGGAAGTGCTTGCTCTGTCATTGGCTGGCTGGCAAGATGTTCATTCATAGAGGTGGAGGTTTGGCAGGAGCCAGAGGAGCTTGTGGCTTGTCAGAGCATGGGCAGGCAGGGCACAGGCCCAGACTGAATATTTCTCAGACCTGAGAGCAGCCATAACATGGCCAGAGCAAACCCTGACAGGAACAGCGATGCTCAGAGCAGGTTAATTAATAACTTGAGGCGCTGGAAATAAAACCAGGTTGTAATTGAGTGATGTTTGCTTTAGAGCTGTGATTCTTGGCTTGTGCCTGGTTTGTGGGAGCTGACAGTGCAGAGTGGCCTGGCTGGATGTCCTCACTGAGAGTCACCAGAGCGGGTCAGGAAGGTGTTCAAGCAGTGGTGTGGGGTGGTGAGGGCAGGCACAGAGAGCAACAAGCTGACAGTGCTGGGTCTGGCACACTGCCCTGCCCTGCTCCACACCACTGCCCTGCCCTGCTCCACACCTCTGTCCTTGATGGCACATTTCCTGTGTGTTTCACCCTTCTTACACACATCTCACCCTTCCTGAATCTCCTGCAACAACAGGCACATTGTCAAGTTCCTCATTGCTTACCTGAGATTAACATAGTAGCTCTGATTTCTTGAGCTGGGGAGATTGCCTGGTTAAAACTGTTCTAATTAAACTTAGATCTCTCATAAGGCTAAAAATGTCCCTGTGTGAATGGCAGCTGGATCTGCTTGTAAAATGTCAGTGTCCCAAGACCTTTAATGGTCTTGGGAGTCTAACAGTAGTACACACAGTGCCTGTTCAAAGATCAGGGCTCCAGGCAAATGGAAGAAGGAAGCAAATGCAGCATCCCCATGAATCAGACATCTCAGACAAAAATTTTCTAAGTACAGGACACACCTGGCTGTGTATTTGTCAAGCATGTTATCGGCTTGAACTACACACACAGCATCCACAGCAAATAATTTTCATTGTAAGTCTGAGTGGGCACCTCCATTTTCCTTTTAGGACTCAATTTTGGACCTGGGAAAAAGTGTTCTCAGTCGAAAGGCCTCCAAGCAAGCCTGGGCTGGTCACAGCAGAGCAACAGCTGCACGAGCTTAAATTCCTCCCCACCCTGCTGTACAAGCTGTGCCCCTCAGTCCTGTGCCTGGAGGAATGTCCAGCTTTCCTGCTTCCCTGCCAGCTCCACTGGCATTTCCTATTCCACAGCCAATTGCACGTTAGGCACCGACACCATGAAGTGCTTTTTCATGTGGGCAGTGCTGGTGGAACTAAGGGTTCCTTTTGGTCAGAACCCCCTGCAGATGTTTGTGGCACTTTTTTCATTCCCCTTTATGCAACACGTCAGGCGCTTGTGATAATTTACTGCCACAGGAACCTCTTCCTGCACGCTGCTAACTGCGAGTCCTTCCGGACTGCTGGCAGGCACTGCCCAGGGAAAGGGAAAGACAATGTGCAGAGGAAGGTGTCAGGAAGCAAAGAGAGCCCTGTCCTGCTTCAGCAGCTCCCAGGAGAGAGACAGAAATGCAGCAAGGGCTGTGTGGGTTTAGTGGAAACTAACTCCAGTTAGAAACTAGCAATGGCCTGCCCTCTTGAAGGTTAAAACAACTAAAATATCTGGAAAAGGTATTTTAATTTAAAACTTACCTAAAAAAATAAAGAAGAAAAAAAAAGCTAAAGCAAGTTCAAAAATAACTCAGAAAGTAGACAAAGATAAGAAGAGAGCCTGCAGAAGTCAAGTCTGAACAAAAGGCATGGGCTATGAAAGGAGAAAACCACAAATGGCAGGGGTTGAAATGTAAAACCTACAGTTCACTGTGAAACATGAAGGATGCTGTTGTACTCCACGCCTCCTCTTCCTGGGTGTAGCTGTCTCCACAAGGTGAAGGGCAGTAATGAATCAAGCTCCTTCTCTCTTCCTGGATTTTCAATTCAATTATTCGCAGGCTGTGCTAGTTCTGCTTTATTTCCCCTCTCCATATGCCACACTCTCCTCCTGTTTTTTTTTTGTTTTTGTTTTTTTTTTAATTCTGAACTGTGCCTTTGGCCTCTCTCCCATTCCTTTCTCCTCGGTGTGTGCCCCCTGCTCTGCCAGGATCTGCTGTCTTTGTAACCTCTGCTGTGCACATATGCTGGCTCTTCCCGGCCCTCCTGCCACCCCCTGCTCCACCGAGTGTCCCTTCTCCCCGCTCCAGCCTTTTTGCCAGCGGCTCCGTGAGCCAGCCAGGAAGAGAGCGATTTTGCCATGGCCACTGCTCCCGTTTCCATGCTGCCGGCTCCTCTCCAGCGATCAAGGGGAAGCCGTGCTGCTGCCCTCGTACAGCACGGGCAGAGACTGTGCAGCTGCTTAGCAACTGCGAGCTGCTGGAGCAGGGAGCCATGGACGGCTCAGCCTTCACCGAGCCGGCGCCTTCGGGCACACTCGGCTGCAACCCAGGGCTCGGGGGACCAGCTGGGGCACTCCCCACTGTCCTGTCAAACAATAAATCAAGATGCAAATCCTTAACTGCAGGATTGAGAGCAGTGGTGGCAATGTCAAGGGCGAAACAAAGTCCTGGTCTCGTGTCGCATCGCACCAGTGGGAAGACACTGCTCTCATTTGTAAGCTGAACTCATTCCATTTGATCTTTGCCATCGGTTTCTGGCTGCAGCGTTTTATACTCTATCACTTATAATCAGAATGTTTCTTGCATGTGCTGCATGTGTTAAAATGGCTCCCAGGTCCCCAGCTACCATCATATCCAGACTGTTTAATGAAGTGTCCAGAGACAAAAGTAATTTAATGCATAAATATCCTTTTAGATTACTTATTTGTATCTTCATTTCCTTCTGATGCAAGCTTTGTAAGTGCCCGGCATCTTTAAATGGTACATTCTTTTCATTCTTTCTCTTTTATTTTTGTGAAACTGTACTGTTCAGGGGCCATGAAGCACTGAACTGTTTTGTAATTCGATGGCTTTAGAATGCTGATTAGAATTGCCAGCCGTCTTGATTTATTTCATGATTTTATAAGCTTGAAAGCATTCTAAAAAATAACCAGTTCTACATCCTGATAGGATCACAGCATTTCAATGGCAGCAGTATTTCAATAGGCAAGAAGCAACACAAAACATTCTGCAAGTCAGGTGTTGAAACAGCTTCTTTATTCCTTTATAGCTCGAGAAAGATTAGATCTCTGAAAGCACTCACTCCCTACCTTACAGAGGTGGCTTTGTCATAATACTTGCAGAAATAATATGATCACAGTTTAAAAAGTAATACACACACCCCCCTCCCCCCAAGCTACAGCAAATAGCCAACATATCCATCAAAATTTGTCTGGATTTTAAACACAGTAAATGTTTGTTCCACTGTTGGGTGTCACCATGCATCTCTGCACCCCGGCAGCCAAACAACACAGCCTAGTGATTCCCTGTCATTGTTCAAGGCTGACATCCCATGCATCCTCAGAGCATGCTGGGACACAGGTGAAATCTGTCAGCAGGTTGCTTATTTTGGCTGACAATTCCCTAGACAGATCATCTGCTGTTCTTAGGAAGGAATGAAAATTTTCATGGCAAGAAAATCTGGACAGGCAAATACCCTGTCCATATTCCTATTCAATATTCCTTTGATATTCTTAGCCTGGTTTCCTAAAAATAAAACTGTCTAATGTGACTGTGTTGTTCTATGTCATTTCCCCCCCTCCTTCCTCCAATCTCAAATTTGGCAGGGGGAAGAAGTCCCTAATGTATTTAGGTCTTGAATGAACAGCTGGATACAGAGTATGTAGTGAGGCATCCCGTCTAAAAAAAACCCCATCTAACAGGAAGGTCTCAAAATGTACTTTGTAACCACCCTGCCCCAGACCTCTCATCTTTCTTTTATGGGTCCTGCAACCACCTGTTTTTTGCTCGGCATTATTTCATGGCTACATAATAGACACCAGGGCAGGCAAGTGTTGCAGTGTGCCTCTGGCTCCCTTCCAGCTCCTAAACCGGGCTTTCTTCCCATGCAACTGGGGTGTGGCAAGGGATGGTGTGGAACCAGACCTCCTCCTGACACAATATTGACACTGCTGAGGTGTGTGTACACACACCCCGAACCAGGAAACACCCACAGTGCAGATAGGCTGTTTATCTGGAAGAAAACATAAATTCATAACCAGTTTGTAGGTGACACTAAGCAGTATCAGAAGGGAGTATCAAATAAAAATAATAATTTAAAAAGGCCATTGCAAGCAACAACACTGCCTAAGAGGACCAGAGTAAAGCCATACATGCAAAACAAAGAGCACAATTCTGCAGTACAGGGTTGTCATCCTGAGGAGCAGATCTGAGAGCATTTTAGGTGCCATGCTGGGAAACCAGCTGAACATGGGCTGGAGTAATCCCTGGATGCCTGACAGACACATCTGAGCCAGGAGGGCTGTTGGCTCGGGCATGGTCACTGCCCATGGCTCTGTCCCCTTCTGCCCGGATCAAAATGGTGACAAACGGGAGCAGGAACAATTACAGGATTAGTAGAGATGGACCCGAGGGGGAGCTCTGCAGCCTGCAACGGAGTGTTTAAATGCTCAGCTTGCACACAGCTATGAGGGGATGGAAATCTGGTCATGGAGCATTCCTCTGCCAAGGAGACTGAGGGACAGACACATCCAGAAACTGAAAGCAGAAACTAGACAAGTTTAAAAAGGTACTTTGATTTCTAGTCTGTCAGGCAGATTTTTGATGGAAACAATTTACCCTTATTTTACTCCCTTTCACAGCCCATTTGAAAATGAAAATCTGATCTTTATCTAAGCTGCAGCTATGCTGCAGTTAAATTCTTTCAAATGGGAAAAAGCCAAAAATTCATAAAAATCAAGAGACCTGCATAATGCAGGAAGTTGAACCAGATGAACCTTGGTCTTTTTTGTCTTTTATAATCTATTAACCCAGTTTCCCTGCACAAGCAGTGGATTGTGACTTGAAAACCTTCAATATAAAGGATTCTGTGTACAAGGCAGTCTAAAACAAAATGTTGTAAACAGTCAGGATCATTGTTTGGCAGAACAGCTGCATATTTTTTATTTCACTTTGCCTCTCAATCTAATTTGCTCTTGTTGCAACACTTTGCCAAAGAAATTAAATCACTTCTTATTGATAACAGACAGTGATATAATTAGGATAAGAGTTTTCCACTCAACAATGCCAGGCAGGGACGCTGTGGGCAAGAACAAACTCCTTTGCTTCAAGAATGTGCACAGAGTCACCACAAGCTGTTCAGAGAAAAAAAATCTTTCCCCCCCGCCTTTCCCTGAAAGATCTCTTTATCTAAAGAGTCTCACGCAGCAAACCAGGGTCAATCTAACTCAAGTATGAAAGTCTGGTTTGACCTTTCTGGGATTTAAACACGCTGTACCAGAACATTTCGCTTTTCAGATACGAGGTTCAGCCATGAAACCACCCACTCTGAGAGCACAACTGGTCTCAACTGCCTTGGCGACTTTTAAACTACACTGAACATTATAGTCATTTAGAAACTCTAAAAAACGGAAAGAAATTTTCGGCTCAGACTTACAAAAACAACTTCCAGAAGTGCTGAGGACTCACACAACTCACTGGGGCGGCACGGCAGGCTCGCTGTCCAGCGCCTGCTGCCCCAGCAATTTCTGGCCCTGGTTTGCACGTACGCAGCGCCAGGCACACGCGTTAGGACCTCTCCCAGCTGCAGCACTTCACGGATTCTACCACCGGGAACAGCCGTCCTGGACAATGATTAATCGCAGACAAAGATCAGAGTCCTGGAAAAATATGCAGAGAGATGCAAGTACAGACAAAGCTGTCTAAGCTCCCACAGTATTATGGTCTGGCTGTGTCGCTTCAAAGCTGCGTTAGGCAGAGCTGGTTTGCTTCAGGGTTGAACATATCAACGTTACGGTTTAAATGCTGGTATTGCTAACAGCCAAATATATATTTAAACATAAATCTTAAATCCCAGGAAAGTTAATAGCCCGATGCTGTTTAAATATGCCTTTTTTAGTCGCTTCACGTGCTGACTTAACTCATTACGATGCAAGCTGCAGAAACGTTTTCACTACAGTTCAAAAACCCCTGCAAACACGAGCCCAGCTCTGCGCCGTACTTTGATCTACACGTCGCCTCTTTCGGCCATTTCCAGGAAGCTGAAATGCCTTTCACCTCTATTGAGAGATACCAGAGGAGCATTTTAATGGTGTTCAGCTAAGAACAACGTCACCGTTCCTTCCGATTTTGCCAGCAGACGGTCACAGGGAGCCGCCGTGACCCGGGCCGGGTGCTCAGGGCTGGCTCCAGCGCGGGCCCGGCGCTCCCGGCCGGGCAGGGACCGAGCGGCGGCTCGGGCGGCCCCGGCTCCGAGCGCCGCAGCCCCCGACAGGGCTCGCAGCGCTAACAACGCCAGCCTGGCACTGCGGAAGAGCTTTGGTTTTGTTGTTGGTTTGTTTGGTTTTCTCCCCCTCCATGGGAACGTGTTCTGTTTTGTGCGGACGGTTTGTCGCTTGTTCTCGACATAGAGGCTGACCCGGTGAGGAGCGAGGGGGGGAGCGAGGAATGGAGCGATGAGCGCAGTTGTTGCGAAAGGCGCGGGCTGCGGTGCCTCCTTCGCGGCAGCACCCTGCTCCCTCGCAGGGAAACAGCCCTGAGCCTCGGCACATACCACAGCACAGGTTGTACAAACCCACGGAGCGGCTGGTGCTGAGCCGCAGGAGCTGCGGGCAGGGCGCACCCTGCCCGGCACATGCCGCTCCCGCAGACAGCCTCTGCCAAGCAGCCACTTACCTTCTCCCTCCCTCAGAGTCCGCAGGACGGTCCTGCTCTAGCCTTACCAGGGAGGCCACCTCTCTACAGTGTTTGCTTTTCCTCCCTGTCCTGCCCTCTGAAGTGGTTGCTCAAGCCAGGCTTTCCTGGCTCACCTACTCTTGGGTCTGCAGTGAGCACAAGCTGCAATTTTCCGCAGAGCACAGCGAGGCTTGTGAAGTTCCGAGATAACCCTCAGCCTCCACTCAAAGCGAGCTGCAGCAGAAGCTGCTCGGGGGAAAAAAAAAAAAATCCCACCAAAAAAAAAACCAAATCAGAAGGAGGAAAAAAAAAAAAAAAAGAAAAAAGAAAAAAGAAAAAAAAAGAAAAAAATAAAGACGCCACATGTAACACCTCATCGGGCCATGGCGGCTCCACTGCAGCGCGGCACCGGCTCCGCGCCAGCCCTGCCCGAGCGGGCCCGGGGAGCTCGGCGCTGCAGGCCGGAGGAGGCAGGGCAGCGCTGCCCCGGCTGGGCGATGGCGGAGGGGGGAACAGCCCAGGAGAGGCAGAGAAGGAAAACAACAAAGAGCCATGTGACGGGGAGCGGCGGCCGCGCTCCCCCCGGCGCACCCGCTCCGGGCGGGGAGGTGGCGGCGCCGCCCGGCCCCTCCCGCGGCCAGCGCTGCTGGTTCCCCCCGTCCCCCACAGTGCCGGGGGTTTAATATTTTTGTGCATTTTATTTTTTTCCCCTTATGCGTGTGGGGAAGGGGGTGTTGTTGTTTGTTCCTCTTTTTCCCCCCTCTGCATTAGGCGACTTCCATGGCTTGCTGTTTGTAAAGAGAGCAGGAGGCTGCAGCGGGGGAAGGGCGCTGTTATTTATAGCAGCCGGGGCTGCGCCGGCATTATCCGAGCTGCCTTTGTCCTCCCGGCCGGCCGCCCCCCCACCCGGCCCGGCTGGAGCGCCGCCAGCCCCGCTGCCGCAGGGCGCTCCCGCCATGTTGTGTGCGGGGAGAAAGAGCCGCCGCTCCCTGCCCAGCTTCGCCCTTCCACAGCCCCTCACAAAGCGCTGGGGGAAGGGGGGCGGGAAAGGGGAGAGGAAAAAAAAAAAAACCCAAAACCCCCCCCCCAAAAAAAAACCCAACACCCCAAACCCATCATTTCCCTGCAGCGCCCGGGACGCGGAGCGCCGGGAGGCAGCGGGGGGAGAGCCCGCCGCGCCACCGCCCAGCGCTGAGGAGAACGCGGCGCCGAAGGGAAGGAGAAGCCATGATGGCGGCTGCCCTCACACAACACGGAGCACGACCGGGAGCGCCGTGCCCGCCGCCGGCCGCTCCTCCCGCCGCCCGGGACACGGTGCTGCCGCAGCCTTTCACATAATAAACCCACCAGAATTCGGCGGGGAGGCCATTTTCGTGGGCTGGGTGGCGGCACTAAAGCACAACCGCTGTGAATATCAACTGCGTCACGGCTCTCCATCTGTAACACTCAGGCTGCAAAGGGTCCCTCACTTGGAAGGAAACTCCCTCATTTTGGATATACTTCCAGATCTCCTTTTTCCCCCCTCTCTCCAAGTCACTGCCTCTCGGTATGAAGGATTTTACAGTGCTTTCTAGGGAGACATCCGCCATTAAGACTCACCGTCGTGAAAAACACCCCCCCATTTTGTTGCCTGTTTTTTGTCGAGCTTCTGTAATTAGACGGATAAAACATGTAAGGGATCCCTACCACCACCACCGCCTTCTCGCCTTTTTTAACATCAGCCTCACTAACATCTTACTGTTCACAGGCAGATTTTTTTTTTTTTTGTGCTTTCAATTTAACAGCCACGTAATGCCTGCAATGGATTCACAGCGTCTCTCCGCACCAAAAAAAACCAAACCCACCCAGGGCTGAGGACGACCAAGAGCTTTGTGCAGAAAGAGAAATCAAATCCCTCCCTGAAAACAGACGTTTCAGAGGCACTGTTAGATGTTTCTGAGGAGAAGATCGCCACCGCTTTCAGACGACCATTGGGATCTTTCCACCCAGGACAATACCATTAGCTACAGGCCTGGGCTATTTGTTCCTCTGCAAGGGCAAAAGGGTTTACTTACCCGCACACCATAGTTGAATGCAGCTCTGAAGGTGAAGTTGTTACTCTTTTTTAAAATAATGGCTATAAGTATATATATGATCTGTATCACCACTTCTCTCGTAAGTTTGCGAGCCAAAGCGGATCTTGTTAAGATAAGTTACGGATCTTTGTGTGGCAGTGGTCTAGCATCAAAAAAAGATGAAAAAAAGGGGGAAAAAAAAGCTATAGAAAAAGTCCAGCTATGTTGACTGACCGTACATAGGCGAGGACTCCTGCTCGAGGCTTAAATCTACCTTCCTGTGGCAGATTTACTCTGTACATAAAAAGGACGTTCAGTGTTTTTCCACAGAGCACGCAGACACTAAAAATATTCTCCTCAATAGTTTTAGGCTGCACATGTCAGTGTGAAAACACCTAGTTAACATTTACTGGTGCTGAACAACTTTTAAGCATATCTTAGCCAGATAGTTCGCTTTATAAGTAAAATATTTCAAAAAGCATAAATTGGTTTAAACAGACAAAAACATAAGACATGCAAATGAAGGCTTAGCAATAAGGACCACTTCAGTAACATTAACATGAAAACTACACTTAGCAAGGACAGAATGGATTGGGTACTTACAACGTAAGAGGAAAGAAAGAGAAAAAGCTTATCATAGTAAAATTGCCTTATTTTTTGCCAGAATTCACTAATCCTATACCTATATTTAAAACATTACCTTTTAAGCACCAAAGGAGTTAATAAAAATGGCCAGGAATCAAGTGTTTAATACAAGAGAGAAGTCTCTCACATTTATTGTTCAGTCATCAGAGCTGCTTAAAGCTTAAAAACCCCCAAAACAACGAAAAAATATAAAAAGAATGTATTTACTCTTTTTTTGTTGGCATTCGAAATTGTTAACTGCTGACATAGGGTGTGCCATGACCTAGTTACACAAGACAAAGATGGATCCCGAATCATAAGGGTGAAAAAAAAATCCGCATTACTTTTTTTTTTTTTTTTTGTTAAGGGTTTGAGATATATATATATATATTTAAATCCTCCTTCTTCAGTGAGTCGTCTGGCACCGTGCTAGAGGCTCCCACCACCCCGCGTGGTGTGGATTCACATGGCGGATCCCCCTTTATGGAACAAAGGAAAAGCCCAGTTGGCCATTTCGCTCCACTGCAGAAAAATGGCTGCGGGTCCCGCGGCCTCTCCTTGGCTTCTGCCGCGCGGTGCTTTTACCCCGCCGTCTAATAACTCAAGCCCCATGGAAGCCGCGCTCCCATTGGCTGCCCCCGCCGCGCTGCCGCCGCCCCAGCCAATGGCGCGGCCGCTCCCGGGGCCGCCGCGGCCCCAAAAAAAAAAAAAAAAGCGAAAAAAACTACCAACTTGTCCCACCTATAGGTCCATCTTGTTTAGAAACAGTTTGCTCTAAGGTAAATGCAGCGGGCAGATTCCACTCGCCCCCCCGCATGCCGTTAACCCCGCGGCGGGGAGGGAAAAAAAACCCGCGCGTCCCGGCGGCGGCCCATGCGGCGGCGCTCGGCGGCGGCGGGGCGGCGGCGGGCGGCCGCGGGCCGGGGGCTGCGCGGCGCGGCCGCCGTGAATGTGCAGGCGGCGGAGCGCGGTTAGGCGTTCGCGGCGCTCGCAGCGGTGTATTGTGGGATCCCGGCCGCCGCCAGCAGCGAGCACACACACAATATGTGGTGGCTCGCGAAAACGGGAGGCAGGAGCCTGGCGGGCAGCCCGCGCCGGTAACCGGCCCCATGTGAGACGGGAGCTCGCCTTTCGCCGCCCGGAGACGATCGGCCGCCCAGCGCGATGTCTTTCCGAGAGACCAAGGCGGGGGAAAAAGCCAAGCACCCTGAAGATCATGGCAAAAAGCAGAGTTCAAGTGAGATTGGGTCTTTTTTTTTTTCTTCGTCGTCTTCTTTTTTTTCTTTCCTCCTCCTCTCTTCCTCCTCCTCCCTCTCTGCCTCTTGTCTGGTTGGGGTGGAAGGGGGGACCCGGTTGGCAATTCCCCCATTTTGGGGCTCGCTTCGCGGTGGATTTCCTCCCTGCCTGGGTGTGTAGATCGGGCGGCTCGTTAAAAAAAAAAAAAAAAAAAAAAAAAAACCGCACCGAAACGAAGATGTCTTTGTTGAATATTTTTTTTAACTTTATGGTTTTTAGTGTGGTTTTTCTTTCTTTTCGCCTTCCTCCTTTCTCTCTTCCCCCCCCCCCCCCCCCGCGTTCAGGTTGGATCAACGGAATGGAGAACAGCACGCAAGCCAGCACTTCTGTCGAGAAAAGAAATCACCATTGGAGAAGTTACAAGTTGATTATTGACCCGGCTCTGAAAAAAGGACAGCACAAACTCTACCGTTACGATGGGCAACATTTCAGCATGCCTGTGAGTGGGGGGCTCCCGGGTTTCCCCCATTGTGTCGTGTCTCCCCCCCGGCAGCCTCTGTCTTACCGGCGTTTTGGGAGCTGGGGGTCCCTCCGGGTCGTGGTAATCCCCGCCGTAGCACATGTGTGTGGGAGGGGGGGTCTGGTGGGGGACACGCACAGCCACCAAAGTTACAGCCACCTGACACTGTGTATTCAACTGTCAGGAGCCCAAACCTGCGGCTTTTTTCTGTGTTTCCAATCTGTGTGCATTTCCCAGCAGTATTGCAATTTGACACGTGTGTGTATGTGTGTGTGCGCTTTCCCCTTCCCTTGAGACAGCCCGTGCTTTCTCGGGGTTTATTTTTTCTTTTATTTTTGTCTTAAATTTTAAGTCTCGTTATTGCTGTTTCTGTGTTTTCTCTCCTCCTCTTCCTCCTCCTCGTTCTCCCAGAACTCGGGGATCGCTCCTGTGGATTGTGTCAGGGATCCCAGAATAGGGCGAATATGGACCAAAACTAAGGAGTTGGAGCTGTCTGTCCCCAAATTCAAGGTACTGCCCTGACTTTTGGTGTAAACTTGTTTATCTGGGAGTGAAGCCTGAGTTCCAAATAGTTTAATGGACCGTTTAAATGACAGTCATATTTCTATTAACATCGTTATTTAGCAAACTGTGTAACAATAATCTTCTTCTATGAGGATAACAAGAAATCAATGCATCTGTCTGACGAGATCACTTGAAGGTTTTGGAGCTGGGGCGGGGGGCAGTGGGGGGCTCTCTGCTGACAGTACTGCTCAAAATGCATCTTTGTAGCCCAGAAAGGAGCCGGTTCCCATGAATGGCTGCAGCGGCAGAGCCTCTGCTCAGCTCCGAGGTTCACCCAGAGCCTTGGAGGCTTTTTTTCCCCCCCAAAGTTTGCAGGATGCTTTAACCCCCTCCCTCCCGTGCCATCCTTAGGCCCCTCCCCCACACTCATTAACAATGCCGATTATTTTTATCGTTCCCCACCTTGTGCCCGTTTCCAGATTGATGAATTTTACGTGGGGCCAGTGCCTCCCAAGCAGGTCACCTTTGCCAAGCTGAACGACAACATCCGTGAAAACTTTTTGGCCGACATGTGCAAGAAATACGGCGAAGTGGAAGAGGTGGAGATTCTTTACAACCCCAAGAACAAGAAGCACCTGGGCATTGCCAAAGTCATCTTTGCCACTGTCAAGGGTGCCCGGGAGGCTGTGCAGCACCTTCACAACACTTCTGTCATGGGCAACATCATCCACGTGGAGCTGGATACAAAAGGTAAGGGGGTACACTTGTGCCTCATGCGTTTGGGGGTTGCAGAGCCCCTGCCTGTCCCACTCCCACCACCGAGGCTGTTGCAGAGGGCAGGGACCTGGTGATTAAAAATACGAAGGGAGCCGGCAGCGGGTCTGGTGTCTGGGGCCTGGGCGAGTCACGTGGAGCCAAATGTGTTGTCTGTTGCTAAGAGACAGCCCTGTAATTTGCAAAATGCTGCCATCCTGCCTGTCCCCTGCCTCTCCCCTGCCCGTCCCTGTCCCTGCTCGCTGCCCTCTCATGTCCCCCGTCTCCCTGCCCCGGGCTGGTCCCTCTCAGCCACCTGCCAGGGCTGCGGGACCCGGTGGCACCTGCGTTTTACAACCTTGGGATTTTTGGGCAAGTCCTGGTGGTTCGTGGGACCCAAATCTGTGGGTTCCGGTGGCAGCAGCGGGGCTGGGTGCTGTCCCCTGCGTGCCTGGCATTTCATTGATACTTAGAGCGGGCTGGGGGCTGGCACAGCAGAGTGCACACGCAGCACTTGTCAGTGTGTGCGAGTGTATAAGTGTGAGACTGGCTCTTAAAGCGACAGCAGCTCCCTGTGCTGCAGGAACCAGCTCCCAGCCCCACTCCCGAGCCCTCAGAAGCCCAGAAAAGTTTCTGCAAGTGTGAAGGCATTGCATTTGGTCTGTTCTCTCTCCTCCAAGCATGCTAGTGAAAAGGGCTTTGCTAAAATCTGCCTGAATTTTAGAAAATGTCCAAGACTGGGGAGGTGTGGATCAGTTGCTAATTGTATTTCTACATTCTGAAGGTGGCATTTCTAGATTAAAATTGGCTTGCTGCACTCTTTCTTGGGAAAAAGACATTGCTAACACCATTTTCTTAAAAATGCTGATATTTTTGTTCTGTATTTAAACGTTTCAACAGTTTAGTGCACAACCAACACAGCAGTTGGTGTGCCACATGTGATAGAGTAGAACAGGATGTTTATTGACATTACTGACCACTGTTAGAAGAAAAATCACAGTAGCAGTTTAATATTTTCTATTGGGAGCTAGGCTTGACCTTACATGTGTATACTTTGAAATTCTAGTGTCAATAATTTTTACAGACAGGCTCCTTCCCTTGCTTTGAAATTTGAAAGTAAAATTCACATTTAAGGACAAATTAACCATTTGCAGATTTAATAATATAAGCTAAAGCTGTTCTGTTAGTGATGGATATCTTAATGACAATCATTTTAAACAAGCTGATTATACTGCCTTCCTCCTTGTTCTCCTCCGTTTATAAACTATGCAGCAAGTCTTTACCAGGCAGCTGTTCCAGAAAGTTTGTAGCACATCAGGGAAATGAGGGGGGGTTTATGCTTCTGTTTCCTGGGAGAAAATGCTGAAGTCAGTTTCAAATTGCATTGCTGTTGTGTTTGGCAGCTTTATGCTCCTAATGTATTTTTTTCACACAGTTGCTTCTCTTTCGTTCTAAAAGAATAGGACTGTCAGTGTGCTATAATCTGTCAGAATCAAGTAAAAATGGTGTTCCTAAAATAGCATCAGCAGGTTAAGACATACTTAAAATATATATGTATCGTTTTCACCGTTTCTTTCTGGTATTCTGCTTTGCAAGGCAGTGAAAGGTTGGTTAAAAACTTTGTTTTCACAGTGTAGCAAAATAAATATTAGGAGTGAAAGTATGATTTTTATCTGTCTGGTGTTAGCACAGGCCTGGGAATCTGAAACTAATAAATCCAGGCTCCTCATCTGAGACAGGGTTGTTTAAAAAAACTTCTCAGTTTATCCATCTACAGACTGGACACAACTAGTAATTATGTGTCTTAGAGCAATAGCTAGGAATCATTTCACATTCATAAGCCTGTTTGAAATTGTAACTTTTCCTGCTTTATGTTTGGGATCCAGGAAGAACTATGTAACAATTACTTTATATTTTTTTTAAATAGCAAGTGAAAATAAGCCTAACACTTCCATATCTGTGGCATTGTAGTGTCATGTGTGGGTGGTGTGTGTTAATATTTCAAGCTTATCTTCAGACTCTTGCAGTGAAGAGATCTATTTTGTCATGACTTTGGTTGAACTTAAACAGTTTACATAGTTGAGGATGAGGCTCAGGACTTTGTGAAATGAGATTTGATACCCAAATAACTTCATCTGTAGCATTTGTGCAAGATAAATAAGTCTTTTTCAGGACAGAATTGTGCTAAGGGTTGCTTTGTTTTTGAATTGAACAGGGTAATTCACAGGGAGTTTGGGGATTGATCCTGCAGGACTTTCTCATAAAAGTAGTCCTGGTTTTGGGAGGTATTGCCTGAATTAATTTTCTGGGCTCAGGTGCCCGGTCTGTCCATTTTTCTGTGTATTCTTTATCTCTCAGAGCAAAATTCAGACAGTTTCAGGGTCTGATTCTATTGCCTTTGAAGCTGATGACAGATTTCTTACAGACTGCAAAATAAGTAGGATTAAGTTTTTGTAGTAATGAAAAATTCAATATTAAGAAACTGGGTCTTTGTAGACTTTAGGAATGAAAAGGCTGAGGCTCAGTAATGCTGTATGGGGCGGTTTGCTTCTCTGGCTTTATTCTTCGAAGGATGCCCCTGAGTTCTCCTTAAACTAGGGGGAAAAAAAGGATTAATTGGTATCCTTTTGGAAAGACAGCATCAACAGTTTTGTCCTCAGCATTCCCATGCATTGTGTTTGCATCAGTAACAGGCAGTTCTTATGAGCAAGGTGTGTAGGGAGAGCTTTCTGAAGTGGCTCTGGGTGTTGGCAGAGGCTTCTCCCTTGGGTGAGAGTTTCACTTCTCAAATCTGCAAGCTTTGCTTGGCACTTTGGAGAGGAGGGAAACGGCTGCGCTCCAGAAAGCATGGTAAAGAGCAGAGCTGCCAAGGAGGCTGAGAAGAGGAAAAAGGATTTAGAAACCTCCTTGTCTTGGCTGGAGAAGGGAGTGTCTGACTTCACTTGCCCTGCAGATTATTATAAAATGATCCCTGCGAGCTCTGAGGTGATAACTGCTGCTCTCTTGCACGGATGGAGTGGGCTGGGAGTGGTAGCAGGGTCATGTGAGTGTCAAGAGTGTGTATTTGTACATGGATTGTGATCTTTCTGTTTAATCAGCTCTTGCATTGTGGTCTGTGCAGGTGAAACCCGCATGAGATTCTATGAACTGCTGGTTAATGGTCTTTACACTCCTCAGACCCTCCCTGTAGGCACCGAACAGGATGTGTCCCCAACTGGGAATGAAGCTCTCCAGGTAGGTGTGCTTAACTTTTCTTAAAGAAAAAGTTCCTAGAAAATCTCAAACATTAACATTAGTGTTTTAACATTTTTAATTTATCTGTATTTGTGTCCTGCTGTAGTTCCAATGGATGTTACTAATTCACATTTAAATAGAACTTGCTCATAATTGCCATAGCAAATGTACCTCTGAATGTGGAGCACATGGCTGGTGTGTGCCTGCTTTGCACGGGAAATGCTTTTTGTCTTTCTGAGTGAAAAATGCCTACAGAACCAACAGAACGTGCCCTATTAACATTAGAAATTCCTGCAGTTAGGACTGGATCAGATCTGTCCCTGAGATGAGATTTTTCCCTTGAAGTCAGGGGCATGATTTACAGTGGTACATTTGGCCTGGCGTCTGCGGCGTGCAATCCTCAGCATGCACGGACTTCAGCCTTGCTTAAAGGCTAAGAGGTGGAAGGTGTCTGAGCTTCAATAGTGGCATCAATTTTCCAGAATCTTAATTAGTTGCTGGAATCAGCTTTTAATAAAAGCAGTGGACAGAATTCCTGCGGGCTTCCAGGGGTCCCTTGATATTTAGGGCACAGTTCTCTCAGTGGCTTTGCACGATTACCTGCTTCCCTGCGAACCCTACTGGGATGAGAGGGCCAGGGGGAAGAGAAGCCTGTTTGTGTGAAGTTACCAGCCTCTGGCTTGTCTAAATGTACTTTGGCTCCTCATTGTGAAGGAAATTATTTAAGAAATTATTTTAAGGTATCAAATTTGAAAGAGATTTGGAAAAGATATTTTTCCTGCTCTCTGCTCATACAACTTCTTAAAATGCCATGATTTAATTAATTCTGTGATCAAGTGTTCTCAGGACAAGTAATAGCTGTACATGGAACATGAAAATCCCATTGATCTGAAAAAAAGAAATGTCTCCTCCCACCAAAGCACCCCAACAGCAGCAAGGCAAAACCCTGGTATTCTTTTAACAAAATCATAAAAGAGGTTGGTTCTTCCTTACCTCCCAGCAAGGTGCTTTTAAAGGCAGGAGGGAGACAGGTAATGATTTTGCTGGGAACCCTGCTATGAGTAGACCCTGACTGCTCATTTCTGCTACTTCCACAACTCAAAAATGGGTACATTTGTTCTTACTCTTTTTTTTCAGGGTTAACAACAAATCACTTAATTGACGGTATCACCCAGAGCAGTTCCTGCTGTAATTATCCTTAAGATTCTTTCTCTTATCTATCTCTAGATATTGTGTTCATGTGGTATATTATTGTCCTGAATTGATTTTTTTTCCAATTACCACCAAAATTATTGCTTTGTGAGTAACTTTGAACTGTTTGCATCATGGTTTTGACACTAGGATGTGCCAACAAACTTGTTTGCTGTTGTAGTTCAGTAAATTACTCCTGACATTTGCTCCTCCTCTCATGTAGAGCAGCAAAGATCTGACAGTTCTGCAATCCCTGCCTCCAGGCCATACACAAACCCCACTGAAAAACACTCCACAGCACATCTACACTAAAGGTGCAGCAGTGTGGATGTTGTTAAGAACTAGCCACGTGCTTCCTGCTCATTTCTGTGAGTTTTAGGACAGTTGAGGAAGAAACTTTCTTGATGTCTCTCTGGTCATGGTGTCCAGGGGGTCAAACAGAGAGCAAGTCCACACTACTGAATGGGTGAGACGTGTGAACATAGCAGGCAGGTGAGAGTTCAGCTTGAGTTTGACGATGCTGGCATGTTCCAAGCAGGTCATTTTACACATCTCTGCCTACCTGTGCTTAAGAGGTCTCACCAGTTGACTACCCTGGCAGCTGGAGCTCTGTCCATCCTCTCTTGCTACCAGGAGGATTCTCACTGAGCTCCTGCTTTGCATTATGGAAAATTGATTCTGGAGCTGATGATAAGTGTGGCACTGTTATGACTCAGCAGAGTCTGAGCTGGAGCTGGGCTGCTCCTAGAAACCCCCTGAATGTGCCTGTGAAGTGAGTTGCAGAGCATTTACTTGGCTGCTCTGTAGGTTTGTAGGGTTTCAGTTTCAAACACCATAATCAGTAGCACTCTGAGCATTTGACTTTGTGAAAAGCTTTAAAATGGTGTTTTTCTGGCAGTTGAGAACTTTTTGTATGTGTAGCCTTCTCCCTTGTTACGGATGAGTGCTAGGGAGGATGGTGGACCAGCTCTGCTGCAGAGGTTTGGCTGCAGGCTGGCAGTTCACTCATTTGTATGTTTTGATTTGTTCACCAAAAAAAGAGATAAATTGACAATTTCACATCTCAGACTTTCCTTATTTTCTTCCCTGTTTGCAGTTTAGACAAGCATTACATAGTTGCTAGAAACTGGAACTCTTCCAGCTGAAAGTGGTGTGGAAGTCTCCTGTTCACCTGATGCTCTTGGGGGTAGCTTACAAGGGAAACTTGTATCTTCTTTCTTCTTCCTCCCCTTGCAGACAAGTTACTCTTTGCCTGACTTTTTCTTTTAAATCAAACAGGACTGTTAGCAATGGATAATGGTTTGTGTTTTTAGGGATGCTGTAACCTCTTAATTTTTTTGCCAGCAATTAGCACGAACTCCTGGGTGCTCAACTTCTTTGAAAACCAAACAGATTAGATAAATGTCATTATAGAACTGTGTGTTTAGGTGTTTTTTCTCATGTGTTTTACAGTTGACGGACTCCCTGAAGCGCCTGAAGGACAGTTCCCTTTCTTCCGCGGGCTCCTCCGTTACCCCAAACAGCAGCACGCCCTTTTCCCATGACACAGCCTATTCCAGCTGCCGGCAGGACACCCCGAACTCCTACAGCCAATTCACCCCACAGTCCCAAGGAACACCCCACACCCCGCGCCTGGGGACGCCGTTCTCCCAGGATTCCACCTACTCCAGCCGACAGACAACGCCTGTGTACCATTTTGGGCAGGACAGTGGGTACAAGCCCAGGAGGCACGAGACGAAATTTACGGATGCGTACAACCGTCGCCCGGGACACCACTACATGCACAACTCGGCGGGGGTGTTCCGAGGCACGGAGCATCAGTTTAGTACATTCAAATCCCATCAGCAGGAGCCAGTTCAGTTCTCTCACACTCCTCCCCTGAGCCACTCTAGTTCCTCGAGCTATAAATCTGCCTTTTCCCCCTATCAAGCACCAGCTGTTTTTCCCCAATCCGAGGAGCAGCCGCCGTTTCCCCAGACTTCCAGGGAGGCAGAGTACCGGAGACCTGCACCGCCTCCCACCGAGATGGTTGTGGAAAGCAGCGCTGCCCCAAGCATCGACTTTGTCCCAGTGAAGGAGAAACCGGAGGAGCCTCCGCCCTTGCCCGACTCGAACTCTGTTCCTGAACCAAGCACAGCGTCCTTCTCTCAGACTCCAGAGAGGAGTGAGACCCCTGGCACCCCAACCATGGAGACTGAGATGCAGCATAACAGTTTAGACTCAAGGATTGAGATGCTCTTAAAAGAGCAGAGAACAAAATTACCCTTTCTTAACGAGCATGACTCAGATAATGAGATCCGAATGGAAGGTAGCCCTATTTCCTCCTCTTCTTCCCAGCTTTCCCCCATCCCAACATACGGTTCAAACTCTCAGCCTGGTTTCAGGGGTCAGACACCTTCCTCGCGCCCTTCCAGCACAGGCTTGGAGGACATCAGCCCCACACCCTTACCTGACTCTGATGATGATGAGCCCATCCCTGGGACAGCTTCTCTGAGTCAGAATTCCCGGGGGACGTCGGAGGCCAGCATGACTCCCATTGATCAGCTGAGCAGGACCTCCAAAATTGAGACCTCGGAGGCTAAAGAAATGGTGCCTGGTGACCAGACTCCAACGTCAGAAAAAATGGACGAGGTAAGTGAGCTGGAACTGAGTTGTGAAGCTTTGCATGTGTCCCCAGAGCTGGACAGGGTGGGGAATTGCACTTGTCTTTGTGTCGTCAGAGTGTGGGGTTTCTGCTGGCTTTTCCTTTTACTCGAGCCAGCTGGAAATGAGTTAGATGTGACACAAAGTAATGGTCTTAATCAATTTGCAGTCTCCAGCTTTCCTTATTTATAATACCAGCCTGCTGCAATTTATAGCTTCAGGAGAGCTCAAGGACTGCAAAAGCCACCAAAGTTTGGCCAGTGCTCAGGCTGTGTGAATGTCCTGAGTGTTGACAGACACTTAAGCCACTAGAGGAGTTAATGGAGCACTTTCTGCCATTGCTGTGGTCCCTGAGCAGGGGTGTGTCTGCAGGCACACACTTGCTTAACGGGGCTTTCGTGTTGCACTGAAGTATTGAGTGTATAGGGTGTTTGAAAGCTCTCCAGCTATTCCTGCCGTCTGGTTCCAACGGGAGACAGTTGCTGCGTTTTAATACTCACTTTTCTTGGGAGGGAGGGAGTATTTGAATGGGGGAGGCAGTTGACTTGTGGGGGATATGCTCCACTGAGTCTTCCAATAACAGAGCGGAGCTTGTTGCCTCTGCCGGGGCATTTGTGGCTGAAGGGGGAGACAGAGCTGAACAGTGTGGAGTGGTGCCAGCAGACAGGAATTATGTTGCATGGTGTGTCTGTTTGGGAGGTCTGTTGCAACAAATGTGAGTATCACTGCAGTGGATGTGTTGGTCCTATTGTGCTGTGTCAAGGAACAGTCAAAATACAGATCTTTGCAAATGCCAGACCTTTCTCTTCAGTGTTTATAGTGGTCATGCAAGCAGATGAAACTGCTGTCACTGGTGTGCAAGAATGCTGCAGTCAACAGGGCTGGTCTTGTGTAAATGTTCTGAGTATGTTAGATCAATTTAATTTACCCATGAAAGTTTATTGGGGTTAAGCTGGCAGAATGGGTTTCCCTCCAGTGGTTTGCAGTTGTGAGGTTTTCACCGGAGAAGTGGCTGCATTTCGGGAGAGGAGGAGCTGCTCCCGTAGCCACAGGCTTTGCAGGATGCTTCACTGGAGGGAAAGCTCTGTAACAGTAACACAGTGCAGGTCGGGGTGCTAAATAGTGAAAACAATGTGACTGTGCTGGATATTTTGTTTTTTTCTGCATGCCTTTCCCTTTCCAAACCTGCTTGTCCTTGCAGTTGCCAGTTTAGCCTTTGAAACAGTTCAGCTGCTTGAGTCCTCATTCATCATCCAGGCTGGCCCAGGCTCCCCTCTTGGGAGGCAAGTCCCTGGCTGGTGGGGCCTGATGATGTGTTAATTAGGAATGGAGTTTTGATTCCTTAAGCTCCGGTCTGGCAAGCTTAAGAGGGGACACTGTTAGTTTGACTAAAAACCAGTGAGGAAGACATCTCTCATCTCCTTGCCTTTCTGGGTTTGTATCTGCTGTCCTTGCACTCATGCAAGTGGGTTGCAGCCAGTTCTGAGTGTGTTTAGGAAGATGGGTGGGTGCCAGCGTGGTGTGTGGGGTCAGGCACTTCTTGTGCTGACTCTGGGTTTGGGGGGCTGGCTGGGATGTGATGTAGGTTGTGATATGGGGCAGCAGCATGCTGATGTTGAAGCCCATGTTAAATCTTTTCCCTTAATGAGATGCTGGTGTCAGAAGTTCACATCAATGGTTCTGTGATATAAAATTATGTAAGTGCCTCAATCCTCTGCAGAAATCAGAAGGGTGGTAGCAGGGTCTCCATGCAGGTCATTGCTGCTTTATTTGTCTCCTTCCCAAAAAAAGTTGATGTTTGTTGTTGGAGCTGTTTATTCAAACTTCCTCTTGGTTACAAATCACACTGAGCTATTCTGACGTGTTTGAAAAGTTGCCTGTGCCTTTCATTGCTCCTTGTGATGCAGAAAAAACGATCTCCATGTGTTTCTGCTTCCTTTCCCCACCCTTCTCCCCACACAGTTTT
The DNA here is from genome assembly GCF_017590055.1 of Onychostruthus taczanowskii. NCBI lineage: Eukaryota > Metazoa > Chordata > Aves > Passeriformes > Passeridae > Onychostruthus > Onychostruthus taczanowskii. The sequence continues at coordinate 3,032,006 of NW_024500572.1, forward strand.
TTGCTTTAGAAAAAGGCTCTTCTGGCTTCCCTCTCTTTTGCTGAAGGAGCAGAGCTGAACAGTGACTTAACATAGGCTGAAATTTGAGCTGCAGCTTTCCAACTGAGTATGAGAGGGGCATTGAGTCTGTGTAAGGGCTGGAAAGCTGAACCTCTAGCTTCAGCCTATTGTGATACCACTATTCTACTCCAGTCCTTCAGAGAGTCCTCCAGTAAAACAGAGGGAAGGCAGACACAAATATTTCTTGTGACTGTGTGGCTTGGGGAACAGAGCAGGGATGATATCTTAGTGTAGGCAGGCTAATTAAGTATCATAAGGAAGCAATAAAGAGCAGAGAGTTTGAACTTATTTACTTAATATTTGCTCCTTCAAGGGTCAGAGCAGCCCCAGGCCAGCTCTCTTTGGGTGGGTGCTCTAGCTGGGAAAATGACAGAATTCATGGGGATGCCAGCAAAGTCACAAGGAAGTTTTTCCTGAGGTGATCAAAGCTTTTGAAGGACCTCCTCCTGTTTCCCATCAAAACGAGCATGATTTTTGTCAATGATTGCTGATACAGTAACATTTTTTCTATAGGTGAAGGGCTGTCAAATTGTCAGGCAGATTAACCCCCCCAGACTCACCATAAGTAGAGGAGGTACAGCCAAGCCCAGCAAATGCTCTGATTTATCATGCAAGACCCTGGAGTTTGATTTCAAGATCCGGTATGATACTCCTAAGCCAGAGTTTGGCAGGGATTTTGGGTGTGGGAGAGGAAGGGCTCTGCATCTGTCTGCAACACCTAACCCGGCTAATCTCGGAGCAGTGATTAAGGTCTGCAGAGAAAGTCCAGCTAAGCTTAGCCAAGGGACCAGGCTGAGAGGTGGAACAGCGGGATTTGGGGAGGGGAAGGATCCTTTCCAAAAAGAACAACCTGCCAGACAGGAAGGCAGGGCAGAGAGGGCTTTTTCAAGAAACTAGAAAATGGCAAAGAAAAAACAAAAGAAAAAAAACTGAGCTGCATTGTTATATGAGGGAAATTTTTGAGGGAGCAATGTACAAACTTTCCTTCCTATGTGCTTGAGAAGATAAAAAGAAAAGAATTATAATAATTTCTTTTCACAGGATTTTTGCTCTTTCAGAAGTGCAAAGGTTAAGTACGTACAGTTTGACGTTTTGACATCCCATCTGAGCCAGGTCTTGTTTTGGCTTGGCTTGTGGCAGGAAGAGGCCCTGTCTTTGTGCTGGGGAGGGTGACAGGATTGCAGCGAGTCACTTTCTGGTATATTGATGATGCCTTTCATGTTTCAGCTTATGAATGTATCAGTTTGTGTGCATAGCCAGTGTTTAATAGGAAGACTGTATGGTTGACAATGGTATTTTTCCAGATTTATAAGTACAAAAGCACTTTTTAAATGAGGGGTCAGCAGTCTCCTGTTCTCCTGGTAGTTTGGCTAAATACTGAGTTAGTGAGGTGGGAGGGGCACCTTAAAAATGATCCAAAGATCATCATAAAAATAAAGATCCTGAAGCATGAATGAGGCTAGAGCAGGTCTCCTGCTGTTTGCTGGGAATTTTAGCAAACGGGTTGGGGAGTGAACTGGAAGTTACACAGTGCTCAACAGCCCTAGAGACCCTGAAAGCCACTGCTGTCAGCAGCTGTCTCACCCAGCTGTTGGGAATGTTTTGAATGCTGTGCTGGGTGCTGAGGTGCCTCTTGCAGGACAGCATCAGCATCCCTGGGACAAGCTGTGTGGATGCAGCGGGTCCTCTCACAGCTGCCCAGGGAAGAATTTCCCAGCTGTGCTTGCACACAGGCAAGGTGGGTCAGCTCAGCCCTACAACAAGATCTGCTGAAGTCCCTGAGGTTACATCTGGGCTGAGTTTGCCCTTTGTATTGAAGCATCTTTGCGTTCTTGTGTGGTCATGGCCAGAGCTGGAAGAAGTTTTTGCTGAAGTGTCATATTGTCCCTCTGGAGCCTTAGCAGGATGTGATGACATTCCCTTCAAGGCACTGCCTTGTGTCTTGTGTGGCTCCACGCTGCTGCATCCCCATCCAGACTGGGCATTGTTTCAGTAGCTGGTAAATGATTGCCCATTCCTGCAGAGCCAAATTCAGCCTTTAGTTTTTCAAACTCTGCTGAGACAAAGTAGAGCTCAGGTTGTCCAGGCAGTGAGAAGAGCTGCTGAAAGTTTTAGTGCTAGCAGTACCTGCAGTACTTTTTGGGGCAGTTGATGCCCCTTGGAGCTGAGCTGGGCAGGAGCAAGTCCATCTGTGCCTGCAGGAGGATGTTCTTTTCCTGTACCCTGCTCCCACCCATGGATTGCATGAGTTGGAGGCAGCCCCTGGGATGAGTTACATTGAGCCTCCTAAAGGTGAGCCCACTCTCGCTCTGCTGAGGGATGTTTCTGGGCTGAAGAGCTCAAAAGTGATTTATTCAAGGTAAATGCACGTTAGGGTTGAGAGGGTAGATCCTTAAGAGCCAGGAAATTTGATACCTTTGTTTCCACAGTAACTGTGCAAGGGCCCTTATGCCCATTGGTAGCTGTTAGTATATATAATATATATGGGTACACCTGGGACCCAGTCTACAGCTGGAGTGGGATTTATCATTTCTGGAGGGAGATGGGGAGAGTAGATGGGGGAAATGGCTGCTCTGAATGTAGCCTTTTAATTGAAGAAGGGAGAAAAACCTGAGAGCTGTGATTTATACCCAGTCTCATAAACACTTTTTCAAATTTTCCTGCCTCCTGAGCTCTTGCAAATGTGATCATGCCTGACAGAACCGGTTCCTAATGGAAACTCAAAAAATAGGTATCATGTTATGACCATGAATTTCCAGAAATGCAGCCAGCCAATGCCCAGGCAGCAGAGATTTGGATGACTGCTGTGGTTTTACATGTGAATTACACCAGCCATGCTAAACCTGTGAAATTAAAATGAGAGTGAACTGCTTAAGCTGTGGGTTCAGTTCTGCCCTCCCTGACCCATGCACAGCAGCAGCAAGAAGCCACAGGGACTTCAGGGGATCTTGTGGAGTTTAAGCTTGTTCAGAAGAGAAAGGCAGCACACAAATCCCTCAAAAGGTGATTTAAATGTGGCACTGCAGTGGCCCACTGGCCCTTTTGAGAGCTCAGTGATCTGTTCAGCCACTGAGTCCTGAGGAGGGAGCAGGCTGGGGCAGGACTGCAGCTCTGCATCCTCCTGGAGATGCTAAGGGCTAAGGGTCAGTTCCTAAATAACCTGACCAAGGCAAGGATGTCCAGGATCCCACAGCAGTGGAAGTGCAGGTTGTTATTTTACCTTTTTTTTTTTTTTTTTAATTGATGCTGGAAGACCACAGGCAGGGACTGCTTTCTTGTACACTGATTCATTTACCACATGACAACCTGCTTCTCCTACAAAAATTTATATGAAGCAGAGGAGTCCGTTCATTTTTGCTAAGTTGTATTTCACTTTTGACTTTTTGTATTCGGCTCTAATGTGATTCTTGGTGTGCTTGGAGAGTGGTTAGCAGAGCAGAGAGCTTGACCGGACAAATGTTCAGTAGAGGAAGGAGCAAGAGGTAACAAGCCCAGTGTCAGTTTTTACCATCACTTTTTCAGAGCAGTATTGCATAGGATCCACCTGGCATTCCTGATGATACACCCCTCATGCATGTATGCTTGTGGGGGGAAGGAAACGTGAATGGAAAAATATTTGACTGTTTGTGGTTTGGTTTTTTGGATACCAAACAACTCCAGTAGAGTGAGAGAACGTGTCTCTGGTTGATAACAGAGCTGGAAATGGTGAAATGCTCTGGAGTGTAACTGAAAAATAGAAAGCAGGCTGTGGTTGGGAGGCTGAGTGGTTCTTTTGCTCTCACACCGGGCCAAGGCTTTGAGGCTTTTTCATTTTGCATACCTGATAGAATTGACATTGCCATTCCTTTTTATAAATCACTGTTGCTGACAATACTCTCATCACCAGCTCAGTTTGTCCTGTTTCTCCACCAGTGACTTTCTGTAGATTTTCAGTTCCTGGCAGACTGGCTGTGTATACTTGGACTGCTTGTTAATAGGTAGAGCATTGCTTATTTTGTGTTTGTGTAACCTGTAGTTGCCCTTGCACTGCAAAGTTAGATCCAAATGATGGCGTTTAACCATAGCACATAACTTATGGTGGAATAATGTCTTCAAATCTGAGCTCTGCAGACCATCCACAGTTAAAGAGCCATTAGCCATCTTCCTTTTGCTGCTTGCGGAGCTCTTCCTATTCTTTACAACACTGAGGATTTAGCAGTGACGATATTGAATGTTCAGATGTCATAAATGCAGGCTGTGAAGCCTCACACTGAAGTGACACATTTTCCTCACAGTTTCTCCAACCCATTATCATTCCAGTTGCGTTTCGCATCTGATGGCTGTGAAAAGTGACCAAGGGAATGCAGACAAGTTACTGGATGGCGGCGTGTGTTGCAACATGCAGTGACACTGAGAAAACGTGCCAGTGTGTTAGGTAATCAGTAGAAATATTGAGAAAATAATTGCTGTTAACATATTGTGCTGGCAGCCGCCAGAACAGCACTAATTTCTGGGTCTGGTTGCGAAGATGCTGGAGCAGCCGCTGTGTTCTATATGTGTCTGTGTCTGACACAGAGCACTGAGCAGACGAGCTCTTATTCAAATTTCTGCTGGCTGGTGCCTTTCCTGGAGTCCTCTAAATAGATACAGTTCATCAGTAGAATGTTTTTTCCATGCTGCATCAATTTTGAGGCCCATGACTTTGCCACCCCACTTCTGCTAATTTTAATTTTCAGTTTGGGGTACTTGTTTGTACCTAGTGAAGATGGGGCAGAACTCAAAATGAAACTTGTGAGATCGTTAACTCTGTGCATCACATACCTGCCCACGAGGGCTCCTTTGACCCAGACATGTTACTGCTGTCTCAGGATTTATTATGAAAGTGCAGTGCTTGCTATTGGAAATGCCCATTCATCATGACAAAAAGTTTGCTCACATTCTGTGCTTCTAAAAACAAAATATTTTAAAAAACAAAGAAGAAAGAAAATGGTAAAGGAAAAAAAAAAAAAGAAGTTAAAAATGTTTTTTTATTTGCATAGTGCTAAAATAAGGTCAGCATCTGCTTTCACACATTTCCAGCAGTGCAGACAGGCCTCATGAAGTGGAAATAGCAAGGCAGCAGATTGAGGTTTCTCATTTCTCTCCAGGCTGGAATAGGTGGAGTAGGTTTGCTCCTCTGGCTGCTGCAAGGGTATTGCTCTAGGAGCAGTTTGAGTAGAGGAAGTTGTTGGTGGCTTGGGCTCCGGCAGTGGCTGAGCACGGGGGGCACCGGAACCGAAACCGCGCGGACGCGGAGCTGGCAGCAGTGCCCGTGCTTGGCAGGCTTGCCTGCAAAGGGTCAGGCAACTGGAGCTCACCTTGCAGTTTTCCCTCAACTTCAGCACTTTTTGGTGGCGTTTGGAGTTGCTGGCTGCTCCGAAGGGCTGTGTTTGGATTGTGTATTTCTGTGGAGTTGATAACAGTGTGCTAAGTGCAATTACCACTCACCTTTGGCCAGCTCACCTGCATTTTGCCCAATCTCTCTCAGTATCAGGCAGTAAGTCAGGGAGATAGTTAGGAAAAAGGCTCTGAGAATGGAGGGGAGGAAGAGGAGGAACAAAGATGGTCTTGCCAAGGTCGAGTCCTTCCTGTCTCACCTCCTTGCATGCACCTTCAAGTATTCAAGGTGGGATGTCCTCAGGCTCACCTCTGCCCAGATTCCCTGTGTCACTGAGTGCAATGGCACAGAGCCTTAGGAAGAAGAGGGATGAGCATGGTGCAGGGTGGGTGACATCAAGGATGGATGGGGTTTTGTTTTTCCTGGGTCTTTTTGCTGTCCTGATGAAGGAATCTGGTGTCTGCTGTTTTTGTGGGTGATGTGGGTTGGGAGTTGCTCTCTTACATCCAGATTTTTTCCACAAGAACTGTGCTTGGCAGTGAGCAGACACAGTTTTATGTTATGTCCAAGCAGCCTGTCCTCCTCCTGTGGTGCGGGATCAACATGTGTTGCACACACCAGGGAGACGTTCCCTGTGGAGCCTGGGGAGGGATTGCTGAAGCAGGCAGCTTTTTTCCAGATTTCCCTTTTCCCAAAGGAGCTTGTTATTTCTGGTGCCTTGTGTATCCCAGGCAGAAGAAAATATACTTATTTGAGGTGATAGCAGTGTTGTTTGGTGGAAGCAGGAGCTGGTGTGATGCTGGCACGTGGCTCTGGGGACTGTTTCCTGTCCTTGTTGCTAAGCAGTTGCCAAATGTGGCATTTTGGTCAGCAGATGTGGCTGAGAGTTTCCAGTGCAGATAATTGAAATATTGTCTTTGAAGGATGCAGATAAATGTGAGCAAGTGTTATCATGGTGCTACAAGCATTTTGCTATTGTCAGGAAAAAGGAATACTTGGAAAATATGAAAATCCTTCATACTGCATGAAATTATTCAAATTGCAGTAATACATAAAGGGCAATCTACCAGTGGAATGTATGCCATGGAGACGTGTGTGAAGGGATTAATTTTGACAAGGGAATCTGAACAAATTTATTTGCTTGTTAATATAGTGTCAGGTGGGATGTATCTCCCAAATTACCTCAGAAAAGTGGTGCAGTAGATGGGTTTGCAAAGCTGAGGTGTGTTCCAGGTCAATAAGAGGCAGGCAGGTGGTAAGGGTTTGGTGGCAAGGGGCAGCCCAGCAGAGCCCTGATGGAGGATGGTCTCCTGATGCTGGGGTTGCTTTTAAATTCCCTGGGAGCTGGCATTGTGCTGGGGGCACCCAGCCTGGCTGCCAGGCACCTGTGAACCCTGCTGGGTTGGATGTTCAGGCTTCAGCTTGAGGAAGTCTTGTTGCATGACTTTGTCTTGGGTTGTTGCTGTGGCACGCGTGCTGCAGTCAGAGAAGGGTCAGTTTTTGCAGTAATTTTACTATTTTAACTGAGCTCTGGTATCAAGAGCACTGCATGGTGCAATTGTGTTAGTGAGGCATAACTTTAGAATCATGTCCAGTGAGATGTATTGATAGTGGTTGGTGATATAATGACCACTGTGCAGCTCTGGTGCTTCAAAAGGTGCTGAGGCCAAACGGTGCTAAGTAATAAATGATGAGCTGCAAACCACCACAGCAGCTGCTCCTGCAGAACTGCTTAAAAAATAAAAAGATACCCATGCCTTCCAGCTGGCCACTGGATCAGTGAACAGGCATGGAATGCATGAGCACAGAGCTGTGTTTGCCTGGGTTTGTGCCTTTCTCACAGCTGTTTCACATAACTCTTTAAATAAGTAACCTGGCTTTTTAAGGCTTCATATACAACTTCAAACTAATGAACCAGTCTAATAGGAATGATGCTTTAAAAATACCAATAAAGAGCTGTGTGATGGAGAGGGGTTTAGCTGTGTCTGCTCAAGAATGGGCTGTGGTGATGCTGTGCTGCTGGGAGCTTCTGCAGGGCTTCACTCATCTCGAGCATTTTAGCAAAGCTCTTTAAAGCAGGTAGTAAAGAAGTGAGTAAAGGAAGTGGCACCAACATGGGGAAGCCTAGGAGAGCCTGAGAGCTGGAGTGGTGGGTCTGAGGAGCAGAACATTGATCACCTGGTGCTGGCTGCTGGAAGCTCTACCGTGGACACGCTGCCCTTCCACTTGAGCAGTCACCTGTGGAGGATCTTGATTACAGCTCTGCTGCAAGACAGCAGGAGAGACTTCTGACTTTCTCATGAGTAAGCAAGGAAAAGGCACATCTTTACTTTTCCTTGGCTGTCTCTGTTGTTGGGGGTCGTTTCCTTTGGGTCTGCAGTGGGTGCCTTGCAGCAGCTCCCCTGGGTCCCTCCTGCCCAGCAGATTAGCAATGCTCAGCTCAGTAGCTGCTGCTGGACCTGTCTTCCACAAACATCTAATCCATTATTCAACCCATCTGCACTCCTGAGCCTGTGCAGTATCCTGTGACAGTGCAGTGCACAGCTGAGTTTTGTTCTAGGTGAAAAGTGTTTTCATGTGTTTGTTTAAACCTCCTGCTTGCTAATTAGGGGACAGGTGGGGAAATCAGCACACTTTACCTCTCCTCTCTTTTTTGCATATTTTATGCCTGCACAAATGGCAGTGGGAATGCAGCCCAGCTGGGGGTATTTCCACTCTGGTGCTTCAGAGCACTTGTGGTTTTACAATTTATTTTGCATACAGTGGGGATAGTTTGATAGTAAAAGTTTGGTGTCTTCTTGAAGGCCATGAGAAATGTTATGTCCTGCACAGGGATTATTTTTAAGGGATCAGTCAGCAGCTGGCAGCCACTAGGATTATGTTTTTATCACCCAAAGGGTGGAAGAAAAGTTGCATTTCCTTCATTGAGCAGGTTTTGAAAAAGGACAACTTGGAGGTATTTCTTGCTCTTTGTCTTAGAAAAAGATTTTTATTGTTTTAATTAATATGTTACATTTCTCAACTGGTGAGCCTGATTCTGTCCTCTCTAACTGCATGCACTTAGTTAAATCTGAGTACAGCAAGAGAAGAAAAATCTAATCAGGAAATAAAGCAGTGAAAAATTCAAGCTGCCTCCAGAGAGAAGAGAAATGTTACCAAAGGGGAACAGTTTCTTGCTGGTCTCACCCTTACTTTTAAGGAAGAACATCTACTCAGCTGCTGGAAATAGGCTCCTCAGAGTGAAGCATCTCCTGTGGTCTAGCTGGGTTTTAGTGCATCTACTGCTTTGCTGGGAAGGACTTGTTAGGTTTGTGTTGTAATGCTCAGAAAATGAGGAGCTGCTAAGCTCATTAGGGTGCCACTCAGGGCTGGTGGTCACTGCTGTGAAGCACTCACAGCCGGGCAGGGTTTGTGTCTCCTGAGCCTCCCATTCCCTGGGGCCACTCCAGGCTGTGTCCAGCAGACCCAGAGCATTTGTGCCACCTCCAGTGGGGGCTTTGTCCAGAGTGGGTAAATGCTTTTTGTCAGTCAAGATCCTGCAGGTTGGCTGAACCACCTTCTCTTGCAGCAATTTTTCTGGGAATTCAGAAATGCAGCAGATGTCCTATTTTCCTGTCTGGGGTGATCATGGTGGCTGTCTCCAGAACAGAAAGCCACAGGTTTCCTTGTTTGAAACCATACCATGCAGCCACCATGACTGCAGTTAGGATGATAACAAAGTCCTAAAGATCTTCTTAACAGTGTGTTCCTGCTTTCATGCGTATTTCTTTTCAAATAGCTGATGCTGGGCTAGAACAGAGCTGCTATAAGGAGAGCAGTGTGGAGGACAGGTAGGAATGAGCAGGAGAACCTTAAAGGATGAGACTGATGAATAATCTAACAAAAACTTTTTTTGCCCATTCTTTTTCAAGACCCAAAATTCCTTTATTTCTGCCCTCCCTTCTGTAGACACTCAGTGTTGCACAGGTTTTCTGTTGGGGACATCCAGGTCTTGCAAATGAAACCACTGTTGGTGCTAACACTGAAATGCAGAGGGCACTGAACAGGACACTGAAAATGCTGCCATAACTGTGATAGCCACGTGATTTCAGATACCCAGGGGTACAGTAGTACTGTATAAAAGGGGAAGAGTATCAAACTGGCCTAGTTGTGCTGATTAGAACTGTTTAAATACAGCATGTGTACAACCTATTCTTCAATATCCTGCTATCAGCTGGGGAGCTAGACTGTTTTCTATGCCTATCTCCTTTCTTATCACCCTCTTGGTAGCAAGATCTGAATTCATGGCTCCATTTGACCTAAGGTTTAAGTATGAGGGTGAGGTCAGGGGCTGGCACGTGAGCTTCTGCCTGGCACTGAACTGTGAGGGATCTGTGTACTCTGCACATGCAGTTATTGCAGGGTGGGTTTTTTTCTACTTAGAGGTGGACTCTGATCTAATGTTGCCAGTTCCCTTTATCTCTGATTGCAAAGTACCTTCTTTAGAAATGTGAGTGCATTTCTGAACCAGTATGAAGAGCAAGACAGCGTTACAGAATCATTTGGGAAGTGAGTTGTCTGTGTACAGTGTGATTTCTTCTGAATTCCTTGCTTTTCTTTGCATCTTTAGAGAAGGAGATGCTGCCTCGAGCTCTGCATCTTTTGTATGTGGACAGACCTTAGAATGAAATAATAGCTGAGGTGGCAGAAAAGGACAGAGGAGCCCACTGCATGTGTACCAGTGCCTTTCTGTTTTCAGAGAGACTGTTCACTTCCTCTGTTGGATTTGGCTGGTTAGTTCCCAGAACTCTGCATCACTGAACCTGGTGTCTGAAAAGGGCTTTACCTGGGTAAAGGCAGTCAGGCTGTATGAAAGTCTTTGGGAAAAGCAGAGAATATTCCCTGACTAATTTATCTGTAGGGGGTATTTTCTTGCCACTCTACCATCCTTTTATGCATGACTTAGCTTCCCAGCCAAATAAAGCCTTTGAAGTTAGATTGCAAATAGCTCTTCAGCTGTCCCTTCCCCCATCTAAAATAGGAAAACCAGAACAACCATTGCTGTGGAAAGAACCTGCCTTGTTACATGGCTTCCCAATGTTAACACCCCTCTCTTTTCCTCCTTCCTTTTCCCTACCTCCTCCTCCCCCGCATAAAGAAACCCTTTCCCCCCCCCCCCCCCCTTAATAAGATCTACTTAAGACTTGAGGGAAAAGACCATGGTTCCATGAGATGGTAAATCCAATTTTAGGGTGTTTCACATGTGATGAAAAACGCTGTGGCCACATGACACTGGCCCTGAATTGGCACGCATTCGCCCTGCCAGTTCGGATTTGTGCACAGAATGAGGAGGGGCTGTGCGGGCAGCCTCACATGGGGGCACTCACAGGCTGCCCAGGCCTCCCTGGGCTGGGCTGGGGGCCAGGGACTCCCCATCTCACTCTCACTGTATTTTGTGACCTGCCCAGTTGGGTGTTGGTGTCAGTCCCTGCTCAGATCTCTGGGTGTCTGGAAGTTTCCAGTGTCAGCGTTGCTGAATGCGGACCCCAAGGATGTTATGTTGGCCTCTCCCTGAAGACACCAGAGAGTCTGTGGTGCATGGGAAGCCCAGAGGTAATGTCTGGCTGCTCCAAATATCCCTTCTTCAATGATCTTGCTGACAGGAGCAGTGTAACCACATCAAATGCCATGAGGTTTGCAGTTCGGAGCCTCCTCGTCTTGAGAGGGAAAGACCTGAATTAAGCCATCCTCTCTGTGGATGGCTTACTAACAAACAAAGCAACAACCCCCTTAACATAGCTCTCTTTGCTAATTCATCTCTTCAGGATTTTGCTGGGGCAGATCAGGTAGTTGTTTTCCCATTGGCTTGATTCCTGGCTCTGAGGATTTCTGTCCTAGGAAGCTCTTGCAGTGGGTTCTTGAAATCCACATTGAAAACTGGACTGTCTTACCAAGAGAATGAAAGTAGTGAATGATGATTTAGTGTTCTCCCCTTGGAATCACGTTCTTCAAGTTACCTTTGATTTTGGAAAGTACTGAATGGTGATTTAGTGTTCTCCCCTTGGAATCACATTCTTCAAGTTACCTTTTTTCTGGATCAGTAAGATCTGTTTACCTCAGACTGTACCACACAGGCTTCCCATCTCTTTTTTCTTGCTTCCCTAGAATTGTCTGTCCTTCCCTGCACCACTTGCTGAATGAAAGAAGTTCTTAGCCTTGTGGGAATGCCTAGCAGCTGCCTAGGGTGGTGTTTCTTACTCCAGGATCTATTTTGACTTCTGGAAGGAAGAATCCATGCATTATTTCCTACAGCCACTGGAGATCCTCTGTACAGTCAAGTACAGTACTCCTGTTCAATCACTGCATTAATTTTCTCCTATTTTTGGTGGGGATTTGTATGGACCATTTCATGCCCTGTGTCACATCAAGGGCTTTGCTTTGGGAAATACTGATTTAAGCTACTGCTTAGCTCCTTTCCATGGAGATGTTGATGTTATTCCACTGTCCTGCAGGGAGACAGGATAATCCCCTCTGGAGTCTGAAACAGGGCCTCGAAGTGTCAAGCCCCATTTCAGCTGCTCAGTGCATGTGAAGGCCTGCAGGAAGTGTGGTGTGGATTTGCATGAGGCTGGATTGCTCTTTGGCACTGCTGTCCATCCTACAGGAGTCATTTTAGCTTGTTTTGTCATCTTGATTCACTAGATTTTCTGATGATGGCATGGACTGTTGGGCAGCTGTCCAGCTCTCCTGCTGTCCTTAAAACATAAAATATTCTTCTGTGCCTGATGTCAGGAAATACTGGAAGTGAGTGAGGAGGTTTTCCCTTTGTAAGTATTTGCCTCATGTGCCTTCTCCTCTGAAAAGCCCTTCCTGCCCTACATTGACAGCCCAGTTGAGCTGTCATCCTTCCAAATCCCTACTTGTGGCATCTCCTATGTGCAGGATGGTCTAATTAGGGACGAGCACCTGATAGAGCACATTGTGAGACACAAGCAAGCACATGGTGTTTCCTCATCCCTCTCCCCTCTTCTGGGACCAACAGGGTCTTTCAGGGAATTCTCCTTCTATCCTTCTATGGTTTGAGAGATCAACTCAAAGTTCCCTATTGGCCTTAGGAAGGAAAGTAAGTGGTGTAAATTGGGCTGGTGTTTGCAGTGCTGTTTGTTTACAATGAGCACTTGGATATTATTGTCACTTGTTTTACTTGTTGGGCAGCCCTGTAGGTGTGGGGAGCATTGCCTGTGCCAAAGAAGTGCTGCAAGTAAGTACCAGACCAAAAGCAAAGCTGAGCCAACAGTGTGTGTGTGTTAGGTGGGATATTGTCGTGAGAGAGCTTGAATTCTCCTTTTCAGGTAGTGAGAGGTACTTTGGCAACTGATACTAGAGAAACCAAAACATCCAAGGAGTGTCTGTCCTTCTGTGAGAAATCCCTGTTCTGTTAGGGACTTTTTGGTGCCCCTTTTCGTGGGACACAGCATCGAGTTCATCACTCTGATCTGTGTTTGCAGCCTTTGCTTGTGAGTTCATTTATGAAGTGCTGTATAAATATATAACTATATAAAAACCTTACAGTCTTCTTTTGTCGATACAGGATCACATGTTGCTGGAGATATTTTATAATCACTGATTTGTAATATGTAAATATTTCCATTTGCCAATTACTGAGCTGGGCATTTTATTATAGTGCAAACACCAGAAAGTTGTTGCAATTAGAAGCTGCTGTGGTTGCCCTTGCGGGCTCTGACTGCAGCAGCAGGACAGGAGCCCTCTCAGCTGCCCAGAGGGGGTTGAAAGACCTGACTAACCCACGGGGAGGAGGCAGCAACCTGATTCCAGGCTGTGGTGGTGGTGGGCTGGCCACCAGGAGCCACCACAGGCACTCGGGACAGCACAGTGACCTGAGCAGGTTGGAAAGCTCAGCCAGGAAGGTGCAGGCAGCAGTTTGCTCTGTGTTTTTGCTGCTGGACTGCTGGCAAACCACCTGGAGTGGCTCTGCCCTCCTGTACTCCGTGTCTGCCAGCAAAGCACCGCCCTTGAGCGTGTTCTTCCCGAGGCAGGGCTGTAATTATGGTTAGCAAAATAAAAATACTTGTGTGCATTGTAAATGAGGTGCCGAGTCTGCCTTGTTCACGCCTGACACGGCGAGGTGGGAATGCTCGAGTTGGGAATGCTCAGCACGGTCACTCTGCCATGTCATCGTGGTCTCCCAGCAAGACAAGAGGCAGTTCAGAGCCACGTGTGCTTTGCCTAGAACAGGGAGCCTGCAAGATAAAAGCAGATTAAAAATGAGCAAAGCAATACTCTCCGGAGCCCTTGCTGGGTTTGCAGATTTTGGGCTGCAAGAGGTATTTGGTGTTTGCTCTGTTAGCAGAGTGAATGGTGGGATTCTCTGGGCCAAACTTGAAAGGAGTTTTTCAGTGAAGTTGTCTTGGAGGAGGAGTTGCAGGTGTCTAGTTGGTGACCTCAGGCTTCATTTTTGTTCAGGATGGTGGCATAAGAAATGTGGCAGGTTTGAAAGGTCTCATTCTCTTTAATGTGCTCTGCTGAAGGAGTCTGGGAAGAGAATTGTGTGTTAGAGAGCTTGAGCTGGTTTCACCCAGGGATCATGGCTGTGTCCCTTGTCAAACACAGAGCACAGGCAGTGAGGAGCCTGGTGAGAGCCCAGCGTGGGGAGGCAGCTGGATTTGGGGTATAGGAGGTCAGAGGACCCTGGAGTCTGTTCTTGAGTGTTAGTGACTTGGTGTATGACCCTCTTCAGTCAGTTGTCCTCTCCTCCTCACCTCTGAAGGCTTTTCTTTAACTGCTTTTTTATAAGGATGAAGTGTGAGATAATCACTTGCGAATTTTTTTTCAACCTTTGCTTGGACTTAATCCAAAACCAAGTGATGACTGTTTAACCAGGTTAGGAAAACTTTTTTGTCCAAGAGTCCCTTCTTCTTTAAAGTTCTAGCTTTATTGAAAAACATGAAGGCTAATGCCCTTGTACTGTGCTGAATGCCATCGATCCTGCATTTCATTATTTGATGCACCAGTGCTCAGCCAAGTAATGTCAGAGTAGTTGCTATGTTCAGTGGTACAGTTCTCTACCTCAAATATAAGTAACTTGGTACCCAGCAGAATGTTTCGGTGAAATGAGCTGTGAGCTGATGGTGTTCAAAATGTGGTCTGAAATTCTGAGTAATTTCTTTTATCAGAATGCCTTTTAGAAGGAAATGGAAGTTTCTCTGCCTGTGAGAAACGTACTGAACAACTTGTACAGTGAAGGTCCCAGTCACTGCCACGATGGCAGGGGATGGACCAGCCTCCTCACATCTGGAAGCTGCCAGGTCTGCATGCAAATATGAGGATGTAGTTTCTTATCTCTGGAGATTTTAACATGTGCTTGTAAAACGCTGGGTATGGCTCTGAGGTGGGATCCGTACCCTGTAGCCAGTGGCTCTACCCTGTTGCTATTCCAGCTGATGGAGTGGCATCCCACGATGTTCCCTCACTTAACTTAAGAGAGTCTCTGCACACTCTGCTGGTGTTAAAGGTGGCAATTAACATTTTGGGTGAACAGTGAATGAGGCCATTTATAACCAGTTACGCTGACATGAATCTCTCCCAACAAATTTGCATCATTAAAGAACCTTTGGAAAAATGTGTCATGCGTATAATTAAATACCTGTTTTGCTAACTCTTAATTTAATTAATCCAAAGTAAAGATGGCAGCACAAATTAATTTAGCTGGAAATGGCATTTCTCTCAGTGGGCTGAAGAGAGATTTTCTGGTGGCATTGTATGAGATGACCTCAGAAACAGACAGGTGAACTCTGGGACTGGTTGACACAGGTTTTTTTTGACAATGATGGCTGTGACATTCTCCTAGCAGTATGTATGTCATCTATCAGCTCACTTTTTTTCTGCTTGTGAGAGCAAAGAGGGAGGCCAGCTAGAAGGCTGTTTCTTTGAGAGGACAGCACAGGTGCTTTTCAGCTCTACCCTGAGAGGTATTTGGTAGCAACCATAGTAAATCCATGTTCAGACAGGTGAATGAAAAGAAATTCAAATAACAGAAGATCTTTCTATGTCTCCCCTTGCTTTTTCTATCTGTACCTTGATCTCTTTCACTTGGTGCCTACATTTTTCCCCCTTAGATACAAGCAGTTACAGGAAAGTCATCCGCTTTAAATATTTGTTACTCTTAACTTTCTTTAAAGAGTTCCTTGTAGATGATCTTTTGGTTTGACCTCTTTCCTAACCTTGTGATTCTTTTCCCCCTACCCCCTGTGCCTTTTCTGATCCTTTTCTCCCAGCCATTTAATCTCCTTCTCTCTCCCTGTCCATCTTGCCTGGGATAAAACTGGAGCACAGACTGTGTGCAATGTGCAAGTGGAGGTGAGTTGAAGCCAAACATTGTAGGAAGCAGGGAATCTGTTGTTTCTTCCTGTGGACCCATCTGAGCACCAGAAGGGGGAAAAAAAAAGAAAAATCTTTCAAACACTAATTATTGCTTTAGCAATTCTCATTTCAGCTAAAGTAAAAATTAATGCATGTATGGATGAAGGAGGCTCTGTGCCCTGAAGCATGGAATCCTGCTAGTCCTGCCACCTCTCTGCACTTTCAGGACTTGTTTTTTCTATGTGATGTTTCTTTCAAGGGGGAAAACCAGCCTCATTTATCAGGCAGGACTCCAATCATTGGTACTGAGGCTGATGAGAGGCTGGTGTGGATGGCAGTGGGATCTGGGTGATCCCACAAATCTCGCGTGGCAGGACTGGCTGGGATGGGCTGGGAGCTGCTGGTGCTCCAGGGTGGGAGGTTGGGAGGGTCTGGGAGGATGCAAGGTCCTGAAGGAGGGACTGGGGAGAATTTGTGACTTGACACTGCTCAGTACTGGTCTCCCCTGAGGCCTCATGGGGTGACTTTTCTCCATATCCCATCAGATGAGATGAATGTGAACTTGGAGCTGATTTTGTCTGTCTTTGGTAGCCTGAACACTCCTGGCTTTCTATCCTGCGCCAACCTTTAGCATCATCCAGCGTTTGCAATTGGAGCCAGTGCTTTTAACAGGGCCTTTTGTGTTCATTTACTGAAAACCAGGGTCTGTTTCACAGGAATCTTGTTTACACCTGCCACAGCCGTCCTTTTTGCTCTTCCTCTGCTCCTTTCACTGGAGCTGCAGTGGTTGAAACTGCAGAATGTGCTTTTATCCCACTCCATCCTCGGACGTGATGCGTGACGGCAATAGAGCAGCAGGGGAGAGGATGCAGGGTGTGAGACCCACTGAGAAGTGTGAGCCAGATGTGGGCAGCTCAAGGGCATGATACTACTGGGCTTTGGAGGGACTCAGGTGCAATGGGTTATCACCTCTACTTCTGTTTTAGCTGTTCATTTTAGGGTTTACAAAACAGCCCTTGGAGGTCTCCCTGCATGCACAGTTGCACTAAAGTGACTGACTATGGGGAAGTCTCCTCTCCATCACCATTACCAGGGGTCAGTAGTAGCTCTTGCTCAGGGTTTGCTAGGTGAATGGTGTCTCCTTGCTGGGTATTTTGGGCACTAAAACTGTGAGTGGGTTTTTGGGGGTGCCCCAGGCGCTGCGGGAGGCGGTGGGTCCGTGCTGCAGAGGAGGAATGCGGGGAAGCCAGGGCGAGGGGAGGTGCCAGGGCTGGAGGATTTGCACAGCTGCTGTTGCAAGCATCGTGCTCAGCCTGCTCTCTGGTGGTAGCTGCTGTAGCAGAGATGACCTTTGATAAAACGGGAAACATTTGGAGTGATTTGGATAGTTGTGGTTGCTCAGTTTCACACAGTGACAGTTTGTAGCAGAGTCAACTCAGCTGCTCCTGCTTTTGTTTGCATACGCCAGTATGAAATTCACAGGTTAAGAATCAAATCACAGCGGCTTCAATGTGAAAACTGCCAACAAAGTCTGCTCCTCAGCAGCTCTTCCCAGAACTTCCAGGTTCTCCAGTGTCTGATACTGCTCTTTCCTTTCACACTGGGGAGACTGTTAGGAGAGCAGACAGAAGAGGCACCTGCTGGCACGAAATGTGGAGCAAACAATAAATATCTTTGAGATCTACAGTCAAATTTGGCTGATAACAGCCAGCAGGTTCCAAAACTCTTGCCAGCATTGTGACAGAGAGAGGCACTTGATGGAAATCTCTTCCTGGCTCCCAGGGCAGTGGGAGGGCTCTGGCCAGGAGGAGCATCCCTGCTGTGCCCTGGGCTGAGAAACACAGGGGGGTTCTTCACTGACATCAGCAATGTGAGACGTTTGTTTGGAGGTTACAGGAACCCTGTCCTGTCTGCTGTCATCACTCTAGTCAGAGATCAGCCCCATTCATGTTTCCTAGATAAACTGTCACCCTGTGGATATGTCCTCCAGCAGTATTTGGTTACTGTATTTCATATCAGGGATGTGACAGTCATGCATGTGGGTTCTTGGTGCTGGAGACACCTTGAGGACTGAAGTGCCTATAGGTGTGACCTTGTGCTGTTGAGGATAGAGGTAGTTCCTGACACTTCTCTTTTGTACAAGACCTAGTCAGGCAGCTTTGAAACTTCAGAGCAAGCTGGCACCCTCTGTTTTAATCCAATTTCCATCCCTTTGGCAGCAGAAGTAGGACATAGTTTTAGCATTTTCTACAAGTCTGTATTTCTTGTGGCTAGTAAAGTATTCATTTTGTCCCAAAACACAACATATGCTGGGATTCAAAGATGTAGCCTTTATGACTTTGATGTTTAAAAGCAATTTAACCAGATTTGGGGTTCTTTTTTCCCATGTGAATTGCTGTGGTCTAGTCAAGACAACTTTTAGTATCAGCAACCTTGTGGAGGTATTGTGTTTCCACAATTAGAGGTTAGGAATTGACAGCAAATGAGCCAGGGATTATAATTAAAAAACAGGATAATTATTTGTGCAGGGAAAAACTAAGGAATAAAAACTCATGGTGTAATGTACCTAGGAGTACTAGATGCAAAAAAGAGATAATGTATCTTGCATGAAGAATGTTTGGATTGTGTATATTTCAGCAAGCATGGGAGCAATTCCTCCTGCTCCATAGAAGCTGAGGGTTTTGTTCAGTTGGTGCTGATGCTCTTTTAGAAAGCTTTTACCTCTCTGATTCCTGAGGTCTGACACGGAAGAGAAAAGCTTCAATAGGCACCAGCTGCACAGTGGGCCCTGTCTTTTCAGAGCATCGCTCGCTTTTCTCCGTTCCCAATTAAAATGTGTGTTAAACTTAGCTTTTGTTTGAAGCAGCCCAGCGCTGTGGTATTTAATGTAAAGAGAATGTGCTCGTCACCTTTTCTCTCTCTTTTGTGGCAGGGTCAGCATTCCTCAGGGGAGGACATGGAAATCTCTGACGACGAGACCAACCCTGCGCCCATCACCAGCGCGGAATGTGCCAAAACCATTGTGGTCAACTCCTCCGTCAACAACACGGCCGTGATGGCCCCGTCCATCCCCCCGCTGCCACCGCCGGGATTCCCTCCTCTTCCTCCTCCTCCTCCTCCACAGCCTGGCTTCCCGATGCCCCCTCCGCTGCCTCCGCCACCGCCGCCCACCCACCCGGCCGTCACCGTGCCCCCGCCGCCGCTGCCCGCCCCGCCCGGGGTGCCTCCGCCTCACATCCTGCCCCCGCTGCCCCCGTTCCACCCCGGCATGTTCCCGGTCATGCAGGTGGATATGATCAGCGTCCTGGGCAACCAGTGGGGTGGCATGCCCATGTCCTTCCAGATGCAAACTCAGATGCTGAGCCGCATGATGCAGGCACAGAACACGTACCAGTACCCACCTTTCATGACGGGCCGGATGCAGTTCGTGAATCTTCCTCCCTACCGCCCGTTCTCCATGGGAGCCGCTCTCGCCCGCGGGCAGCAGTGGCCACCTCTGCCCAAGTTTGACCCCTCTGTTCCACCCCCGGGTTATGAGCCGAAGAAGGAAGATCCCCACAAAGCCACTGTGGATGGAGTTCTCCTGGTCATAGTGAAGGAACTGAAGGCCATCATGAAAAGGGACCTGAATCGCAAGATGGTCGAGGTGGTGGCGTTCCGGGCGTTTGATGACTGGTGGGACAAGAAGGAACGTCTGGCAAAAGTGGGTTTTCACATGCTGTGTCCTGGGTCCTGGGGAGAGCTGTTCTTAGTGCTTGTGGCCAGTGTGTGGGGTCAGCGGGGTCTGGAGCTGACTTTAAAAAAACCAAACCCCTAAATTTTCATGTACAAGAGGAAGCTGAAGTTTAGCTCTGAAAAACTAAGGTCAGATGCAAGAGGAGTGTTTGAAACCACCAAGCCTCTGTCATGTGTTCCCCACTTTGTGCAATGAGATTTGTGGGTATTTCCAGTTTTGCCCCCTCCCCAGTGCATGTACAAAGCAGCAATTAACTCAAAAGCTGAACATTGGCCAAATACTCCAAGAGTTCCAGGGATTAGTTGAGAAAACAGCTTTGCATGAATCCTCTGATCCTTTTTTCACCCAATTTGAAGTGTACCTCAGCCAGCAAACAGCTCTGTGATTTAATGTGTGGTGAATTTGTCACTACCCAAAAAGCCTAACGCTATGGAAAGGTTAATGCAAGCCTCAAAATTACCATTGCAGTGAATTACTGTAAAAATAACAAAACAAACCACAACCTGCAGGTAGGTCTGTTTCAGATGTCAGTTTTCAGAGCAGTATCCTCACCACCTGTTTCTGTAAACCAGTTGCGTGTTAACTCTGGTGCCTGGGAGAGCTCCTTGGCTTTCTGGAGGGGTTGGTAATGTTGCTGCTTAACAGCTGTTTTGTGACAGTGTAATTTACTGTGGCTTAGAGCTGGCTGGCTTGATGTGCAGCAGAAACCCTGTCCCTCTCTTCCTGACTAATGCTCAGAGCTTTTCTTCTGCCAGCAAGCGTGTGCTGACAGTCTTGGAGAAGGCCCGTGAGTTTCCAGGGCAATGAAGGAAACAGATCCAGCAAATAGTTGCAAAAGCAGCAAATGAAACACTCAGGAAATTGTTTTAAACCAGACATCTGTGGTGAAGAAGCAGAAGCAAGTTGAGGCAGATCTTCAGGCTCTCTTACATCCCAAGTTATGGCTGGATTTGGGATGTTCTTCCCTCACCTGGGGTTTATAAGCCATTTTGGGAAGGGAAGCTGACTGTACCACAGCAGCTCACCACAGTCTTTGCCACAGGTTATGCTGGATGTGAGCAATGTAATTGAAAATATGAAATTGCTGCATGGAAAACCACGTGTGTGTTTCTGTCCAGGAACAGAGATGCCAGAACCATTTCTGCTCCAGGGCATGTGTTACTGCTGTGTGCAGAAAAACCTCATAGATTTCAGAGCTTTCTGCTAGGGCTCCTTGGTGGCAGCTGGAGGTCAGTTCCCCATGTGCTCTGCCATCACACTGATTCTGACTGCTATATTCCATCAAAGGCAGCTGATTGATTGATTGATTGATTCCAACTCTGGCAGCTGATTGACTTCCAAGAGGCATCATGCCCTAGGTAAAGGGTGGGAAGGCTCAAGGATAAATCTGGTGTCCTGGGTCAGGCAGGGTGGAAAATGTGTGGGGTGAAAGCTGTGAGAGGAGCACGTTGCTGGGGAAGGCAGCACATTTCATGAACCTTTTCTGCCTGAGCTAGGGGAAAGCCTTTCTTTGTTCCCAGATCTAGTGGTGGGTTTAGTTTTGACAGCTTGAGTAAGGTGCATGTAGCAGAGTGCCAGGAGTAACCAGGCATCCTGACCACAGAGTGCTGCTGCTTGGATTCTCTGCTTGATATTCCCATTAGTCTTGTCCCTAATTAGCAGGAGATTGCCTCTTTGGTGATTACAGCCCACTTCAGCATGTGAGCTCTGTTAGGGTGTGCGGGAGAAGCTGTTTGGGGTGTTGTGCCCTGGGCTGATGCAGGTGAGTGTCACCTCCAGTGCCTCTGGCTTGGGCAGAGTGTGACAAGTGTGTGGGAGAAACTGTTTGAGGTGTTGTGCCCTGGGCTGATGCAGGTGAGTGTCACCTCCAGTGCCTCTGGCTTGGGCAGAGTGTGACATGCCATGTGTGACATTCTCCTGGCTTGTCCACCTCTTCCCAGCTGCAGAGGTCTGAATTCCTGCTCTTCCCTCACACTTCAGCTCTGGTGAAAAAGGATTTGTTGAGGCTGTGTGTCTATTTTTTAGACCCTTTGGTGTTTCACCTAAATATTTTCATGTCCCTGTTCCCAGGACTGGAGCCTTCTGACAGGTTTTGTGGACTGGGGCTCTGGTTGCTAAGGAAACACAGGGATGTGTGTGTTTTTTGATGCACTATATTTGGCCTTACACTCAACAGAAGGAAGGTGTTCCCAACTGGAAGGTCTGCTGTTGCTTTCAGTTATGTGGGTTAGAAGGAAGGTAGATAACACATTGTTGGGCTGACTTGCCTAAAGCACACTCAAGTTATTTGTGTTATTCTGTGCAGCTCTAGTTCCTTTCAGGTGTGGGGCACCTTCAGATGCCCTCAAAGAAACTGATGCCTGGGCAGTGATATTTCCCAAACCTCGACTGCTTAAATGCTTTCCAGACTTTGTGTCCTTCCCAGGAGACTTCCCCTCTCAAATGTGCCTTCTCTGTTGCAGGCGTCTCTCACTCCAGTGAAGTCTGGAGGAGAACTGGAGGAAAAACCAAAGCCAAAGGATCGAATGGCCTCTTGTCTCCTGGAGAACTGGAACAAAGGAGAAGGGCTGGGATACGAGGCCATCGGCTTGGGCATTGGGTTACGAGGGGCCATCCGGCTGCCATCCTTCAAGGTGAAAACAAAAACTCTCTTCCTTGTGCTGACATCCCCCAGAGGAGCCTTAGGAGGACAGACCCTGCTAGGTTTGTGCCCCAGAGCCCTCAGGCTGTTCACGCCACTCTGTGTTCACTCAGGGGGTTGCTTCTGACCCCCCAGAACCAGAGCAAGGACCCTCTGTTCCCTTAGCTTTTCATTCTCCACTTGTGTGAGTTGTCTGTAGAGGATCTCCCTGCTCTGCAGGGGGAAGGGGACATTTGCCTGTCTTTAGGACACAGCATTTCACCATGATCATGAAATTACATGTATGCTCATGGTGCTTTACACAGTTACTGTTCTGGTTGGAATCTGATGGTTTGGCAGCTGAGTCTGAGTCTCACCTAAAATTTGCTTAAACTCTGTATCCTCAGAAGCACAGGCTATCCATTTTGAAAAACATTTGCATAAAAAATTAAAAGTATCTTAAAAGAAGTTTGGGGTAGGGGAGTGTAGAGGGCTTCCCTGAAAATAGGATTTTTGAATGCACAGAAGGTGCAAGCAAAGGTTTAGGATGAGAGATTCTCCAGTCTTTATTTAGAGTAAAACTTGCTTTGAGGTTCTTTAAGATGCCATGGGCTTAGGCTCTCTTTCTGTTCTACTACAATCTCAGACACATGGATTTGTCAAGAGTTTTCTCTGTCATCCTCAAAGTACCTGGTGATGACATGCACCATGCTGGTACCCAGGGTGTTTTCATGCAAATTTAAGGGGTAGAGTTTAATTCAGAGTGAAATTCTGTTTGCAAGCAAATAAAGAGATCAAGAGCTGGGAAGTGGCCCTTGGTTTCTGCTGTGACCACAGCAAAGTAAAGAAGTGGCAATTTGCTGAAGAAGTTGATTTCTGCTGTTTCTAAACTTTCAGAAATGCTAATTGTGTCTTTTGTTCAGGTGAAAAGAAAGGAGCCACCTGAAGCTGCCTCAGCGGGAGATCAGAAGAGAATCCGGCCTTCTACTTCTGTGGATGATGAAGATGAAGGTTTGCAAAGTGCATTTGTTTGAAACCTAGGAGCAGATGCAAACCCCACCAAGCTGAATCCTTTAAACTTCACAGCAGTGTGCTCGCTTACAGTTAAACACAGAGTCAAGGATCTGAGCCAAACCTTGCTTCTCACAGAGCTCTGATCAGCTGAGACATGGCCCCTCTGGGTTCAATTATCTGAAATTCACTGGTGGGAAGTTTAAGACCCACATTTTAAGAATAACTCATAACCTATTTTAGCTGTGCTGGGCCCCAACAGAAGGAGCTCAGGTGGGTTCATGGGCTCTTGGGGTGTGCTCACAGCTCGCTGGGGTGTGGTAGGAGGAAGCATGTAACAGTTTGCTCTGCATTTGATTTGAGAAAGAAACCAAAGTTATTTGCCAGAAAAATCTGTTTGAAAATATCTTAACATTATTTCCTATTACCAGGGAAGAGTAAAGAGGAGACAAAGCTTTGGATACCCTTTGTTTTGCACATGGGTTCATGTAGAAGTCGATTCAGATTAACAAGTGGTTTTGAAGCCAAAAAATGAAACAAAAGGACATTAAATTCAGGTTACCTGTCCTGACCTCACTCGTGCCGTGTCTCCTGTCTGCTCTGCCTAGGGAGTGTCAGCTTTGGCCACCCACATTTTGCCATCAGCACTGTTCACTGTGACATCAGCAAGTCCCTGTAAGCCTGGGGACCCTCACACCACATGGGCACATTGCTCCTCACTTCCATCTTCCCAAAGAAGTTGCTTCCCTTATGTAGTTAACTCTTTCTGTCATTTCCAAGGTACTTGATGGTAATTTCTGTTGCTTTTGCTCCTCAGAGTCAGAGAGGGACAGGGATGCTTCTGATACAACATCTGACCTGTCAAAGAAGGATGCAGAGGCAGTGGGGCTGCGACGGCGACCAGCAAGGCCATTGGAGCTCGACAGTGAGGGAGAGGAGGGAGATGAGACATCAGGGAAAGAAGAAGAGTCATCTTCAGAGAAGGAAGAGGAGCAGGAAGAAGAGGGAGGCTTGGTGAAAGCAGCACCTGGCAAGGTATGTTGGTGTGTGGCTGCAGTTTCAGTGCTGTCTGTTGTTAAAAGGGGGCCTGGTAATGCCAAGTGCCAAGGTTCCCTTTTCTAGGAGATGAGTGCTCCTGGTGGGGTCCATCCTTACAGAGCCTCTGTCAGGTCACTCCCTCTTCAGGTTCTCTGACAACCTCCCTGAGAGTCCCTGGTGGTTACAGCCAGGTCACAGGCTCAGGCACTGTTCATTTTTGGCAATGCTTTCTTGCAAAGGAGGAAGAGGAGGATGAGGAGGATGAAGATGATGAGGATGAAGATGACGAAGATGAGGATGAAGATGATGAGGAGGAGACAGGCATAGACACAAGTGACAAGGAGGAGGAGCAGGACTCTGAGGAGGGTAAGGAGCTGCAGTGGAAGCAGCAAGTGTCACCTTTGGGTCAGCTGTGATCTCCCTTCTGCCTTTGTGACCTCCTTTCACTGGGCAGTTTTACACAATATAATGCAGAGAGATCTTTTTAATTAATACCTGTGAGATTTCCATGATCCCTCAGTCAATGTGTCCCTTTAGAGCCCTCTGGTGATCTCGGCCCAACCCAGCCACAGGGGCACTGGTCCCAAGCCCAGCTAAATGTGTGCTTGTTTTGTGAACCAGGAGTGACTGGGGGGAGAAGGGACCAGATTTCTGAAAAGGGTAAATTGGCTGCTAATAACTGTCCTATCACTCAGTTCCTGCTCTGGAAGGTGGTAGTTTTCACTTTTTAAGGCCGTGTGTAAAGGCAGAAGAAAATCTTAGTAAAAGATACAATACACTGAGAGACCCAGGGAGGAAGGTGCCAGGTGATTGTTGTAAGCAGCCAGGGACAGGATTTATAAATCTCTGCAAAAATAAGTGAATTGGGAGGCCACTCCTTCAAACCCACCTGTGCTGGTGATGCTGTTTCCACACTTTTACAGTGGAAGGGATATTTGCCCCTGACTGATTATTAAAGGCAGAAAGCAGAACTAAAGACAGTTTGTTCTTGCAGATGTAGCAAGTCCCTCATCTTCCAAGGCTGAAGCTGAATCATCTGATGAGAGTGAGGACTCCTCTGAATTCGAGTCAAGTTCAGACTCGGATGATGAAGATGAGGAGGATGATGATGATGATGAAGATGAGGAGGAGGATGATGATGATGAAGATGAGGAAGAAGAGGAGGAAGAGGTGGCTGAAGATCAAGGCAGAGAAGCCATGGCTGCTGAGCCAGAGCATGAACCTGCTGGTCATGAGCTTCCTGATGATGAGAGGGAGACTATTTTGGACCTGTATCCTGTGGATGACTACATGGATGCAACAGGCTTGGGACTTGCTGAGCCAGCTTTGGCAGTGAAAGATGAAGGCAGTGGAGAAATCAAGGCAGGGGAAAGTGAGTGTGGCCAAGTTCTGGGGGCTTCTGTTGCTGCTGAAACTCTGAAACATTTGGTTATGGAAAGAGACCAGGAGACAAAGCTTGCACTCTCTCCCATCTGCAGGCCAGGTATGCCCTTCCATGTGCTTTGGAGTTTTGTTATTATGTTGCCAATTAAATTTTCTCCCAGCATCTGGTATTGTATGGGTTTGTATTTCCCTTGTTCTCTTTCTTCTTCCAGTCTTGGCTCTAGGTTAGGGATTATCTGTACAGGGAAAGAGGTCTGTGCTGAACTTTCCTTCCTAGTAAGGAGCTTTACATGAGCCATCTGCTACTAAAAATACTGTGGTTACTGTATCCAGAATATTATCCTGGGCCAGTTTAGTTGGAGTCCTAGAGGAACTGAACAGTTGTCATCGTCTGAGGGTGACTGATCGGGTGGTGTGGTGGCTGAAGCTCAAGATAGAAAAGCCATGGCTGCTAAAACAGAACAGGAATGTCATACTGGCTCTTTTTGGTTTTAATATCAAAGCAGTATGTGATAGGGAAGCTGCATGGGGCAGGTGAGTGGAGTCTCAGAGTTATGTATGGTTCCTGATATTATTTGTGGGGAGTTTTGTCACCTACTCCTTTTAAATGAGTGATATTCATTAGTTTTCTGGAAGAAGGGAATTGTCTTCAATCAATACAGAGTTGTACTTAACCCAAGGAAATTGGAAACCTTTTACTAGAACAGGAGTGAGATGCATAAAGCTTGAGTAATTTGGCAACTGGGGGAAATCTGAAAGTTAAAACTGGAGCCAACAGGAAGGGCACATCTAGTGGGGCCTGCTGTGGAGCCTTGGGCAGCACTGGTGTCTGAGGACTGGGCAGTGTTTTGCCACTTGGAGAGCTGGAAATCCAGTCCCTGCACAGGGTGTCACTCCTTGGCTGCTGCAAAATCTGAAAATCACAAAGAGGTAAAATGTTGAACTGGGCAGGGCAAAGAAGAACTGGTTTTGCACGAATCCTTTCTAGAACAGCCCAGTGTGCTGCAAGAACATAAATTTGGAGGCACCTGCATTTGAGCAACTTGACATGTGTAAGGAGCTTTCCAGGAAAGCTGTGGGAACAAACTCAAACTGTAGCATTGTTCTTGAGCAACCCAGCTCATACAGGAGTTGCAGGGCTCAGACCCTTCTCCAGCAGCCCTGGTTTGTTCAGCACAAGCGGGGAATGCCTCCCTTCCAACTCTCCAGGCATTTTCACCTCCTTTCGTTCTCCCACTTGAAAATGTTATTTTGAGCTGCCTAACAAGATTCACCGTTGATTCCTTTTGGACCTGGCCCTAAGTGGGTAAATAAACTCCAGACAAATGAGGCTGCTGCAGGGAGAGCAGCATATAAATTGCCTCATTGATACCATCTGAGTGTGTCCTCATTCATTACAAGGGCTTCCCATTTGCTTCATGTGTTGTTCAGGAGTGTTCTGCTATTCCCTTCACCATTCCCTCCTTGGAGAGCTGAGGGTGCTCCTTGGCCTGCAATTAGTTTAGTTCCCACATTAGAAAAGGTGATAACTCTGGGCTCTGACAGCTCTCCTCCAAAGTCCTCACCCCACAGTCCTCTCATTCCTTTAATGTCTGCACAAAAGGTTGTCAGGGCTTTTGAAAGCAGAGAAGCCTTCGTTCTGGTCTGTGTCGTAGTTAATCCTCAAATTAATAGTGTGGGTTTTTTATGGTCCATTAGGAAAGTGTGTGGTCGTGTCTAATTACTCTACACTCTGTGCCTCCAAAATGTAAAGCACTGGAGTTTTAAAGCCTCCCAGTGGAATTGAGCTGTTTTTTAATTGTGGCATCTTAAGCATGTCTTTACTAGCAAGTGGCAAGTAACCAAGTGGAGGCAAAGCTCCTGATTCCCCTCTCTGTTCCCCTTTCAGAGGAAGAGTCCGAACCCACTTCCATGCTGGAGCCAGAGGTACAGGAAGGTCCAAAGCCTGAATCTCAAGATGAGGAGGCATCTCTCTGTATCTCTACTCCAGGGGGAGTCTTTGGGGAACCTCTGCCCAGCAAAAGCAGCTTCTTTGGCAAGCCTGAGGAGAGCAGCTTGGAAGCCAGAGTTAAAGCAAAGCCACCGTCGGCAGCGGAGGAGGACGAGCGGCTGCCGCGCACGCCCGGGCGGGAGGTGATGATCCACCCGGAGACTGAGACTCTCCTGCTGCCAGCCCACAAGGTGCCATCCTCCATGCTTCCCCTGCCATCGACTCCCGGCAAGGAAGAATCTTTAGTCCCTCCAGAAAAGTTCCCTGAACAATTAATGGTGACCAAAACATCCGTGGAAGAGGAGATTCCTAGGACTCCCGGGCGGGACATTTTGGCCAAGTCTTCGCACCCCCTTGCGAAGTCGCAGAGCACGGACACTGTTCCAGCCACGCCAGGAAGTGACGCTCCCCTTACAGGAAGCAGCTTGACCCTCAGTTCCCCTCAAGTCCCAGGGAGCCCCTTTTCCTACCCATCCCAATCTCCTGGCATTAATAGTGGCATTCCTCGGACTCCTGGGAGAGATTTCAATTTCACGCCTACTTTCCCAGAGGCTGGTGCTACCATTCCTTGCCTTCTGCCTGGCAAGAAACAGTCAGAGGATGAGCTAGAAGAGAAAACCTTTAAAGAGCCTCTTGGTGCTTCCCTTACGATCAGCATGAACAGTGTTCCTTCCCCTATCCCCTTTGCCAGCCCCCCGCAAGCAGATTTCCACATGGACATGGGTTTGCCACCTGATGAGCCAATACCTGTAGCAGCCCTGCCGTGCATGCATGGAGATGGAAGAATGCCCATCGAGGAATGCAAGGCAGAAGTAAAACCTGGTTTGCTCTCCACAGAAGTACCCCCTGGGGCTTCTGTTCTTCCTCCCCCACCACCACCTTCTGTTCTTCCCAAAAGGAGGCCGGGCCGGCCGAGGCGGTCCCCACCTTCTGTCCTCTCGCTGGATGTGTACTCGGGCAAAACCATAGAACCTCCTCCCATGCCAGTGGCCTTGGTGGAAGGTGCTGTGGGCAAAGAGCTGTTGAGTGGACATCCTGATGCCTACTATGGACTGAAAGACCCCGAAGCCGTCCCCCTGGACTTCAGGAATGACGGTTTCCACGACAAAATGGCAGCTGAGACAGTTGCAGAGAAACTGCCATTCAAGGAACTGGAGAACCAGTGGAATGAGGACATCAAGGAAGAAGAAGCTCACGCCAAGCCCAAGCGGCAGTGGCGGAGGCAGAAGAAGACATCTGAGGAGCTGCCAGTGATCCCTTCCCCCGAGTATTCCCCGCCCCGGCCGCAGTTCAGGCCGCGCTCCGAGTTTGAGGAGATGACCATTCTGTATGACATCTGGAACGGGGGCATAGACGAGGAGGATATCAAATTCATGTGCATCACCTACGACCGCTTGTTACAGCAGGACAATGGTATGGACTGGCTCAATGACACCCTGTGGGTTTTCCATCCTTATATCCTTTCTCACTGTGTTGGCAGCACGTGTGAGATGCACGAGAAGTTGGTGGGAGAAGCAGTTGCTTACAGGAATAGAGATTGCTTGGATGAGCAGGCAATTTTAGACTGTTTCATTCTCTGAAGCTGCAATACAAAAATACTGCAGAAGTGGCTGTTCCTGCTGCACGTTCAGTCTGGAAGTGCAGGGACAGTCTGTAGGCACCTCTTCTGGGGAGGTTTCCTTCCTAGTTTGAGAAGCTTCTGTCTGCATGTAACCAGAATTTTTTTCCAGCTTTCCTGTGGAATTTCTAGTCTGCACATACAGAGCTTTCATTTGGAGCTAAAACTTGCTGTAAAAATAATCTCACCATCTGTGCCCAAAACAATGAGTTAGTGCTTCTAGCAGCTTTAAGTTGCTTTGAGGTTGAAATAGTGATAAAATCAGTGCTTCCTAAGTGGCACATCAGGGCTCTGTTGTGCAGCCACCAGTAGTGTTCTCCAGAGCAGAGCCTAAAAAGCTCAGAACTGTCCAGTACTTTTTTCAGGAAGGATGTGCAGGTTTATGTGTTGAAGAAGATAAACACACCACCTTGTGTGTTGCTAGAGATTGTGAAGTCCAGATATCTTCATCCCTTGCTTCCTGCAAGACGGGAAAGCAAAACCAAAAAAGCCCAAACACCTAAAGCAGTCGGTGATAACTAACAAAACCCATAGTGAAAATAAATCTCTTTCCCTCTTGATAAGGATTATATTGTGACAGCAAAATTATGTTCATTTTTTAAGCCGCTTCCAAATCACCTTGAGTTCGTGTGTCACACTGCATGACAAGTGTGACAGTACCTGCAGGCTCACCTGCTTTGCAGCCAACCCTCAGCACTCTGGTTTTGAGGCCATCACCTGTTGATCTTTATGGTCCCTCTGCTTCACTTTTCCGGTGTCAAGGATGCATTTTCCCTCACAGGAAGCATTTTTGGGTCACTCTCAGTTGTTGTAGCCTTCGTGGTTGTGTTTGTGGGGTGAGCTGGCAGCAGTAGAGCTCCACTGTCCTTCCAGGAGCCAAAGCCCTGAAGGTGCCTTCTAACCTGAAGGTTTGTAATGTGTGTCTGAAGGAGCTGATTTCCCAAGGCCTTTGGGCTGAGCAGCATCTCAGTAATGATGTTTTCTTTTGCACCCCCACAAAACCTTCCTAATTTTCCAGGCTCCTGGTGTTAGCTCCATGCAACTGTAGCAAGTTTAGTCTGATATCCACCTCTGGCTGTGTTTCTCCTTAACCTCTTGCCACCTACCAGCTTTTCTACCCCCAAGAAGAAGAAGCGTGATGACGGGATGCGGGAGCACGTGACGGGCTGTGCACGAAGCGAAGGCTATTACAAAATTGATAAGAAGGACAAACTCAAATACCTCAACAATAGCCGAGCTTTTGCAGAGGAGCCTCCAGCTGACACACAGGTGAGGAATCCAGAGTGCCAGCTGTGAATGGGATTTGTTTTGACACTGTCACACACAGTAGGTGCTTCCTGCCTTTTGGCAGGGAGGGAGAGGAAGCTCTTGTGTCTCCTTGATTGTCCTGGGGTTGTGTGGGAAGTGCTAATGTTTGATGTCAGGTGTTCTGTGGCGATGTGTTGTAGCTCAAGGGGCTGCTCACAGGGAGCCTGCAGGGTGTTGGCTCAGCTTTGATCAGCCATTTGTCCTCTCAGGGTATGAGCATCCCTGCCCAACCTCACGCTTCCACCCGGGCTGGTTCCGAGAGGCGCTCAGAGCAGCGCAGGCTCCTCTCCTCCTTCACGGGCAGCTGCGACAGCGACCTGCTCAAGTTCAACCAGCTCAAGGTAGATCCCCCCTGCTGCAGATTCTGGACCCACAGGCGTCCTTTCCTGTTCTGTGCTGTGGCTAATTCAGGGTTGGGGTTTTGGGGTGTTTTCTTCATGCAGTTTCGGAAGAAAAAACTAAAATTCTGCAAGAGCCACATTCACGACTGGGGCCTTTTTGCTATGGAGCCCATTGCAGCTGATGAGATGGTGATCGAGTACGTGGGTCAGAACATCAGGCAGGTAAGCTGTGGGTGAAATCTGGGCAAGACCCAGCCCTGGAAGAAGCCCTTGAGTATGACAGTGAGGGTTGGAGTCCTGGGTTGGAGGTGTCAGCTCTGTGGGCTGGGCAGGTTGACATGGTTTGGAGGTACCAGGGTGGG
This sequence comes from Onychostruthus taczanowskii, assembly GCF_017590055.1. NCBI lineage: Eukaryota > Metazoa > Chordata > Aves > Passeriformes > Passeridae > Onychostruthus > Onychostruthus taczanowskii. The sequence goes on from NW_024500572.1 coordinate 3,063,188, forward strand.
AATTCCAACAATCCATGGAAACTGAGCACTCTGGAGAACCCTTAAAGAAGCCCATCCTGAGCTTCCATGTTTCCAGTTAGGTGTGATGGGGATCCTATAAAACCCCATTGCCTGGTGTGAGCAGAGCTCAGGGGAGCCTTGTGGAGGGGAGGTGGCTGCTCACAGGTCACTTGTGCCTGAGCCTGCTGGGCTTTCCGCAGGTCATTGCTGACATGCGTGAGAAGCGATACGAGGACGAGGGCATTGGCAGCAGTTACATGTTCAGAGTGGACCACGACACCATCATCGATGCCACCAAATGCGGGAACTTCGCCAGGTTCATCAATCACAGCTGCAATGTGAGTACGGTGCTCTCAGCTGTCACTGTTCCCTGGCGCGCTGACAAACCCGGGGGGGCCCTGCCAGCTCTGATTGGGGTGCTCAGAAGTGGCAGGGGGTCGAAGGGTTGTGATTAAATGCTAATGAGCCACAGCAGATCAGAGCAGGGTCTAAAGTAGTGTAAAGAGGTTGGAGAGACCTGAGGAATGAAACATGCAGGGAGACTGAGTGCACTCAAGAGCCCTTCTGGCTGTCTCAGAGACCCTGATGGACACTGAGCAAGCAATTCTAACAAATATTTCCTTAAAACATACCAAATTTCAGCTGTGGGAACAGTCTCCTTCTAGTGTCTGCATGGGAAATTATTCCCTGATGTTTCCCCCTGTGCTCTGTGCTGCAGTCTGCACTCAGACTTGCCTGCCTGGCCAAATTGTTAAGCACTGAGCTTCTCTTAGCCTGTGACAAAATTGTGGAGCATCATCCAGGCTCTTTTGCTCCACAAATGACCAGAATGTGGATATTTTGGAGCAGCACAAGGAGGGCTGCTGTGTTTTCTGGCTTCATGCTTCCCTGCCTAGGCTTGCCCTAAGTCCAGGCTCTGAAAGTGTGGCTGGGGTTGTCTCGGGAAAGGACTGCCCTGTTTTATTTTATCTTGAAATAATTCTGGGGAAGTGGGGAAGCCCTGGCCCTCATCATCACCTGTTCTGTCACCATTGCAGCCAAATTGTTATGCTAAAGTGATCACGGTGGAGTCTCAAAAGAAGATCGTTATCTACTCCAAGCAGCACATCAATGTGAACGAGGAAATTACCTACGACTACAAGTTTCCCATTGAGGATGTAAAAATCCCGTGTCTCTGTGGCTCTGAGAACTGCAGGGGAACCCTGAACTGAACTCAAGGTTTCTTGTCACACTTGCACCTTCAGCCATGTCAAAACTGTGGTAACCAGGTGTGGTTGCACTTTGCCAAAAAAAGAGGAAAAAAAAAAAACCTACAGAAAAAAGGAAGAAAAAAAATTTAAAAGCAAAAAAATACTTACCAAAAAAAAAAAAAAGAGGAAAAAGAGAAGAAAACCAAGCAAGTTTCGCACTTCTGCCAGGATCATGAGTGAAAGCAAAAAGCGCACACGCTTCCGAGGACTGTTCATGTTTCAGGTGCTTTTTCCTTTTCAGATCCAACACGCACACAAAAAGGTGGCTACCTTTTGTGGCATGGTCTACCCAAACACTAGCTTCTCTGTTGAGTCCCTGAAGTAATGCTCCATAATGGGATAATGGTACCTTTTTTTTTTTTAAATTGTTCTTCAAAGCCTTCATCGTTTCATAAATGCTGCTACCTTTTTCTCATCAGTTTTCGTTGGTTGAAAAAGACATTCAACGTTTAAATGTGAAGCAGAGACTGAAAATGCCATATAGGGTTTGTTGGGAGCTTGATTGGCTGAAATTGCACAGATTTCTCAGAGTAAGCTGTAAATAAATGTAAGGTTAATGTTACAGAGCAAGCCAGAGGCTTGAGGGTGTGTGGATGAGTGTGTGCCTGGGTGTGTGTGTGTGTGGAGATGTGTCCAGTGAGACTAGAGCTGAACTGTCCTGCCTTTTCCTTAGGGATGAGCCTGAGCAAGGCCCCTCAGCCAGACCCCAGGGCACAGTCAGGTCAGCCAGACTCAACTCCCCTCCTTGGGCTCCCCTCTCATTTTCTATGCCATGCTGGTCCATGGGGGATCAAAACCTCTGCAGCTGCACGTGAGAAACCCTTGGATACTGCAGTCACTAGGAGGAAGAGGAGTCAGCTGGCAGCTGTAGCATCGTGTGGCCTTTGGGGTTCCCATTCCTGGGAGATGGGCTTGTCTTGCTTGCAGGAGAGGCTGAGATTAAGTGGACAGCTCAGCCCCTGCTGGCGCTGTAGAAATCCTGCCCTGCTTGCAGGCAAAGACTACGGCCCACGTTTGTAGCAGGGCTTTCTTCCTGTGGATGGGAAACAGGCTCATGTGTGACTTGTATTCATTTTTTCTCACTTTCATCTGCATTTCCCTGCCCTTCCAGTGTTTTATGTGGAATATTTGCTCTGTCCTTGGATGTGGGAGATGCCTCCTGTGATAGGAGCAAGCTGTGCCCTGCTGCTCTCCTCCCTCTGTTACTCAGTAACTTGGCCAGGGGTGGTCCTGTCCCTCCAGAAAAATCATGGTAGAAGTGTCCCTGAAAGCAATCCTATCCCCCCCATCTATAGCATGGAAATTAATTGCTTCTCTAAATTTGGAAGGCATGTTTTAAAATGATTTCTCAATATATTTTATCCTTGTAGATGTGCTGAGGTGAAGGTTGCAGTTCTTCAAGAGGTTCCATTTACAAATGGGACCAAACACCAAAAAAATGTTCTTTGGATGAGATCTGGAAATGTTACACCACCATTCAGGTATAGACAGGATCAGTTTTTCAATTAGCATTGAATTTCTCCTGCTTGAAAAGCAGAGATTAGTTGTACTAAACCCTTTTTAATTGGCTTGTAAGGGGAAGTTGCAATGTCATTCTGAAATGGGAAGATTATCTGCATAACTAAACACCTTCTCCCCACAGAACAAATTGCACAGCTCTATTCCTGTATTCTTTCCAAACCTCCACAGAGGTGACAACCTTGCAAAAGAAGTTCCTGGAAGTTTTTTCAGCTGTTGCCTGGAATTGCCAGGCCTGCGCTGCAGCGTGGAGCTGGTACTGGAGGTTAGACCTCTGCCTCTGAATTTCTCCTCCAGACAAAAGGCCTGAGGGAGCAGGAGCACAGACTGCTGGAAACTGCCTTAATACCACCTGTGTTTCTGTCTGAGGGCAAGCAAATTGTCTCTGAGATTGGACAGTCCATGGTCCATCTCTGCTTTTTTTTCAGTTCTGTTTTGTTTCTCCTCCTTCTTCCTAAATTTCTCCAGCAACTGGGTGTTGGTGACCCAGAACCCAAAATCATGAGAAGCACAAATTTCTGTCACTGGATGTTGGCTGCAGCTGCAGTGATGGCATTTGGGAGTTAAACCAGCTGCTCAGTTTAGTTATTTTTTGAGATTCAATGTGTTGGCACTCAAGTTGGCATCTCCACAGCCTGGCCTTTGACTTGCAAGGCTTTGGAAATGCACAGAAGTTTCCTGTGTGTCAGAACTGAAGCCCCTGTCCTTGGCCTTGTCCCTCTGCTCCATCAAACCAGTGCATTAATGGTGGAATTGTGGGGGGGAGGACACCCCAGCTGGCCCAGCCCTGTGCTCCCAGCACATCTGGGTGCTCTGCATGGGATCAGCCCCTGCAGTTTGCCTTAATCCTTGGTGAGGAAGGTGGGGAGGAAGGTCACTGGCACCTTCAGCTCCTTCACCCTGTGTTTTGGGAGCACCAAAGGGATTTGGGTGCCAAAGACCGTGAGCACCTAAATCACTTGGGTACTTCTGAAACTGCCTGTAATTCATCCCCTTGTAGGATCCCAGACAAATAATGTGAGTTTTTAGAAGAGCTGATCTCTCAGTACTTCCCCAGGAGCAAACAGAGCTGTTGTAGCTGCAACACTTTGAAAAATCATGTTAGTCTGGTCTCAAAGCCACACCTGAGACTTCTCTTTTTCCCCCCATAAATCTTGGCTTGCAGAGTCCTTCCTGGGAGATATTTTGTCTTGGACTGGGAAGCTGCCTGACCTCCAAACAAATCACTTTATGGTGAGGACTGCCAGGCCTGCTGCAGTGATGCCAGGGGAGCCCTGTCCCTGCCAGGGGAGCCCTGCAGCCACAGCTGGGGCTGGAGCTGCCTCAGATCCTTTGCCTTGTGCTTGGCAAGGCTGGGTGAGGGGAGGGCAGGAGCTGTGTGGGTCACATGCAGCACAGGCTCCCTGGGGAAGCAGTGACAGGGATAAGAGGAACCTCACGAGCTGCTGACAGGGACTGCAGGGCTTTTGGCCACTGAAAATCCCACCCCCAAATTTATTGTCAATTCAGTTTGAGCCTAAGACAAAAAAAAAAAAAGAGACAGACATTTACAGTGTTCCCTGCAAAATTCCATCTCCCTGGGAGGAACAACCCAAGAGAACACAGCAAAATTATGGAAATTGAATTTAAGCCTTTGGTTTGCAGCTGTGGGAGTGCAGGGGGCAGGTGCCTCTGTGGATCCACAGGATCCCTGGGGTTCACACCTTCCAGGGTGGGGCTGGAGGGCTTGGGGCTCATCCTGCAGTTATTTATATTGTACAGAGCAGCTTATTTCTACAAGGAAAGACAAAGCAACCATCATTTTAAAACTCCAACAAATACAGTAGTTTCAGTTCTGGTTTTTGTGACCTTTTTCAGGGATCATTTCAGTGCATTTCTGTACAAAATAAAAATTTAAGGAAAAAAAAGGATTTTGAAGTATAAAAAAATGCATTTTCTGTACATAGGCGAACTCAAGAATCTTCTCTTCAAACACTGTTTCTTGTAGAAACATGTTGAAATTTTTTTGCTGATTTCTTTGTACTTCAAGAGCATGTAAATAGTTTATTAAAAGTGACTATTGTAATTTGGAGTTCTTTTTAAACAGATTCCAGCTCTAAATCATGTCAAGATGGGGAGGAAGAAGGACTGAGTATAGCAAAGGAGCTGGTGGCATTTACAGCTTGTGTCAAGCTTTGTATAATGTAAATTCTGTATAAATACGGGGTTTTTTTGTCAAATAAATAGATGCAATTAGAAGCATTAAGAAACTGAAGACAAAAAATTGCCAAGTCAAGGCTTCTTTTTCCCCCCCTCCCTCAGTCTGAAACCTAATGTGCAAAATCTATTTATTTCAAGCGAGGAAATGTGTACAGTCTAATAGACACCCTAAAATGTATTTAAGCAAATTAGCAACTGGATTTTTTTCAGTTTAATATTTGTTTTGTTTTTATGAGTTTCCTCAATTGCCACTGTAGGATTTGTCCAAGTGAAAACACATCAAGAAGGACACTGTAAAACAATGGGGCAGTTTTGAAGCAAAGTGGAAGAACACCCAGCTCCCATTTCTTGCAGTTTTCTGGTTTTAATTCCCAGCGTGGAAATCAAGGGCCTCCTTTAAAAGTAGGCAGATCAAATTGTTTGCAATAAATTTAATTTTTTTTTTCCTAAGTTCCTTAAAAAAACCGACTCTGCTTTGAAGATTTAGGATTTCTGCTTTTTCTTTGGTTAAGCAAATTTATAAATTTAGGGATGTTTTGTGCATATAGAATCTGTCACCAGTATGTATCTTGTTTTGAAGAAAGTGTTTTTGTTGTGGATGTGTCATGCTGTATATATTTGTTCATATTTTTGTGAATTGAATACTATGTACCATTGTATTATAGTAACTTTTATAAAGCAAACCATAAATATACTGACTTTTCTTACAGAAAAATTATGTTGTGCTTAATATATTACCAGGGCAGCTCTTGGCTCTTAGACCTGTGCTGGGAGCTGTGAGAGCTCAAGGAGGCAGATGCAGAACAAGAACAGTGTGAAGAACTGATTTTCAGCAAAGTTTACTGAAAGTATTAATTCTGGTGAAATTCATTCAGGAAATGAATTTAAGCAACATTGTATTGCATGAAAAAAAATCTGTGAGTGATTCTTGTCTACAAACTTCAAGAAATGTCTCAGTATTAACAATCTTGACAGCCCTGGAGAGCTGAAGCAGAGCTCTCCTGACAGTGAACCAGGAGTCCCAAACATGTCCAACCTCAGGGTGAGAGGGCCCTGCTCCTCCTCCCCTGGATTGCTCTGATTTCATATCCTTTATTTATTGATTGATTTTTAATTTTATGGAGGCAAAAGCCCTGAACCACCAGGTGGGGGGTCAGTGATGTGTGAGGCTGTTGTGGCCAGAGGCTCTTTGCTTTCTTTCTTTTTAAATCAGTTTATTCAAATTGCCAGGAGTTGGATTTGGATGATTCTTGTGGGTCCCTTCCAGGATATTCTGTGCTTGTTTGAAATCTGGATTAGTTCTGCTCCCTGGACCCAGAGAAGGGGGAGCTGCTCAGGTACCCCCCCTGTACCCCCCACAAGGGGGGCTGCTGCTGCTGGGGGGGTCATGGTGGCCTCTCTGAGCTTTTATTCAAAAAGAAAATTCCTGGAGCAGGGACAAGTGGAATGGCTGATGGAGGAGGAGGTGGAAGAGACAGGACAGGGCTGCAGGACAGCCACACCTGGGGGCTCAGCCAGGAGGGGCTGGGCTGGGGCTGGGGACAGGACTCGGTCACAGGAGCCTGTCCTGAGCTCAGGGCTCAGCAGCTCAGGGTCTGGGAGCTCCCCTGCTGGGAAAAAGGGAACAGGGGGGCTGAGGAGGGTGGCTGTGCAGCAGGGGCAGACCCCAGGGTGTCCTTCAGCAGCTGGGCTGAGGGCTGGACAGGGAGTGCTGGAGCTGCAGCCCCTGGGAGCACAGGGACTCCCCAGGCACTCAGGCCAGGTCAGAAAAGGGATTTATTGCCTTGGGGAGGAATTCCCGTGCAAAGGACAGCACCAGAACAACACCCAGAGGGGACTTTGCACATGCAGCCAGGATCTGAGCCAAGGAATTGCTGCCAATGCCAGCAATTACTGCTGGAAACATGGGCGAAACCCCAACCCATCATTAATGCAGGAATTTACAGGTATTAGAGCAAGACTCTGTTGCCTTGGGAAGGCTGAAATGTGTAAATACAATTAATTCTCATTCCAGAGTGTTGGAGCTACCCTAAAACCATGTTTATTCTCAGCAAATTCAAATTCAAGATTGAGTCTAAAAGCAATTAAACCAAAATCTTACAAAAGGAGATGTGCAGAGAGGAAAACGCCTCCGTGCTTTCGCAGCTTCCCGTGTAGCTAAAATTAAAACTTTGCATGGACTACATGTGAGCACTCCCAGTTGTTTCTTCTGTCTTCCTCTGTAGCTGCATGTCTCTGGCACATGCCTTAAATCTGCCCTTTGTTAAGAATTCCATGGTTTGGATCAGATTAAGCTGCTTTTTGAGAGTGTGTTTGCTATTTCCCACGCCCCATCTCCCAGGAAGTCACCCACGGGCAGTGCCAGGGCTGGGCTGGGAGAGGTGTCGGGCCCTTTACATTGTCCAGCTTGGCAGTGGCTTCCCTGGGTTTGTGGCACTCAAGTCTGGGCTATTTACCAAAACATGGGGCGTTTCCCAGTTCATTTGGGATTCAGCTCCTTGGGGATGAGGGCAGCACTTCCTGCCATCCCCTACATCCGCCTGGTCTCCCCGTTGGGCTCCAGCACAGTCAGGTTTCCTCTGGCATCCTGGTCCATTTCTATGGCCTCAAACAGAGACTTGAAGTTCCCGGCGCCGAAGCCCTGCGGGGACGGCACCGTTAGGGGCCAGGCCTTGGTGGCCCTGAGTGGCCAGGATCAGCAGGAGAGCCTCAAACCAACCTGGTGGTTGTGCCTCTGGATCACCTCCAGAAACACCGTGGGTCTGTCTTGAACTGGTTTGGTGAAGATCTGGAGCAAGTAGCCTTTTTCATCAAAATCCACCAGGATTTTCAGCTCCTGGAGAAAAGAAATGAGGTGACAGCTCGAAGACCCAGAGAGGAGCAGGTGGGGCTCTGTGTCACTCACATCCCTGCAAAGCACCTGGGGAGCTGGTCCAGCCCTGGGCAGGCCTTTTCCCTCTCAGACTCACCGCCAGCTTGTCAATGTTCTCCTTCACTTTGATTTTGGCAGTTTTGAGCCTCTCCCGCAGCATCTGGTAGTAGCTGGAGGGCACATCCATGAACTGCATGCCCCGCTGCTTCAGGTTGGTGATCTGCAAGGCAGGGGAGACCCAGCAGGGCTCAGTTTGGCAGGGGTTTGTGCCAGGAGCATTTCCTGGCACGGGCAGTGTCAGGACAGAGGTGCTTTCCCATGGCATTGGCCAACCTCAAGCATGAGAACCTGCCTCATCATTTCACTTTGGCACCAGGAATGGGCAGGCCCAAGATGTCCTCCCCAGGCACTGCAGAGAGCTGTGCAAGGATCATTTGTCCTGCTCTGACCTAGCTGATAGCTCTGGAGGCCCTTTGGTCTGGAGAGGAACCCAAACCTGGGTGCTCAGCAGCAGCTGGGCTCAACCCAGACCTGCCCCTGCCCCAGCTGAAGGTGGGTGATGGGCTGTGGGGCTCAGCCCGGCAGCCTGGGCTGTCTGTGTCCCACCAGGCACCCTGCAAGGACAAAGGTGCCACCAAGGGCCCTGCAGACCCCAATTGCTTTAATCTGGAGGGACAGGCAGCTCACAGATGCAGCAGGTCCCTTTGACTCCCTGGGCAGTTAATGCTGGTTGTAAAACAACCACAGCACAAAGGCCATTATCTCTGTGTCCTTGTACCCTGGCAGGGTCATGGTGCACCCTGTGATGAGCACCGTGCCCAGCCAGGGCAGGGGGTCCCAGGGCAGGAGATCACAGGGCAGGGGGTCCCAGAGCAGGGGATCACAGGGCAGGGGGTCCCAGGGCAGGGGATCACAGGGCAGGGGATCACAGGGCTGCACTCACTGCTGAGATGATGTCAGGGGTGTTCAGGGCGATGTGCTGGACTCCGGCCCCTCCGTAGTAATCAATATATTCCTACAGGGAAAAGAAGTCACCATGGTAGTGACAGCACAGCTACAGCTCTGAAGAGATGGGTGTGGGCTTAAAAATATGCAGGCAAGATCAGCCCAGGAGCACCATGGAATGGCAAAGCCACTGTTGATGAGATGGGGTAAACTGGCTCTGCCCAGCTTCTCCCCCAGGGTTTGTCAGACCCGAGCAGAGCCAGGATTGCTCTCTAGCAGCCACTTTACACAGCAGGTCTGCTCTGGCTCCAAATCACTGACACTTGGTCCCCTGTTCCTTCACTGAGATCCCCCTGGGAGTGGAGGCAGCCACATGGATCAACCACCAGCATCCACCCACCTGGATCTGGGATTTCTTCTTGCCAGGTGCTGGCTCATTGATGGGCATCTTAATGGTCTCCTCGTAGTTGGTGACCACGATGGAGCGCAGGGCGCTGAACTCGGTGTGCAGCTGCTTGTCATCCACTGACCAGAAGCGGTGGAAGAGCAGGTTCTTCTGGTACCTGCCCGGGTCACAAGGGGCACATCCAAGCTCCATCCCCACAGTAATGGAGCTCTGCTGTCTTCATCAGCCCTGGCAGCAGCAGTGAGACCAGCAGAGCTGTGCTGCTGCTCCATCCCACCTCCCAGCAGCTCTCCCCACTCTTACCAGTCTGCCACTGGGACCATCTGGAGGTCAGGCTGGTTCCCCACAACGTGATCAACAAAGCTGAGCTTGGTGCTTGGTCTGTGGGGGGAAGACAAGGAGGGTCTCAGCCAGGCTCAGGGGTACCTCAGAGCCAGGGGGCTCCAGGGCAAGGCAGTGGGGACCTGTCCAGCTCCTCGGTGGGATATTCCACCAGAACACGATGGCAAAGAGCCAAGCAGGAGCCTCTGGAAAGTACTCACAGCTTGGACAGCAGGGGGTCCTTGAAGAGGGGTGGGTGGTACCCAGGGAGGAACAGGCCCTTGTAGTTGAGCTTTTCTATCAAGGTGTGGGTGGTGTCACCATACTGTCAGGGGGAAAAGTGGTTGTGTTGTGGCCTTGTTTGTGCAGGGGCCTCCCAGGTGCAGCCAGCTCCATGGCCCTGCCCTGCCACTCACCGTCTGGATCACTGCAAACTTCACCTTCCCAAATTTGTCCTGCTCCACCCATGGCTCCTTCACCACCACAGCACCACGCTCCTTGGCTTTCTGGGCAGAAGAAGAGATATCCTGTCCTGCCACGGCTCCCCTGGGCCAGGGAGAGACATCCCCAGGCCCTCCCTGCCTCCCCTCACCGTTTTGGGGGGCTGTGTGGGAGGGGGTGGAGGGAGGGGCTGCCCACCTGCACGATGAAGTCACAGTCCTCCACCTCGAAGGCGACGTCCTTCACCCCGTCCCCGTGCTTCACCAGGTGCTCCCCCATCTCTGCCCCAGGCAGGAACAGCCACAGGCATGAGCAGAACTGCTTTGTTCTGCCACAGCCATTTCCCCCTCCACCCCCACCAGTGACACCTACCCTCATTCCCTGGGTTCAGAGCGGATGAGAAAACAAACACGATCTGCCGAGGAAGAGGAGGAGAGGAGAGGATGAAGTGAAGAGCCACAAGTGATGGTTTTCATGGTGGGTTGGGCAGCACCCTCGTGTCTGACACCACCTCACCTTTCCCTGCCCTGGCAGTGGCACCTTACCTTGTCCTGCTTGATGACATGTGACACCACCTCCCTGCTGCCCGTCTCCAGCCCCCGGTAGGCCAGCTCCTCGAAGCCCAGCTTGTTGCAGTAGTAGGATGCAGCCTGTGGGCAGAGTGGGAAGAAGAGGAGAGTCCCTCAGGGTGAAGCTGCAGTGCTGGTGGCCCACAGGCCATGGAGAACAGCCACCATGGCAGGTGCAAGTCACACTTGCCCTGTGTGCGTGTGAGAACAGGCAGCAGCTTCTCCGCCTCCTCCAGCAGCCCAGGGGGAACAAACAGAGGCAAGAAAGGGCCAGGATTGAGGAAAAAGCCCAAATTCAGTGGGAAGTTCTGCCTCCAGAACTTTCTGTGAGGGCTGCCATGGAGCAGGAGACATTTCTGCATGTGCCCTGTTCTGCAAGGCTGGGTGAAAAGCAGCTCGGGTGTGAAGCACAGAGGTGTTTAAGTTGCCCAGGGCAAGGGATGGAGACCAGCTGCCACGAGCCCATGCAGCTCTGCAGGCTGGTGGCCACAGCTGAGCCCGGCCACGTGCCCTGGTTCATGTCCCACGTCCCACCCCCGGCAGCCGCCCCTCGCCTTGCGCAAGGGCCACCAAGGCCACCGGCGCCAGGCCAGGGCCGGGCTTGGGGACACCGGCACATCCCGGCCCGGGGGCTGCCGGGAGAGCCAACACCCCCCGGGCAGCCAATGCCTGCAGCACCTGCCTGTCCCAGCACGGGAGGTGTCCCCTGGCACTGCTGTCCCCTGGCACGGCCGTCCCCTGGCACTGCTGTCCCCTGGCACGGCCGTCCCCTGGCACTGCTGTCCCCTGGCACGGCCGTCCCCTGGCACTGCTGTCCCCTGGCACGGCCGTCCCCTGGCACTGCTGTCCCCTGGCACTGCTGTCCCCTCCCTCGTGTGCCTGGTGGCCGCAGCCTCTCACCTGCTTGGCATTGCCGACCCAGAAGGTGATGGAGTGGAAGTGGATGAAGCGGCCTCGTTGGGGCTAAAAGGAAAGGAAAATGGGGCTGAAAGCTGCTGCTGCTGCATTTCCTGCAGCACTGCTCGGCTCTGGAGCAGGGGGAAGCAGCAGCTGGGACCCTGAAAATGCATCTCCTGCAAATGCATCTGGATTGACTGGGTGGAACAGCCCCCAAATGGTGATTTTCCAAAGTGCTTTACAGTCAAGTCCCACAGGATCCTGCACTGCAGGAATGTACAAAGCACCGATTCACCTTTGCCCACAGCCACAGTCCCAGTTCTCCCAGTGCTCCCCACAAGTGGCCATCCCAGCGAGCTGCCCACCTGCAAACCTTGCTGTGTTAAACATTAATTCTTCCACAAAAGTTCTTACACAACCACCAGCGCCAGGACAGATCCCCCTTTGCCCCGTTCCCCACCACTGCCCAACCTGGCACAGGCCACCCAGCACTGGAAACACTTTAAAAGTGAAAAAGGAGGAAAAAATGCAGCATTTGGAAATAAATGTTGCATGGAATGAGGATTCTGCTTAAGGCTTGACTTGACTGGGAAATATCCATCATCTCCTGTTTGTCAGTCTCCTCCCAAACCAAAAATTTCAGTGATTAATACTAATTTACCACGAGGATCTTGTGTGGCCCAGAGCAGTTTTACTTCTCATTTCAACAGGTAATCAAGGAATTGACATAATCTGCAGTAACATGACCGATGTTTCACACCAGGCAGAGGGGCAGGACAGGGACACAACTCTTACCTTTTCCCCCTTGTCTGTGTAGGACGTCTGAAAGAGAATGAGAAAAGAGAGACATTAGCGGGACAGGCAGGTACAGGAGCCCCAGGGAGCTGAATCCAAAGGTCAGGCTGTGAGGACAGCTCTGCTGAGCACAGTCACTGGAAAATCAGAATTCAAGCAGAGCTTAAATCTCCAAAAGTGCCATGGAGCCCCGGATGTCTGAACTAATTCCCATCTGCTGCCCCTCACCATTTCTGTGACCTGGCGATGCTGGAAGCCAAGAGAGCGCGGGAACGGGGGGCTTTCAATATAACGGGACGGGGAGGCTCCTCCTCGGCCCCACCTTCCCCCGCCGCCAACCCAGGGATGCGTTTGGTTGGGGCCGGGAGCTGCCCAGGCGGGGGTGGCGGCTGGCTGTCACCGGGGCCGTGTCACGGGTCCTTGCAGCCCTGGCGGTGGCACTGCGGGGTGAAACGTGGAGGGTGCTGAGGGTGGCAGCGCAGCACGTGAGGCTCTGCAGGGTTGGGACCCCGTGTGTGTCACAGGTCACCGGGGGGTGACGCAATTTGGGCAGCACATCCCCCGGCCCGCCCGCTGCCCCTGGGGACATTGCCCCCGCGCTGGGGACGTGTCATCCTGGGCAGCGCTGGGCCAGGGCAGCCTGCAGAGCCCAGCTGGGTGCGTGGTGGGGTCTGGGCACGGGGCCACGCGGTGCCACCTTCAGCCCCCGTGAGCCCAGCGCTGCAGGGACACAAAATGTGGGACAGCAGGAGGAGGGGGCAAGGGCTGGCCCTGCCGGGGAGGCAGCAGGGCACAAACTCCACCTGACTGGGAGTGCTGGGAAGTTGCAGCCACCAGCAAGGCCAGAGAGGATGAGCACAGGGGGCTTGGGTGGGTGCCAGTGGCACGGAGGACAGGGGTGGGGCTGTCCCCTGCTGCCACACCGCCTGGGACATGGATGGTCTGCAGCGCCCGGCAAATGTGCCGGGCCACAGGCTGGAGAGGGGCCAGCAGCAGGGACAGGGACATAACACCGTGCACCACGGCTGTGTCACCCACTGGTGGTGACACCGCTGTGCTACTACATGTCACCATCAACGCTGTGTGTCACTGATGGTGACACCGCTGTGCCACCACGTGTCACCAACAGAGCCGCCCCATGGCACCACCGCAGCAGCGTGACCCAGAGACGGTGACACCGCTGGGCCGCCCCATGCCAGCGCCACAGCGGTGTGCCGCGGTGGCAGTGACGCAGCTGTGCCACCCCGCTACTGCCACCTCCCCCGCCCGTCCCGGCTCCCGTCCGGCCGCGGCCATGGCGGAGCCCGGCGGGGGCCGCCCCGTCACCGTCAGCGATGTGCAGCAGCTGGTGCGGCGCAAGGACGAGATCGAGGCGCAGATCAAGGCGTGCTACGAGCTGCTGGAGGGGGTCGGTGCCCGGGCAGGGCCGGGCCGGGCCGGGGGGCGCCGTGCGGGCCCGCGGGCCCGGCCCCCTCCCAACCGCCGCCTCTTCCCTCACAGCAAAAGGGCGTCGGGATGCACGAGCCGCTGGTGGACGCCGAGGGCTTCCCGCGCTCGGACATCGACCTGTACCAAGTGCGCACCGCCCGGCACAACATCATCTGTGAGCGGGGAACGGGGACCGGGCGGGGGGGCCTTTCCCGGGGCCGGGCCGCGCCCCCATCCCGCGGGATGAGCCAGCGAAACCGGGATGTGCGGGGCAGACGCGGCCTCTGCCCGGGAACGGACCCCGCGGAACCGCTGAGCTCTCTGGAACCCCCACGGCTCTCGTTGTAATTCCTCCTCTCTCTGGAACCCCCATGGCTCTCGTTGTAATTCCTCCTCTCTCTGGAACCCCCGTGGCGCTCGTTGTAATTGCTCAGAGCTGGAGCCCAGGGCTGCGCTGAGCCCGTTCCCCCGTGGTTCTGCTCAGTGCTCGGAGCTGCGCCGGGGCTGAGTCAGTAAAATGCTTTTGAACACGTGTTACTGAAATTCTGCCACTGCTGCGGAGCCATTTGGGGTCTGTGAAACACAACAAAGCCTTTCTGTGCTGTTTGTAGAATAAAATTTGGGTAGAAAACAGCTTGGCATTTATTTCATCCCAGGCTTTCCCAGTGCCCTGACTTTCAGGATGGAATCATACATTGCAGCGAGTGACTTAATGGAAAGAAGACTTACGCTGCTCACTGAGTGCTAAGGGATCATGGGCCTCCCAGCCCTTCTGCCTTTGCATGTTTACCAAAATTTGTAGGGTGGTTTACTCTGTGTCTGACTTTTGCTGATAAACATCTGCCGGGCTGGCACCAGGCCCCAGCAGATAGAGCAGAGGTTCTTGCTGAGATCAGAGACAGCCAGGGCACTGCTCTGCGTGGCTGCAGGGGGGAGCAGGTGCTGAGAGCCCTTTGGGGGAAGCCTCTCCAGCACCTGTGTGCTCATGGTGTCACCCACAGGTCTGCAGAATGACCACAAGGCCCTGATGAAGCAGGTGGAGGAAGCTCTGCACAAGCTGCACGCCCGGGAGAAGGAGAAGCACGCCAAGGATGAGGCAGAGGCCTTGGCCGAGGCCATGAGCCAGAGCCAGAGCCTGCCCCAGGCCTTTGCCAAAGTGAACTCCGTGACCCCGGGCTCTCCCGCCAGTGTCTCGGTACGTGGGGCACAGCTCCTGGGGAAGGCTTTGTCTGGAGCCAGACAGCTCATGGCTCCCTCTGCCTCTTGTTAATAAGTGGGAATAAGCTGGGGCCTTGATTAAGGTGTCAGCCCCTTCTTTTTATCATGTTGGGATGTCCTGTGAAGGGGCTGGTCACTGTACAGGGATGAGGTGGGTGTTCTCTGAGCTGTATCCTGGCACCCCACAGCTCCTTCCACACCTCACTGACCATTCCAGCCTCAGTATTTCTCTTCCCATGAAACAGAACAGAGGAATGAACACTTACCTCTCCCTGTGGCTGTAGTGGTGTTCACTTCCCTGAGTGTGAGAGGTGTTGTAGCACATCTCTCTCCCTGTGGCTGGGTGAAGGGCAATGCTCCTGTGATATTACCTGTCTTTGGAGAATGCAGATGCTCATCTCTCTTCTGTCTCTGTCCAGGGACTTCAAGTTGATGATGAGATTGTGGAGTTTGGATCTGTCAATGCAAACAACTTCCAGAACCTGCAGAACATTGCCACGGTGGTGCAGCACAGCGAGGGGGTGAGCTCATTCCTGCTGTGACTGCATTCTCTTGCCTGTCTCTGTTAGCCACAGCTTTTTCTATGGAACTTGGATCTCTGGAATCATCATTTCCATGTCAGAAACAGTATCAGATTCAGTCTGTGCAGTTAGCTGTAGCCTTGTTCTCTCACAGCACTGAGCTATTTGCTCATGAAGGGAAGAGCTGAGAGGTGTGAGCATCACGTTGTTTGTTCTCCCTGGGGACTCCCTGCAGCAGCACTGCTGTGCCAGCCTTGTGGCCTGGCTGGAGAAGCTGCCACAACCATTAAGTGCTTGGTGGTGGAAGTGAGGGATCTCTGGAGATGACTTCACACAAAACACTCCATTCTTTCAGTTACAGCCACAGGAGTGGGAATGGGGACTGCTGCAGAACAGTTCCTTGGGCTTAGTGTTCTTTGTCTGCTTCAACACAAGAAGGGAGTTGACTTTGTGATGGAAAAGTGAAATATTTTGAATATTTTGGTTATTTTTTTTGTTTTTTCCTCTCTTTCAGAGACCCCTGAGCGTGACTGTGATCCGTGGTGGCAGAAGGGTGCACGTGGGGCTGACTCCAAAGCGCTGGGCCGGGAAGGGCCTCCTGGGGTGAGCTACTGTTTCACTTGCTGGAGGGAAGAGGCTTTCACCAGCTCAGGGCACATTTCCTGAGCAGGGCCACCAGCCCTGGCTGTGTCACTGCCCACTGTCACAGACCTGACAGGTGGGCACCAGGGAGCTGGAGGCTGCTGCTTCTGCACAGGGATACAGGGAGTCAAGTTCCATCAAACATGAGCACAGGCAGGAAGGTCTCAGTGGCTGGTTTGTCTGGTAAACCAGTGGAGGAGGATTGTGGTGGGTCTGAGCCATGTCAGGTCTTCTGTGCCTGTCTGAGAAATGAAGATTTAATATTTCCTCCTACCCTCTTCTTTTTCAGCTGCAATATCATTCCTTTACAAAGATGACCATTGCTGGGAGAACAATAAAGCTGAAGCTTGTGCTGCTTTCTGGACTCTGATCTGGTTTGAAAACTTCCCTACGTGGTGTTGCTGTGACCTCTGGTGCCTGAAGGGTTCTGGCAGAGTTCTGCAGTTCAGATTTGCATTGGTTGTCAGGAGGAACCTGCAGAGCTGCAAGATGTGGCTTCTCATCTCTTCCACTTGTATCAATTTAGAATAAGGCTCTAGAGAGACCCAAATCTCCCTTGATACACGCTCCAAAGAGCTTGAAATGCTCTTTTTTGATGATAACAGAGCATTCCTTTTTTCTCCCCTTTAAAACTCCTCACTGAATATCATGTAATATATTCTAAAAAGTCCTAGAGCACTTTTTGATGCCTGTCATAGTAGATGACAGGCAAGAGATATGCAAGTTTGATACATCTTCCCCATGTTGCCACAACTTTTAAAGTCAGTGAACATACTGAAAGGATTTTTGGAATGCCCAGTTATTTTAACACAATGAGGTAAAGAATAGGGGTTATAATTCTACTTTTGGAACTTCTAGTAGTTTATATAGTTATGATAAACACTCCTAATCTAGCTTCTCTCTGTTTTCTTTCAATTTTTTAAAATTTTGTTTATTTGCAGGAGTTGATTATGGGGTGTTTCCTGGTTCCAGCCAGGACAGGCTTTACCTTCTTGTGCCTCCCATTCTCCTCTCCATCCTGCTGCAGGAGCACTGGGGGGAGTGGGTGGGTGGCACGTGGTCTGGGGTGTTTTCAGTGGGAACAGTAAATTGGGGAATACCATTCCTAAACCACCACAGGAGAATAAACTGTTGGAAGGGATTCCAGGAATGACTGGTTTGTTTAAAGCTTATTTCCAGTTGAACTTCAAAATAGTCTCCCAAAACAATAAAACTGAGTATTGCCTCTCTCTGTTCTCATAGGAGTCATTATTTGGGGCAGCCTCTCCGGGTCAGGGAGATAATGGGAGCTGATAACAAATCTTTCTGCTCCCAGCAGGGTGTGAGGCTCTTTCTGGGCAGAAGGAAAAACAAATTAAGTTTAGACATTGTTACTATTTGAGCTTAACAGCAAGACTGAGGTCAACAGCCTGGAGCGTTTGGAGCTGATTATCTGCAGGGGTGAAGTGAGAGCCTGGAGTGAGCCCTGGGAGTGGGTTCCTTGTGCAAGTGCTGTCCTGGCAGGGAGCTGGGGACCGTGGGGGACTGGCAGGGTTTGGGGGATGTTTTTTCTCGCTTTGACTCCGTTTGTCCTGCTCAGGGAAGCCACTGGAGCAGAGCTGCCTGCAACTCCTAGTGTGGGGCGTCGGATAAAGATCCCTCACCCCATTCCTCGGGCAGGGTGAAGATTCGGTCCTGAATGGCTCCGGCGATGCCAAGAGGGACTTTGTCAAGAGCCAAGATTTAGGCTCCGGCGATGCCAAGAGCGGGATTTAGGCTTGGGGAGGGTGAAGGGCTGAATGCTCCCTCCCAGCCATGAGCGGGATTTAGGCTTGGGGAGGGTGAAGGACTGAATGTTCCCTCCCCGGGTCCCTGCTTTGGGCTGGGGGCCAGCCGTTGTTTCCCGGTGCAGCCGGGGAGGATGAGGAGGATTTCCCCTCTCTCCCGTTGTTTCCCGGTGCAGCCGGTGGCGCAGCCGGTGCTGCCGGTGCGGCCGTTGCCTGGGAACGGCGGTCGCAGAGGCAGAGAGACGCGGGGATCGCTGTGTCGGTGAGCGGGGGGGTCCTCGGGAGGGTCTCCGGGGGGTCCCTCGGGACAGCAGGAGGCAGCGAAGCCCGGAGGGGTCTTGGGAACGGTTCGGTGCGAGCGCGGTGAGAGCCGGCGATCGCGGCCGCTCCCGTCCCGCCTGCCGAGGCCCGGGAGGGTTTTTCCCAGGGCCTCTTTGCCCTCCCGTGAAAGTTTTCTGTGCACAAGGTTTCGGTGTTGGCTCAAATCCAGACCCGTGAAGCCGGAGATGAAGCAGCTGCCGCCCAGGAGCAGCTCAGTGCTCACAGGGACTGTGACAAAATCCCATCCGAAAGGGAAATTTCCGCGCCCGGCGCGGTGCGCGGGCAGCCAAGGGAGGGAGCCTGCGCTCAGCCGCAGTAACCGCTGTACTGAGCGCGTTTGTGCTCAGTGTGGGAGCTCACAAGGGGCTCTGGGACCCATTTCCCAGCTTCACAGGTGCCCTTTTCTCCTGCTGTGCCCAATTCCAGGTTGTTGTGCAGGCAAATCGGGAAGAGTGTGTGTTGGGAAGTATTTCAGAGCATCTCCACACCCCAGCTCCCTGGGAGGAGGGTGAAGGTGTGGATGCATGGTCCATGTGAAGTTACGCTGGAGTAACCCACTGAAGGAGGAGCAGCACTAAGCAGTGAGCCCAGGGAGATGTCCCAGGACAGACAGACAGCTCAGGAGATGGATGTGCAGCCTGATGAGGTGAGGGCAGCACTATGGGAAGTCCTGTTTGAGACAGGGTCTGGGGCAGATCGCAGTGGAAACAGAACCCATGGGATGTGAGACATGCTGGGGTTCATTCCCAGTAGCCACAGGGCAGTCCCCATCCAGACCAGCCCAGGAGCCAGCACTCACCAAAACCTCTCTCCCTTTTCAAGGATCCCCTTGCTGCTGCCAGGGAGAACGGGGCACCAGAGGATAACAAAGAGTCACCGTCATGTCCCCGGTCATCTCCTTTAGGTATGGGGATCTCAGACACCCTGCCCAGCACCTGGGCTGGGACCCTGGGGAAGGCACTGCTGGGGCATCATGCCTGGAGGGTGCTGGACCCCCTGAGCCACCCCCAGCACTGTGTGAGTCCAAGGGAGCTATCTCCAGCTCTCTGTCAGGCTACAGGGAGAAGCACACACGGCACAAAGGCTCTGCCAGCATGGTGTGGGCAGCCATGCCAGGGATGCTGTTCCGGAAAAGCAGGGACAGCAGCTTCCACCCCCTTGTGAGTACCAACGGGCACAGTGCCACCAGGGTGCTCCACATGGCACCCAGCACTCCTGCCCCGCTCTCTTCCATCACCCCACAGACCTTGTGTGCCTTTTTTTTGTCCTGGCTGCTGAGGGCCAGGAGCTATCTCTTTCCTGCAGGACCTGTCCTGGGTGTTTGGCTACAACAGCAGCCTGGCTGTGCACAGCCTGATGGACGGGGAGGACCGGGTGCTCCTGTATGTCTCTTCCCACACAGTGGTCATCCACGACATCCTGCAGAACAGGCAGTTCCACCTGCAGGTCTGGCACAGCTAAGCATCTCCCTCCTCCTTCTCCCCTTCTCCTGAACCCCTCCATCTCTCTTTCTGGTGCCCTGTGCTCAGGGGTCACCTATAACCAAACCCAGGAGCAGCCTATACAAAAGGTATGAACAGAACAGCCCCAGGTTTGCGGCCTCCAAGGCACTTTGCTGCTTCCCTCCCCCAGGGCCACACAAATGTCATCTCCTGCCTGTGTGTGAGTGAAGACAAACGCTGGGTTGCTACTGCTGACCAAGGGCCAGATGCTATGATCATCGTGTGGGACTCCTACTCTGGGTAAGCTCCCAGGAACCTCCTCTTTTGGAAACCCCCTGTGTCCAGTAAATCACTCAGACTCCAGTCTCAGCTGAGAGTAAAATGGGAGAACACAGGGACAGACTAAAAAGCAGCAAAGGAACCAAAACCAAACCAAGTCCTTCATAGTCCTTGTATCACCTACACTCATGGGACACTGAGATGAGGCTGAGCTCCCCCAGACTAAGTACATCTCTATCACATCTCCATGCTGTAGGTGAGTTTTTTCCCAGTGTCATCTACTTGGGAGGAAGGGATGGAGGGGACACTGAGCACCAGCCTGAGGCAGCACCAGTGTTTGCAGCCTCCCTCCCTCCATCCCTTCCACACAGACCAGGATGTGTGGGTTGTGGCACAGGCTACCCCCCGTGCTGCCAGGAGCACCCATGGGATCTGTGCTCCGCAGGGTACCCGTGCGCACCATCTTCGAGAGTCATTCAGAGGACGGGGTCTGTGCCATTGCCATTTCCCAGGATGCCAAGTATTTGGTGACCATTAGTGCTGCTACTGTGCAGGTAAAGAGAGTATCTCCTCTTTCATAGCTTTGCAGGATAGACACTGGGAAGTTTTTTGCAGTGCAGCACAGGGGAGGTGGGAATTCAGATGGAGGGAGGGGGAGCAGGTTTGCAGAGTGATGCTTTGTTTTTGCTGAGCCATTAGAAGACAGACCTTGGATTTCATTACAGTTAATGCTGCAGAGTTGAGAAAATGGATCTTAATTTGGGATAAAAGCTTCTGACTTCATCACTTTCATCTAAGCAATTTCTAGCATTATTTCCTGAAATTAAGCTTTCTGCTGCCAGGCTGTGCTGGGTTTTGGCCTGCTCCAGTCTTTTATGCCACATCATTCCCCCTGCAGTGGGGATTTGGATTCACCTGGCTCCCCAAACCTCCCAGAGAGCCATGGGAGTGTTCCTTGGATTTTTCTCCCCTTCTCTTTCAGAAAGTTTGTGTTTGGAGATGGACTTTGCTCACAGAGAAACCCGTGTGCACCACAGAGCTGAAGCCTGAGTTTGGGTATCAGGTGAGTGACCATGCCAAGGGGGGCAGGATCACACCCCATCCCTGGGGCACCCTGATGCAGCAGAGCATCCCAAGGGCTCATCCCTGTTCCTCTAATGCCTGACAGGCATGGGGTGTCCTCTGATTTCAGTTCAGTGTAGCTGGTGGGATGGTTTTGCAGCTGGTGAGATGGTTTTGGATGGAAGAATAAGCAGAAAGCATAGCTCAGCTTGATGCTAATACAATTCTTTGAATTTCAGGATTATGTCATTTTTAACCCTCAGAATCCCCATGAGTTTCTCAGTAACAGCAAAACCCAGGTGATATTTTACCTGTGGGTAAGTAGGGACATGGGAAGTCATGTTTCTGGTGCTAGAAAGGAGGTGGTGGGGGCTCAGGGGCTGGGTGTCTGTCCCCAGCTGGGGTCACTCTGCAGATCTGTCCCTTCCCTGCTCCCTGCCCTTGTCAGATCCCAAAGTGGTCTGGACAGAGTGTCACACTCCCTCCACTCCCACACTGGTCAGGCCTAGCTGTGGCAGGGATGCTCTTCACCTCTCCCATTCCTGCTTTCCCATGGGCCTTGTGACATTCAGCAGCTTTTGGAAAGAAGCAGGTGGAGGGAGAGGATGTTTTGTGCTCTCTGGAAGACCTTAGAGCCTTTCCTGCTTTGGTCACCACAGTGTGGGGCCAGTGCCCAGTGGTGGGGAGGGCCATGCTGCCCCTGCAGAGCTTGGCTCCAAAATCCCTGTCCTGGATGTTTTCTCTGCTTTCTCCAGGATGATTCTGGTTTGCAGTACGGGACACCATTCCTGAGCAATCAGGTGAGCACAGCAGGGAGGGACCAGAGCATGTCACCCTCTTGGCTTTCCTGCTGGCAGCAGCACTGTCCCTCCACAACCCCTTCAGCAAAAACAGTGGCCCTGGCCTGTCCCCCTCAGACAGGGACAAGGCAGGCTTGTCCAAGCTGAGCTCAAGCAGAGCTCTCTCTCCCCAAAGTGCCTCACTGCGTTTTCTCCTGGGGCTCTTGTCTCTTGTCCTGCCATGGGACAGGAACGGAATGCCATGAATGCCAAGCAGAAACCTCTCTGCTTGAGGAGGGCAGAGCCAGACCTGGCATGAAAACACGGCCTGGCTGCTGTCTCCACAGACCTTCAAGTGCCTGGTGGGACAGTTCAGCCAGTCAGTTTTCCATTTTAACAACACCCAAGCTCTGACGGGCACCTCGGCCGGGAAGCTGGTGGTGTGGGACATGGACGATCCCCGCACTCTCCCCGAGGAACTGCCGGCCAAACCGCACAGAGTGACAGCTGCCAAGGTGGTGGCAATGCAGAAGGAGAGTCTTACCGTGCTCCAGGTGTTGGAGAGGTAACAGGGCAGCCCTTTTCAGTAGCTGTAGGTACAGTCCTCAGGTAGCTCAGCTGTAGGAGTGGCAGAAATGTTGGAGTTTTAAGTCACTTAGCAGCGTGGTCACTCATGCAGGAAAGTGCTGCTGGTTTATGAGTAATTTTCCAGCAATGGATTTGTCTGGGGGTGGAAACGAAGTTAAAAAGTAGTGGTGATGCGATGTCACCTCTCCTGGGATAGCTCAGACAGTGGCTCAGGCTCCTGGCTGCTACCGGCAGAGGGAGCAGACAGCCACTAAACGCCGCGACAGCCTTGGGGACGCGGCAGGGTCACAGCAGAACCTCTGGTTTCTGCACAACCCTGGCTTTCTCCTGCACATCTGTGCAGGGCTCTGCTCGTGTGCTTGTGCAGAGAAAGGGGAAGAGATTTACTTCCACCCAAGGATGCTCTCCAAGAAATATTAGGAGTTGTCAGCCAGTGTGTTGGTTAATAACTTTCCCTTCCCTGCAGCTGTATAGCCACAGGTGATGTGAAAGGGCAGGTTAAATTCTACGATGGGCAGCTGCGGCTCCTCAGCATCTACAGCCACGACAAAGTGGGTCCCATCCAGTCCATCTCCTTCTCCACAATCCTTCGGGATCCTCCCAGTGACCTCCCGGGCAGCAGCCAGCCTTTTCTCACCAGGTGAGTGTCTCTTTACAAACCCAGGTCTTCTCCTGTGTTTACCTTGCAGCTGAAAGCTGGGGAGGTGCTCAGTGAGAGCTGCTCCATGAGCTTCTGCCTGGTCTGGAGCAGGACTCAGCCTTGTGCCCAGGCTCCTGGGCAGGAGAGGGAGGGAGTGTGGGTGGGCTCCAGCACATCCCAGACTCTGAGCTCCAGGTGATGCCTTGGCACAGACACGGCATTAGTGCAGGCACGGTGATGATCAGCTTCTCTGTCAGGTACCCACCACACCAGGCAGTGCTAATGCCGAGCCTCCAGCTCTCACTGGGCCCCTTAAACCCCCCTTAAACCCTTCCCAGGCATGGCTGTATCCAGTTTTTATCGTGGCTTGGCAAGCTAATTGGGGCTGTGGCACTGGCACAGGGTTGTACCACGCTGACTGGTCACCAGCCCCTCTCTGTCCCTCTGTGTGACGTAGGAATTCCAGGAAGTCTGCAGGCCACATGAAGCTGTTGTGTGGCTCCATCCAGCCTGCAAACCACATGTCTGTCACTCCTGTAAAGGCTTTCCTGGCAGTATCTGTCCTTAGACATGCATGTTTTCCAAAGAGCCATGTGGGACAGATTCTTCTCCTGCCTGGAGCGGTGTCCTGGGGGACAGTTTGGCTTCCCAAAGGGAAAGGGAAGGCCTGAGCTCATCCCAGAGGCTGGTGGGATTAGGAATGGTTGGAGAGCCCAGCTAAGGCACGCAAGGGGTGCAGAGTCCCTCAGTGCCTGGGCCAGATGTGCACAAACTGGTGGCTGTCATGGAACAGCTGGCAAAGAGGCTGTGCTTCCCCACTTGTCTGTCTGTGCAGCTCCCACACTCAGCCTGGAGAAGGCTCCAAGGAGACCTTCTAGCACCTTCCAATGCCTCAAGGGCTCCAAAACAGCTGGAGAGAGACTTTGGACAAGAGTATGGAGTGACAGGACAAGGGGAAAATGGCTAAAATTGACAGAGGGCAGGGTTAGATGGGATATAGGAAGAAATCACTCACTGTGAGGGTGGTGATGTCCTGGCACAGGTTGCCCAGAAAAGCAGTGGATGCCCCATGCCTGGAATTGTTAGAGGCCAGGTTGGATGAGGCTTGGAGTAACTTGGTCTAGTGGAAGGTGTCGAAACAAGATGACCTTTAAGGTCTCTTCCTACTCAAACCACTCTGGGATTTCTGTGTGATCCTCTCTTGTCCCTTTTACTGGGTCCAGACTCTCAATCAGGCAGACTGAAACCGTACAAATTTGTGCTGTAATATGAATAATTATCCTGCTGCCTGCTTCACCCATCACCAGTCACACAATGGAACCTCTCTGCTGTGCTGCTCAGCGTGGCCAAGCGAGCAGACAGGGATTGAAACTGCCCTCTGACCTTGGCCATGGCAGCATGGTCAACGTGGAGCCACTGACAGTGGTGGCATGGGGACACGTGAAAAGGCCATTCAGAGTATCTCCAATTGCTCACTTGTCCATCTCACACACCAGTGACTTGCAAGTGGCAGGAGCTCCCCAGATGTCATTAATCTTCTGGCTTGCCCAGCCAAGCAGAAAATGGAACTGGCTCCAGTGTCTTCCCGTGGCCATTTCCCAGGTCATGAATACAAAGTGTCACTTGCCTTCCAGGTCAAGGAGCGTTTGCATACTGTGTATCACAAAATATAAGTGATTGTCCAACTAACTTGCCAAAAAGAGACTGATGTGTAATATAGCTTGCAGGGACGTGAGCCAGTTGGTCTGATTCATCGAATTCTGTTTCTCTCATGCTAAACAGGAACTTTATCCTTTCAACCTCTGATGCAACCATGTTCCATGTTGCAACAGACAGCACAAACTTTGAAAGAATCATGACAGAGGCGAAGAAAGCTGTGAATGCCATTGCCTGCCACCCTCAGGAGCCACTCGTGGCTGTGGGGAGTCACTGTGGGCTGCTGAAGGTGTGGGAATACAAGCAGACCCAGTACCTCGTTAGCAGGATATTCACTGAGGCTGGCATCCAGTGCTTATCCTATGACCCTGAAGGTATCCCAGCCCTGTGACCTGACCATGTGCCAAGCATTGGCTTTCCTGGGAGGAGTGATGGTGTCGTGAGAGGTTTCTGGTCTGCTTTCCAGGTCATTTTCTGGCTGCTGGTTTTACTGATGGAAGCGTTTACATCCTTGATGCAATTTCCCTTCAGTCCATCTGCGAGGAATTCCAGTTCTCGCAATGTCCCGTGACTCACATCGGCTTCTCTCACGATTCCAAGTACCTCGCGACCGCTGTAAGCTTGTTTTTTCCGCTCGGTGATTTACATGCGCTGCTCGCGGGGCAGCTTTGGCAGGGACTGGGAACTGCCGGCCATCCTGCAGGCACAGAGCAGCAGGGCAGAGGGCCGTCCCTCCCCTGGGGCTTGGTGACTGAAATGCAGAGAGGACAGGGCAGAGGGCTGTTCCTCCCCTGGGGCTTCCTGACTCCAGAATGCTTTTCCCGGTTTGAAGAGTCACTCTGTAAAAACGTCACCAGTCACAGCGGCTCCGCAGACCCGCTGCTAGCAGCGCCCAGTCCCTAACTTTAGTGACGGGTCTTAGCTCTGCATCCATCTGAAGAAGGGGCTGGAGCAGGGATTTCCTCCTGGCTGGTGCTCTGGGAGGGGGCTGCTCCCTCAATCCCATGTCTCTGTGTAGAAGTATTGAGGCAGCATTGAAGCAGTTTGGCTCAGATGTTGTAGCAACTGGTGATGATCTGTACAAAGAAAAAGATTTCCCTCGTTGAGCTTTGTGCTGTTGTTGCAGGATGAGAATTATTCAGTGACTGTTTACAAGAGAGTCCTGCAGAATGGGAGCAGATGCTGGGAACACCTGGCAGGGCTGGACTCCCACTACAAACCCATCCGGAGCATCCTCTTTGGGGTCCACTCCGACAGCAACGAGCCCAGGCTCCTGAGCCTCGGGGAGGACCGGCAGCTGGTGGGTCGATGTAAAAGTTTAAAGGACAGGGAAGATTTGTGGTTTAAGGGGTGGGGCTGGACAAGGCCATCAAAGGAGACTCCATGTTTGGTTCCATGGCTCCCAACCTTCTCCCCACCATCTCCACTGGTGTGGGTTGTTTCTCAGCCTGGTATTGCTGCTGAGGTTCTCCTATTGTGGCTTCTCCAGGAGATGCAAATCCACAAGGTCACAGGTGCAGGGCAGACCACAGGGGAGTTGCTGTGTTTCCTTGTCTTCCCTCCAGGTTGAATATGACCTGAACAGCAGCATCAAGGACCACTTGGTGGTCACACACAGGGACAGGCTGGAGCAGGTTGCAGTGCCCCTGTGCTTGACCTGGTACCCACAGCTTGGCACCGAGTCCTTTTTCCTCACTGCCAACAACTGCTACAAAATGAAGCTCTACAACACAAGAACCAAAATGTGCAGGTACCTAGCCTGGGAGCCTCCCCCTGACTCTGTGTTCTCCTTGGTCTAATGACCACCATGCTCCCACCCATAAGCATGTGATTTTCCATCTGTGATGCAGATCTTGGGATGGCTCTAGAGCCCTCAGGTCACTCCATCCCTATGCCTTCTCTGCTGTTCACTGATGTGTCATTTAGCAAGGTTGTGGCTGCGGGTGGATCTTGGTCTTCTCACTACGTTGGACCTGAGATGTAGCAGTTAGACATCAGATAAAGAGGTCAGGGTCCACATGAGCACAATAATCCCTGAGCACTACATTAATTTCTGAGCCCCAGTGTAGTCCCTTCTAGCTGGGGACCCTGTCCTATCCTGTTCTCTCAGCCAGTAGCACAAAGCCTCTGCACACCTCCCATATCTACCCATCCTTCCACACAAAAGCTGTTCAGAGGAGGAAAATGTTTTGGGTGGCCTAGAGTGGATAAATACATTGTTTGCCTTTAGAAAGACCCTTTTGGGACCAACCTACGGCTCCCCCTTGGAGAAGATACAAATCCTCCCTCGGACAAGCTCTGCAGATCCCCAGCAACACTACCTGGTGTACATTACAAAGGACAAGGTACGGAGCCCCACCTGCCCAGCTGGTGGGCCTTGCAGAGCTGGTGGCCCCTTGGGAATTTCCTTGAAGATGAAACCACGTGTAGGCTGGTCCTGCCTGAGAGCTGAGCAAGCTCCTGGGGAAGAGGATGTGGCACTTCCCCCGTGGGACCCCCAGCCCTCCCAGACTCTCTGTTCCCTTACAGGTGGGCTTGCAGATGCTGCCTGTCGATGGCAACCCCCACAAGTCCTCAGCCTTCATTTGCCACCCGGACGGTGCCGCTGACTTTGCCGTCTCCCACGACGGGCGTTACGTCTTTACAGCCGGGGGGAAGGAACGCACTTTTATGAAATGGAAAGTCAACCTACAGTGAGTTATGGCAGGAAAGGGAAAGGAATCTTGTAACTGCTTCCCACCGCTGCTTGGCCAACCCATTGGGCCCCAAGCAGCTACGTGGGGTGGCAGCTGAAACAAGAGGGACGTATTTTTGGGGGGTTTGTTCCCCTCTCTGTGATGTAGGAGGGATTAAGCCAGCAAACCTCACAGGGGTGGCCATGGTGCCTGAACAATACTCCAGTCTGGGAAATGGTCCCCAAATGGTAAGAAGTTGGGCAGAGGATTTTGTGATACTTTGAGGGCCTGACCAGTGTGATGGGAGATTGTCAGGGTTAGGCAGGGACCAGAAGAGCAGCACTGGCTGCAGGAGGAGCACCCAGGGCAGCTGCTGATACAAAAGGTCTGCTCTCCAAATGGAATAGGAATTCTCTGGGAAATCCCCACTGTGTTTGAAGACTGAATTTAGGACAAGCCACCTTAATCCTATAAAGCTTTACTTACGTGAATAAATGGCCTGCAATAAATGGGGTGGTTGAAGAGTGGAGGCTGCTTTAACAAAGAAGGATCTCCAGGCTCTGGCCCAGAGCACCAGTGATGAATCCTGACAGGTTTCTTTCACTGTCCTCTGCAGCCTTCCCTCTGCCAAATCCCTTGGGCAGTTGTGCCAGATGTACTCCCACATGACAGGAGGGTAATACAGCAAAGGCAGGATAGATATTTTGGTTTCTTGGCATGTCAAGGACGAAAGCTGCTCAATGCAATACATGTTTGGGGCACGGGCTCTCCCCTCATGGCTGCAGGTGCCCAATAGATACATTTGTACATAGAAATGGAGCAAGGCAGCTGTGAATGGCTTGAAATGCCAGGTCACCATGGAACCACTTCACACTTCAGGGACTGGCAAGGAAGCTCAGTCCATGGCAGAGTTAGGATAGTGTGGATAGACATGTTAGGATAGACATAGTCTCCCTCAGTCTGTGCTTTTTTTTTTTTTTTTTTTTTTTCAAATCCTGCACAACACCCTCCTAGCACAGAGCACTGTGTCTCCTGGTTTCTGGGAAATAACTCCATGGGAGCTGGCTTTTAGCCCTAGCTCCTATGATTGCCATTAGGTGCGCACCTAATGCTCTTCACCTTCCTAGGACAGAGGCTTTGTGGTTAAGACACATGCTGGTCCTGCAGGGAACATATTTTGCAGGTACCATTTGCTCTGAGGAAAGCCCAAGGAGTGCCAAGCCAGCTCACCTTCATGTGCCAGAACAAAGGAAACTTGGATGGGAAAGCAATGGGTTTATTTATTTTCTTTTCCACTTTGTGTGGCTTAAACAGTCGGGGGTCAGGATAAGCGACATTTTAAGGAAGGCAATAGAATATAAATGATCCTTCTTTATAATGGTTGGCCAGAGTCCAGGCAACATTGAATTTCTATGTAATTTGTTTTTGGAGCGAAGTTTTTGATGAGCTAATTATCATTTTATTGCTGCTTCTGGCATCTTGTGAATCTCCACTGTGTTTAATACCCAAATAACTTAATTATGAAAAAAGCATGAAGCTTGCAAAAAAACCCCAGTGGAAGCAGAGCTACAGAGGTGTGTGTGAAAGCTGCAGCCTGGCTGCCAGGCGTGGGGTATTATGTGGCAGTGCTATGCCATGATTGCACTTCCAGCCTTGGTTTCTTTTTACATCTGCACAAGCCAAAGGGATTCTTTTGGCTCCAACTGCCTATGAAATTGAAACAAAGGGTGGCTACTCAGGAGCTTTCAGTTTAATGCAAACTGCACCTGTGACTCCGTCGCCAGCCACGGCGGAGGAAGTCGGGTAATGGATTGCCCTGAGTTATTGGGGAAAAATGTGTTGGATCAAGGAACAGGGAGTTGTGTGGTTTATTGCAAACACCAAGTCCCAGCCTTCTCTGCATGTTCAAAATGCTGATCTAGCTAATTCATCTCCCTCAATGTCTCTATAAGGAAGCAGAAAAGCCAAATGCCAGACACCAAGTTTAAGCCCATGGAAAAGCTCCTGGCTCCCAGCCCTGCACTCATTCCACTAAACAAGAGGACCATTCAGTAATAATTAATTCCCACACTGTGCTATTGTACGTAAAACCTGGGTATGAAATATGTTGTAGAAGTGCAGCTGATGATGAAACAGCACAAGGTTCAAGGCAGTGCTTTCCTTTCCTGAATTCTGAAGCCCAGGGATTTTATTTATTGAAAGTGTCTGTGAACAACGCCTAGAAAGGGAACCATGAAAGCTCTCCTCACATGAACCCTTCCTGTACCTTCTTTCCTTCACTTCTGCCAGTGCCTTGGATGCTGCTGCTTTCCTGGGTGGGGAGGACTTGATCCCATTCTACAACCTCCTGGATGGCGGCAGAGAAGGCAAATTCTTCAGGGTAATTATGCTCACCATGAACACTGTCTGGCCACATCTGGTTGGACTTTAATTTATACAGGCCTGACATTTCTTTATGTTTTGTTCAGCTAGCCTTTAACAGCAATCTCGTTGATGTGACTGTTAGTAAACCCTTAAAGGAGCCTTATCTTCTGTGCCTGTTGGTAACTGAAATTTGCAGTGTTTGTTTGAATCCCTGGCAGGAACTGGAGGACTATTTTTACTATGTACAGCTGTGCAGCCAAGGTATCAAAACACTGGAGACCAGACAGGTGTCAACACATATTCCCTTGGAGGAAATTCCTTCTGTAATGAGAGCAATAGGATTTTATCCATCAGAGGAAGAGGTGGGTCAGCTGTTTTTATTGTTGTTATTAAAAGAAGAAAGAGCAAGACTGATTGTAATTCCTAAGTGTTCTAAGGGCCAGATTCTGACCCTTGCCATGCTGGATGGCTCTGGGATATATTTATTGACTGTCAATGTATTTTTATCTGGTCTGCATCAATATAGTAGTGCTCAGAATCTGGCAGAAAATTCCTAAAAAAGTTTCCTTACTAGCAAATTGGGCAACTGCAGAAGAAGGCTGAGCAAACCTGGAGCCTGACAGCTCAGAGTTGTTCAACAAGGCAACCTCAGGGTCAAAATTTTACAGCAGGGAGAACTGATTTAATAAGGGTGCTGCTTCTTCCCCTTTGTGTGGCTATTTCTCCAAGGCAGTTTGTACTGTACACAAACCTCATTTGTAATGTGTAACCTGGCATGACTGCATCTGCAGCAAGGAGATTTGAATAACGGCCTCTGAGCATCAGCTCCAACCATCACTGCAGGAGAGGCTCTCCCAGGGGAGGAGGTGCATCACTGAGCTCCCCCAGCCTTTCTGCGGGGGAGATTGTGTTCATCTCTTCCATGGCACAGCAACCCACAGGCTGCTGAGGCACTGCTGTGAGTCTGTGCCACCCCATCTGCCCAGGGATGCTCTGCCAGGAGAGCCACCAGATGGGAGGCAGCACCGTTGCCACAGCCACCACCAAACTGATTCACTTGGGAGCCCCCACAACCAGCAAGTGTTTGTCTGAGCTGGGGCTGCTTTGCCCTGGTGTCAAGTTGAGGTGTTATCTCTTCATACTGTGTTAGATCTTTTCCTTGGGTTATTAAATTTTTGCCTCTTGGGGACAGAAAGAACATATTTCCTTGGGAAATGTCTCTGGAATAATAACTGATAATGCCCCACACTTCCCCAAATTAAAATATAAACAGCATTTCAGGCATGGAAACAGAGGTGCTGAGCTGTTGTGAAACCAGGCAACCTACAATCTGTAATAAATCCGGAGAGGAGGTTTGTCTCTCTCTAGAGTGTTTTAATAAAAGAAAAGCAGGAGGGAGAAAAGGCAGCTTGGGCTGACTAGCAAAGCTTTTGGGAATTGGTGTTTTTCTTTTGTAGTTCAGTGGGGTTGATATAAAACCTAATCCCAGATCAGCCAGAGCAGAGTGAAATGACTGTTCTTGCTTGGTGTGACATTCGCTACAGGAAAAATATAAAGCTGAGATTTCCCTCTTCCCTGGGCTTCATTCAGTGGAAAAACTTGTGACACAAGGACAAAGGCCCAAGGCTGAATGCTAAGTCCTCCCTGGGGAGATCTTGCATCAGCTTCCCTTCCCGGGGAGCAGCAGGCCTGGTACGTGTTGGCACAGGGAATTCTCTCTGCTGCCCGTGTATCTCTGAAGGGGCTGCAAGGACAATGAAGGCATGGAGCAGATGCTGCCTTTTGGACACACATCTGCACAGCTGCCCACTGGGCTGACTCACAGCACCAGACTTCAGGAAAACCACTGGTATCCAGCACAGCCAGTGCTTGCCTGTTTGTCCAAGAGGAGCGTGAGGGATCCAGCAGTGCAGGGTGTCAGCCCCACTGAGCACATTTTGGGTTTGGCTTGTGCAGCGCCTGAGCTGCCCTGGACACGGGGAAGAGCAGGGCAAGATAAGATTTCTTATCCAGTCAGGGTGTGCAGCCTGGTTCTGCTGGGAGCCTCGTGTGTGTTCTTCCAGAGCAAGGATAGAAGATGGTGTGTTTACTGGTTTGTGGTTTGCCTGCCCACTGTCCCAGAGTGGAGACACAGCTGTGCCCAAGGTGCGGGTAACAGCTGCAGGGTCACCGAGTGTCTGTCACAAGAGAGGAAATCCAAAATGACTCTGTGTGTGCAACCCCTATCTTTACTTGTTATTGTCATGTCAGCAGGTGTGTAACTGTTGGCCATTCCCATCCTCAGCTGCTGAGTGCAGCTTCCTCCTGGGATGTGGTCCTGGCACCCGTGGCACCAACACATGCACGGTTTGGGGACATTGACATTCACGGGATCGGAAACTGGCCCAATGCTCTTCAAAATAAAACATGTAACAATCTGCCTTGTCCTGATCTTTAGATTGAAGAAATGATAAATGAAATAAAATTCAGCAAGTATGCAGATACTGGAGAAGAAGTGACAAAAATCAATTTAGAGGATTTTATCAAACTTTATATAAATCATCGACCTGCACTTGGCTTGTCAATGAAAACCATACAAAGAGCATTTCAGGTTCTTGGTTATGATAACAAGAAGGGAGACAAAGTTATTGACAGAGGAGACTTCCTGTCACAGCTTCAGTGCAGAGGTGAGTTATTTTGTTTCTAATATCAGTTTTATATTTGCTAGTTCTGCCTGCAATTTCAGAACTTTTTCCCTGCTGGAAGAAATTATTCTGGAATGAGAACCCTGTAACCAGGGCAGGCGTGAGGAGCCACCTGCCTTAAGATTTTAAATTGAATAATCACATGTCTTGTCCCAGCTGTACTTCTTTTACTGCTCTGGAAATCTCTGCTGGCCTGAGGTATCTCAGCTGTTAAATGATAAGTATGGATCTTGGCAAAATGTATCCTTCTCCCAGTGTGCCCTTATCTGAATTGCTGTTCTCTTTTCCAGTCACACAGGCTCTGGAAAAGTAGTATAAAACTGATAAAAGTGAGACAAGAAAGGAGGGACGAAATTGGTCCTGGGCTGTACCTGTGTGAAAGACTGAAAAGATGGGATGATTTAGCTGAGCTGAATCAGGGAGAACACCATAAATGTGGGTGTTAATATGCTTCTGGCCAGTGCCATAGAGTGCTAATAACAAACTTCTGTTGTCTTACTTCTGGTGTGAAAGTATAGCTGAGCATTAGAACAGGTAAAGAGAAATGCTGGTTTACTCAGTACATCAATTGGCAAGGCTCCTTGCCACAAAGATCCTTGGAAACCACGGATTCAACCAGTGTGAGAAAGGTTAGCTATTTATACAGATGGTGTGAACATCCATAAATAGGTACATCAGATAGAGCAGTTTCATAACAGATCTATAACCTCATGCTCCAGGGCATGAGCCAACCACTAACTGGGAACAAGTGCTATGTCCATGTTATTTCAAGATACTACATCAAGACTTTTCTCCACCTTTCTCTTCCTCTGCATGAAAATTGCTACATGGACTGTGGTCTGTGCCAGGAATTCTCCAGTGGGAATAGAAGCTCAAGCCCCTACTACTGCAATGTTGCTTAAAGAGCTGTCTGCATCAGAATTTCTTCCTTTGATTGACATTTTCCCCCAAAATGCTATAGAGAAGACAATTTTCCTTAGGATCAACATTTGCCTGCGTTGGGATCATGTGTTCCAGTTGGCAGTGTATATGTCCCTATCTCAGAGAAGCCAGATCCTCTTTTGAACTGTCCTGTTTAGTTTGAGTTGCTTTTGAGTTTTAGTGCTCTCAGCCCCATAACCCGTGGGCTGGTGGTGCTCTGTTTTGTACAGGGGAGCAGATGACAGAGGATGAGCTGGCTGCGTGTCTGACCACCCTGCTGGGCAGGAGACCCAGGAAAGAAGGATCTGAACTGGACACCTACGATCCCACAGGTACAGGATTAGCATTCCACACAGCACAGAAGCAGGATTGTTTCAATTCCCAAATGGAATCATTGAAATTTCAAACCCATTTACCCTGTTAGGCCAAGAGCTGTCAAAACTGCTCAGATGGGATTGCAAAAATAGTCACAGAGCTACAGACTGTCCTTCATCCACGAAGCACTTGCATGGGTGTATCTAAAAATAAATGGACAATGAACTATAACTGGAGCCTGACAAGATTACATTGCTGTTTATCTGCTGTCTGGAACTGAAATTAGAAACACACAGGGAAATCCCAGCGCTGGTTTCACCCAGGCCACAGTGCCCATTGTAGCAGAGCTACACATTTGTCTGCAATTTATGTCCCAGTCCACACCAGCCTGGAACAGCAAATTATAGCATTGATTTGAGCCAAGCGGCTGAATTTAATTGCTCATTGTAATTGGAACTGCATTTTGTACAATTCATGTCCCAGTCCCCACCAGTTTGGAACAGAATCTGTTTAGGGTCACTGGCAATGGGCCCCATCCAGCAAAGGGGCTGCTGCCAAAGGGAACTTTGAAATCCCTGGATCCCTCAGGATCCTAAATCACATCAAATCGACCAAGTGTTAAAGTTGTCCCATGACTCCTCTGAGGCAGGGAGCTGCTGCAAGGTGAGACACACAGATTTGACAGGTTTAATCCCCGATATAAACACATAAAGTATTAAGCTATTAAACCATCACTTTGTCATGATCCCTTTGTATATCTTTAAAAACATTTCATTCACTTATTGCTGCTTATAAATTTTACTGGAAAGCAATTTTGACATTGCTTCTGTGTGTCTTGTGTTGTTGTTACTGCTCTCCAGGTGCAGCAGCTTTGACTGAAGAAGAAATTCCAGCAGAAATCACAGCAGAGATATTTGTTGCAGACATTCTTGGCTTACCTATTGCTGAACCAGAAAAAAAAGAACAGAAGGAAACAGAAGAATCTTTGATCTACAAAGGCTCAGAATCATAGCTGCCACTAGATTTTCTGTTTGTTCCTATTTTCCAGGATCCTCTCCTCAAATATCTGCAAAATTTATGGCTTGTGTTTATTGCAAAGTAAAGGTCACATAGTTGCATTTCAGTCAAACTCTAGAATAAGTCCCCAGTTTGGCATATGCCACAAACCTGTAATTTCACACCTATATAGGGAAACACTGAATGGCTGGAAAGAATGAAGCAGGTGGCCACTCCATCCTTGGCTGGAAGCTTCCCAGAAGTCATTTCAGGTGGGTTTATGCCAGATGCAGTCTATTTTCATTACTTTTATACAGTATTCATTTGTGAAACCTGACAGCAAAAGAGCAATGTAAGAGTATTGTATCGATTAAATACATTGATAAACGCTTTGACAGGTTAGAATGGATTTATAATTATAAATCCAATGGACCACGGTAAAGAAATAAATGCTGTGGTATACATTAAAACCACGCTTCTCTTTTGGCCCTTAAACTGACTCTTTCTTTCTGAAAGCAGTAATTCCAATTAGCAGTGTAATACCAATGGGACGGCATCGCCCTGTGTGTGTATAAACAGCATAATGAGACTGATACAAGTTGCTGTAGAAAGATCAGTGAAGTGCTGTTGAACAGCTTCCTTCTTTACATCATCCTCGGCATCAATTTGAATAATAATGTAGCCCCTTAAGAAGCGTTCCTTTCAGAAGCAATGTTTTTTAAACAGAGATCGCTGTTGTGTACTCAGAGCATCTGTGATTGTACAATTAGCACGAACAGCAAGGTGAGCATTAGGGAGAAGTTAATGAAGGAGTCCAGCAATACCACACCAGAGCTCACAGGTCTGTGACAAATTTCCTGCAGAGCATCACCTCCCATGTAACTCATTTAGCCTTTATGCTCATGTACTTCCATGGATCTCTGTCAGAGCTGAGCCTCCACTGCTCAAAAGCAGCCCAGTTCCATGGATATTACTGGAATTATTTACAGCAGCTGAGAAACTTTATAACCACTGGGGAAAAAAAAAACCCAAATCTGCTAATTATGGATTTATGCTTTGTGTGAAACAGGGGACTTCATCACCCATCCCAGTGTTCAAGGTCTGTCACAGCAACTGGTGCAAGGGTGGGATGGGTGTCTGTCACTGCCCTGTACAAAAACAGGTATTATCTCTATCTAAAGTGCTTGGAGGTTTTTAAAAGCCCTGGATTTTAGGACTGGATTTTGCTTTGTGGTAAAATGTAACTGTGCTCGTGATGCTGTTAGACTGCACTGGTTTATCACAGAACCACGAGAATCAATCTGGTTGGAAAAGATCTCTGGGATCCAAGCCTTGACCGGTCACCACCTTGTCAACTAAACCACAGCACCAAGTGCCACATCCAGTCTTTCCCTAAAGGGGAGGAGATTCCACCGTCTCCCGGGGCAGCTCCTGATGACCCTTTAGAGGCGAGCTGAAATCGGATAAACTTTCTAGTTCTGAGGTAACTTACGGCCGGAGCTCGGTGGAAGTGGGGAAAGAACGCTGTCTTGCGCTCGCTCCAGCGAACACTCGAGGAAAAGCAGCGACGGGAACTCTGGAAGCCCCGCGCGCGCGGGGCCGGCGGCCGCCTCCGCATTCTCCCCCGCGCGGGCTCCTTCCCGCTCGGCACCTCCTCCGCAGGTCCCCGCCGGGGGCGGCTCGCTGTCCCCGCGGTTCCGCGGTGTCCCCTCAGCCCCGACAGCCGCGCGGGGGTCGGACCCCGCTCCCCTCCCTCACGCCCCGGCCGCTCTTCCCGCCACCCGCCGTCCCCTNGCCGCCGGCCGCGCCGAGCGCCGCGTTCCCCGCCGAGCCCGCCGCCCCCCAGCAGCATGTCGGGCCGGTCGGTGCGGGCCGAGACCCGGAGCCGGGCGAAGGATGATATCAAGCGGGTGATGGCGGCCATCGAGAAAGTGCGCAAATGGTGAGCGGGCCGCGCCGCGCCGGGACCCCGCGCCCGCGTCCCCCCGCGCCCCCGGGCCGGGCGCCTCGGGCATGGGCGGGCGGCGGGGTCGGGCCGGGCGCCTCCCGCCGCCGGCCCCTACAAAGGGCCCGAGGAGCGGGCCCGGGGTGGCTCCGCCGCCCGCTCTCCTGGGTTGAAATAGTGCTCGGAGAAGTGTTCTGGAAAAAAAGAAAACACGTTAAGAGTACCCCTGTGAGGCTCCCGAGAGTTTATTTTCTGTCGTTGCCTGTTTGTGGATGGATTTCACCTCCCAAGTTCCCGGGGTTTGCGCGTAAAAGCGCAGCGAACCCGAGCGCGATCGTCTCCCACGGACGCTCCCGGAGAGAGCGCCAGCTGCCCCTGGAACCTCTCTTAAATCATAAAATTAAAGGTTATACCCGGTGTGAAATAAGTCCCTTTTGTTAGGCCTTCCACGCGTTTTGGCATTTCCCCGCTTTTGTCTTTTTTCCCCCTGCTTTTGTTAGAAAAGCCCACGCGAGGTGTTTAAACAATACAGTACGGCGGTCGCCGCCGTGCTCTGCATGGTCGGTCCGGGGATCTGGGGTGGCATAAAGAGCAGTGCCGGTGTGACTCAAGAGCGGATCTTTCTTCCAGCAAGTTGGCTGGCTGTTCAGCAGTCTCTGTGCATGTATCTTAAAATACTTTCTTTAAACATTCGGAATCCACGGGGAAATCCCTTGCGTTATTGTTACTGTGCATCACTCAGCTGGTGTGAAGCTTTGAAATCAAGGGGACACTTCTATTGTCCTCCTCAGCTAACGCTTTGTTTTCCTTATAAAATAAGAGCAAAATACAGAGTTGAACATGTTCGTATTCGGGTGAAATGGATTGTTAAGTTTTAAATGGCCTTGAGCACACGAATGGGCCCGTTTGCGTGAGCCGGACAAAGAATCGGGACGTGTGTCCAGGAACGCCGGGCACGGGATGGGGATTTCAAAGAATCCAGCCTTTGTGTCGGAGCCGGAGCAGCCCCAGCTCCGCAGCTCGGGTGGTTTCAGGAACTCTCTTCTACTCGGGTGTTGTTTTTAAGTGCAGTTTGCTGACTGCTGGGCCGGCTTTGGAAGGTCAGAACAATGTGCAGCGGTGTGACAGGACTTTTGTTCCAGCTGGAGCGTGGTTGGATGTGTGGGACTGTTCTGGCTGTAGGTATTTCATTCATGAGCGCAGCACGCTCCCTTTGAATCCTGGTTTGTGGAATTCAGAGAGGAGTAGAGACAGAAGCTTGGCCATTCAACAAAATACCTAATTTATTTATTTTTTTTCTTGGCAAGGACTCTCTGCCATCATGCCAGTTGCTATGGCTCTTTCTGTAAAACAGAAATCTTATGGTATAAATAGATTTCTCTACATTTTAACCTTCATGATAGACAACTTGCTATAGAGGGTTCCTGTACAGTCACGCAGTGTTTCTGTTGATTATTGTCAGAAGTATTGATACGACTTTTTGTTCATGCACCTCACAAGTATTTACATAAAGCAATTTTCTTATTTTTAAAGGAACCATAATTTGAAGGTGAATCTCATGGTCACCCCCCTCCACCTGCAGTCAAATACAGCGGGAAATTAGCTGGAGGGATTCTGTGTTTTGTGGTTTCAGTGTTTTGAGAAGACTTGGCTTGTTAAATTGAACTTTCCACACTAGCAATTCCTGCACCTTCAGAAGAGCCACATCGGCAATTTCCGAGTGTGCAGTTTCATTTGCATAATAGGAGCAATTTGTTGCCATCCACAGCTCTTCTGTGGAAATGCAGCCACTGAAAATTAAAATACCTTGCATCCAACGTTTCCTAGAACAGAGTTTTGTGAGACTTGTGTGGTCGGAGCAGTGCGTGCCCGGGATGGGCAGGGAGACAGATGAGGCTGGACTCATCCGAGCGGACGGTGCCTTTATCCAAGGCATTGTGCAGGTGTGCAGCACCTTGCTGTGCCTGGTGCTCCTGAATCCCTGTGCTGCCACATCTGGGAATGTGCCTGCTGGAAGGCAGCTTCCATCAGGACAGACTTTGTTCCTTAGAAAATCAGTGTTCCTGGACAGCCAGCGCTTGGATGCAGGTCCCCTGTCTTCCTGTCCGTTCACAGAGCGTGCGGCACTTCTGGTTATTGCTGGAACTTAGTAGTAAACAGTGAAGTTGTTACGTTTTTATCTTGAGATTACTGTAACCTTATCTCCTTTGTTTAAGCCACGCTCATGAATGAGCATCTGTTTTGGAAAACACGCAGCACGTGGCTTACAGAATACATGGTTGCCTTGTGTTTGTGTGGCAGAAGTGTTAAATTTCCACAGTAAGAGAACAGTTCTGCCTTTCTTTAACAGTACTTAAAATTCTTCTCTCAGTCTATTTTAAAAAATCCTCTGAGATTATTTTGTCTCAATTAATGGCACAGGATTTTTTTGTCTTTAAAGGTTGATGGGTACATGTAGATTCCAAGTGGGCTCTCAAGAAGAGAGGGGCAAAAACTATTGTGCCCTCAGCCAGCACTGAAGGCACTCTTGGTTTGTGTCAAAGTTTTATTTATTAAATGAGGGAAAATACAGACATCTACTGAAACAAGGAATGAGCAGGAGGAAAGTATAAGTGGTAAGATGTTTTGGGAGGCAGTGAAATAATTTGCGTGGGTACATAGCACTGCTGGACTTTAGGACAGCTGTGCAGACCTGTAAGGATGGAGGTCTGGAATACCTGGTGGGGATAGATAGGTAAGCCTGACTTTAGGGAAATCCCACTGTGTTGCCTTCCCTTTGAATTGCAGTATTTCTCAGGAGTCCTTTGTCCTTTTTCTGACCCATCAAAGCCCTGATCTGTCAGGTGATAACACCTTAGGAAGAAGAGGTGAACCTGGACAACTGGTGAAAGTACCTGAAGAAAGTTGAGGGGAAAATTCCCCACAGGCTGTATTTTACCTGGTGCCATTGGCTGGGATCCTGAGCTGTGGCTATTTAAGATTTTTAGGCAGTGCTGCTGTAGCTTTTCCTTTCACTGTCTCCATTCAGATTTGCTAAAATGCTTTTGTGTGGTATGTAATGCTCTGAGATTGAGTTTCTGCAGGTTTTGCTGCTCATGCCTCCTTCTTCAAATAGGCTTTTGCTCTGAAAAGGAGTCATGACACAGAATTCCTTAACAAGATGTCTTTGGAAAAGGGTGTTTGCTGCTCCCAGATCACCTCCCTGCTTTAGCCTGTCCGTGTTGGGTTTTCTCCTAAGACTGTAGTTCAAGCAGTGGCAGTTGAAGTAAAAATACCCAGTGTATGTGCAGGAATGCACTGAAATTCTGTAGTGGCCCAAATACACTGTTACCATGCTTGAATTACGATACCTTTCTTTTTTCTGGCTTGTGATTATTTCTCTTGACTTCAGTGGAAGCTGAAGGTAGAGTTTTGGCATGTGTGAGCCGTGGTTCTCCCTGCTGTGAGCAAGGTGCTTGTGGCCACGTGGAGCCAAACAGGGCTTGCTTTAAGCCATGTGAACATTCCAGGGGACTCCCCAAATGTGCTCTACTCAGATAAACCTGGAGAAAAGGTGTCTGCGACCACATGCCCTTGTCCAGTCTCTCTGCATGGCATTTTATTGTATTTGCAGCCTGTTCAATAAACACCATGTGTGTTTGGGGCTCCTTCACGTTAGTCACTAGACAAACATCTTCTCAGCAGTAGGCGTGCTCGGAAAAGCAAGCCTACGCTTCAAAAAAAATCACTTTTTGTGCATCTGACAGCACTTTTTGTGTATAATAATGGCATATTCTTTCCCATCCCCTTTCTCTTTTGCTTGATCCCACAGGGAGGTCATAATTCTGTGATTTTCACCAAACTCTGTTGCAATGCAAGTGAGTGTGATGTGATAAATTCAGCATTATGACGTCACTTCGTGATCACCAGCAGAAGATGGGGTATGTGGGAGCAAATCCGTGTGTAAATGCAGCTCACTGTGATGAATGGTAGTCATGGGAAAAGGCCAGACAAGTGGGAAAGCCTTTCCTTGAGTGATATATTGGCAGTAAAGGCTTTCTGTGTCTCTGCCATCAAATGTTTCTGGCACTCACTGCTGCTGCAGAAGCTGCCTTGACACTTTCTGTATAAGTGTAATATACACTGTTGTGTTTGCTCACCCATATATTACTTTTACACGTGGAATCTGATGTTCATCTGTGGAGCTTTAGTGTTATTAAACAAAGTATAAATATATTTGAGAGTCTTGGGTTATTTAGAATGGGGAATTGAGTATATAATGATGTAAGTTCTGAGATATTAGTATGCCTCAGGCATAAGCACTGAAGAAGTGTTGATACTAATGGTTACCCTTTGTACCCTTGGCTGTCCTTTAAATGCTGTGCAGATATAGTTCAGAATTTAAAAATGATTTTACACAATTTCAGATAAATGTAAGGGTTTGTTTCTGTTGCACTGATTAGTTTCTGAATTTGCTATAACTAAAATATTGAAGATACTTCTCAGTGTGGAAGATTAAAAGAAAAAATATTATTGTATATATTTCAGTTTTGCCATTTTCTGTTGTTACTTCTGAGTCATTCATGGAGAAACAGGAGAGCTTTGAAAACAGGAAAAATGGGGTTTTTAAAAAAAATGTGGGGTTTGTCAGCTAGACATAGACAAATAAAGTTGATAATTGCACATTTTTAGCCTGATAAAGTGTCAGGCTGATGGTGTTCCATTAGCCATCTTTCCCCATCCAGCAATCAACACAGAGACCAACCTACAGAGAATAACAGGGGATGGTGCAATTACAGATATTGCTCAGTCATCACTTATCTAAGGTGGAATTGAGTGATGGGGGTGGAATTCTGGTCAGGATCTTGGGGTGGGTGGGTGCAGCAGACAAGAAAACAGGTGAAGAAACTATTTAAGGTTTCACAACAGACTGAGCACAAGAGTTCATGAGTTCCTCATTCCTATTCCAGCACTGGGCCAGTGAGGATCTTCTGTGATTTGTGCAGCCTTTCCCAAACTCGCTGCCATGGGCAGCATCAGTAAATTGTCAGTTCTCACTGAGTGAAAAGGAAAGTCCCTGATCAGCAGGTTGGGATGGTGTCTTTGCACAAAAGATTAAAAAGTGAGTGTTCAGAGTAGAAGTGGGTTTGGGGTTTTTGTTTGCTTGTTTGGATTTTGGTTTTTGTTTTGAAATGGTAAGGCAGTAAGTATTACAGATAATATTCTAAGCTTAATTTGCAATAAATGTCATAAATCTTGAAATTATTTTACCTTGTTGATCTTAAATGTCTGAAAGTCATTGCGTTT
Organism: Onychostruthus taczanowskii; assembly: GCF_017590055.1. Taxonomy (NCBI): domain Eukaryota; kingdom Metazoa; phylum Chordata; class Aves; order Passeriformes; family Passeridae; genus Onychostruthus; species Onychostruthus taczanowskii. The sequence continues at coordinate 3,104,929 of NW_024500572.1, forward strand.
CTTTGTTAACAAATTTGTGTTTGTGCTACCTATGCTTTTATTAAGTTTTAGAGGAGGTTGTCTTCTTTTTTTCTTATTAATACTTTCATGGTCTTAAACTGTCAATACTGTAAATACTTACACAAGTAAAATATTTGCATAATAGCACTGTGATGTTGGGTTTTCTTTTAGCCATAAGTGTTTGCAGGACTGGGATGTTGGTGTACTTCCATCACAAAATATTCTTATGCCCGTTGTTGTCTGAATTACTGTGTATTGAAATCAGTTAAAAAATCCCTAGAGCTGAGGGTTATCAAAACTTAAAGTGGTAAGAAGCTCAGAAGAGTTAAAATGTCAGGGCTAACTTTAATACTAGAAGGAAAAAATTACTAATATAGGTTTCCTCCTGTGTTCTACAGTCTGTCCAGTGAAGATGCTGTGTGAGGCTGCTTTGAGATGCTAACAGGTATCTTGAACTTTTGGTTTTCCAGTGCAGCATCTCTAAGTAATATTTTGCTGTAGGAAAAGACTAAAATCTTGATTTTTAAAAAAAAAACATTTATTCACCTCTCCCCACACCCAAAACAAAACCCCAGTTGGTTTTATTTCCATAATGTCAAAGTTTTTCTTAAGTAGAAATAAATCTATTTTGTCTTGTATCCTTAAAAAACCCCAAATTATATCATGATCATCTCTTCACAATTAAGTATGTCTCATTATTGACATGCCCTCATCTCCACTGTCATTTTTATCGCATGTAGAGCTCCAAATTAGAGTGAAATTGGATTTTGACACACTTTAGCCACCTAGTGTACCCAAATGGCTGTGTCTAAACACATTGAGGGAGCACTGCTCCATGAAGAGCAGTGGGAAAGAAATGAATTTGAAAAAGTTTTGGACTTCAATTAAAATATCATTATGGACAGAGCCAAAATGTATCAAATACATTTATATGCAGTTCAATTTTGCTTTTGTTCTTAATTAAACAGGAAAAAATGCCTCTTCTAAAGGGAAAGTATAAGATTGGCTTTAGTAGCTAAAACAAATAGTCAGGAGGATGTTTGTGACATTTGTACAGTGTGGCTGCTTTTGATTCTGGAGGCCCTTTCTAAAAATGGAGCTATCACATATATATATAAATATATGTATTTGGAGTCACATCCAGCTTCTCCCATCCTGCAAAGAACATTTTTTATTTTTTTAATCTATAACTGGATCCCAAATCTATTATTTAAATGTGTTTATGGAAAAAAAAAAAAAAAAGCCTGAGATCTCATGCCAAATTAATTTCAGATGTTCCTGAATATTTAATGGAATCGGTCTTTGTTGTTAACTTTTAATCGATCCATTTGCAGAGCTGCATTGCAAACCCAGGAACCAGCAGTGGTAATCTGTGACCTGAAAACTGATCCCAGAAACGTGATGAAATTTCTCTGGCATTGTGGACCTTCTTTAAATCCCTGATGTGCAGAGCTCAAGGAGTGCATCCCTCAGCCGAGCATCCCTCTCCACCCCAGCCCTGGGAGCCCCAGGCAGAGCTGCCCTGCAGCCACATTTCCTTCCCCTTTTGTCAGTGTCACCATTCAGGCTGGCAGGGTGTGCACACAGCAGCCAGGCTGTGCTTTCCCCTCTCTGCTAGGCTCAGCCTTGCCTTTCCCCAGAGCTGGGCTCTCCAGAGGCTGCATTCTGCACCACGGCACTGATTGCTCCCTGTGAGGCTGTTGGTCCTACAGCTGGAATTGCAGAGCTGTCTGTCAGGGGTGTGGAGTGAGCATTAAATTGCCAGCAGCAAATTTCTGCCCCCCAAATAAACCTCAGATGGTCAAAATGCATCTAGATTTCTAATCCCATTGAACAGCTTCATGACAATCAAAAACACACTGGTCTGTCTAAACCCTCTTCTGCTGTCTAGAAATTTAAGTGAAAATTGTAGGCATTAAATCTGCATTTTCAATTGCTGTTCTTCTTAACTTTATCTTTAATCCAGATCTTATTACTGCTACTGCAGTTACTCACCCAGTCAAGTAACAGCCCTGAGAAATCTGGAGGTTAGCAGTGCTCTAGCAAGTTGTGAAATGCAAAGAACAATTTGCACAATGCAGTGCTAAAGACGATGTAATAGAGATCATCCTACTTAATAGCCTGTTTAAATTCTTGACAACTTACAATAGTAGATCACTCTCTTCTGAATCTGAAGTGTAACTTCTCCTGCATTGTAATTTTGTAGGGAGAAGAAGTGGGTGACAGTTGGCGACACATCCCTAAGGATTTACAAATGGGTACCAGTAACAGAGCCTAAAGTGGATGATGTAAGTATCCTGCAGTATCTTGCTTTTTCCAGATGTAGATGCTCCTGTTTAGGCAAAGTCAAAAGAAATATTCTTTGATTTTCATTGAGCCTTTAAGCTAAGGCTGGTGTGGGTCTTGCAAGCTCCAGGGGAGTGTTGATCTCTACAGCAAGTGATGTGGATGGGTGAGTGTGTGACAGTCTCCCTGGAGTCAGCTGGGATCAGTTCTCAGGTAACTGTTAAACGTGCAGCTGAAACTGAGTTTGAAACCTTTCTCTAACTAACTGGGAGGCAGGGAGGGAAAGTTATGACATGCATTATTTTTCCCCTCTTTCTGCCTGGTGATTTAAAGAAAGCAGCTGGTTTGGAACAGGGCAGAGAACATGTATTCTGTGTGTGCATCACTGCTGTTTTGCTCAAAATCAGATGGAAAACACTTGATATGAGTGTAGGAATATCCTGTGGAGCTGGGATCATCTGTATTAAGGTGTCCAGCCAAATAATGCAGCAGCACAGGCTTCTGTTGTCATGTGTGTTTTCTCTTGATAAATGTTCTGTCTGTGCATCCTGTTGTGTGCACTGTTTGTGTGGCGTAAAAAGAAACATAAAAATCAAAGTTGATAGGACTTAAAATTGGTTTTTAAAATCATTGTCGCTCTCCTCTTATAAATTGTAATATTGTGATAGAGAGAACACTAACCCATGATACCACAGTAAATTAATGACACAATAGAAAACATATCCTGAGTTTGGTGCTCTTTCCTTGGGGTGTCATGTGCTTTTACTTTACCTGAAATATGCGTGAAGACCTGTTGGGAAGAAAACTTCTATATTAATAGATGTGTAAAATGGTGGTTTTCAGACAAGACAGTGTCATGACCTTGTCTTACTGACTCCAAATTTGAGACCTATTTTTTTTATTAGGATTGCTTTAACTGAGTTTGTTTTTTCTGTGCTTTGGTTGTCCCACAGATTTCAGGAACTGTCAGAGTTGTGGTAAACCTCAGGGGTTCTTCCAGTGCTTGGGCAGCATCTCTCTGAAGTTCCCCCTTGGGAATTGGGAAACTGTCCATTCTTTCTAGTTGTCAAATGTTTGGTCTTGATTTTATTATTTATACTTCATAGTGGGGGGAAATTGTGCTAACTGTGTGAGAGGCAGAGCAGGGTTTAGGATATTTAGGCTCAGGGCTTCTGGCAGTTTTCCTGCTGTTCAGCTGTGCCTGCAGGATGGGTGCTGTGGGACGTGGAAACAGAATTTCTAAGTGAGCTTCTGGAGGAATTTTCAAGGTCACTGCTACCCAAAGTCAGGTTCTCTATTACGAAGAATGGGTTTATATAATGATTTCTATGAGCAGAGTTTAATTGTGTTTTCTAAGCCATCAACTCTAGGTTGAGGCTCCAGATTTGCTGAAATTGGGACACTTGTTTAAGACCAGTTATGCTGGTGTCCTGCAGTCATGATCTTTTTATTTCAAGTAGAGACTGTTGTGCAGCTGCAGTTTCTGTTCAAGCTGTTTCAGGCTTGATGTTGGCAATGTTTCTGTCCTGCAGCTCTGGAAGTTCTCACACATCACATAAGCATGTAGATTTTAACAGTAAGTACCAGATAGGGATAATTTTGTCTATTAAATTTTTTTGTGGACACCTTTTTATATCCAGTTCCATCCACTGAAGGACCAGACAGTATATTTGCTTTTCACTAAAATAGGAGAGCGGTGCCTTCCCCCATTTCAAGTGGAAGTTGTCTTTGATTTTGGTGAACAGAAATTAAATTACTTCCCCCCTCACATGTTGCTCCATAGATATTTTGACATTTCTCTGCACTACAATTAGTTTGGTTCTTCCTCCTCCTGGTTGTGGAAGGCTGTTCTGGAACCTCATCACTCTTATGGTTAAACCTCTTTAAAAAACACCTATCAGCTTAAATTGCTCACAGTCACTTTCGGTGTTTCTTTTGTGGCAAAAGTGTCCTTTTTACCTTTAAAAAACAACAAAACCAAACCTGAGAAAGATCGTGACCCCTCTGACCTTTAATTTTGCAAAGGTAAAGAAGTCCATGTGCTCTCACCTCTTTCTCATGCATCAGTGAGTAAAATCTGGCTTCTCTAAGTAAAAATGCAGTTTAGAAATAAGCTTAATAATCTGTTTAAAATAGAGAGAAAAGTCCCTCCTGATATCACTTGTTGAATTTCTTCTGCAGTCTTAGACAGTGTTTGATTGTGGTTCAGTTCCTTCCCTCACTGGAGGATGGTCTCTGTCCAAAAGGGTGGGCTCAGCATTCTTCCTGGAGTCAGGCTTTGAATTGTCTCCTCAGCAGGCAGGATCTCCAAAAGCAGTGCAGCTGGCTCTTTTTCCTGTGAGGCTGATTACGTCAGCTCCTAATTGCAAGTGCTGCATCCCTTAGCAGGCACAGATCCCCCACGTGCTGGATGCCAGGGTCCTTTCCTTTGTTTTCATCCTGGTGGGCTGGGAGCAGCTCGGGACCCACAGCTCACACAGGGCTGTGCTGCTTGTGCTCTTTGGTTTGGCTCAATCTGATTTTTCTTAATCCATCTTTCAGTTTTAATGAAGGAACAGCATTAGTTGTAGAGGAGGAGGAGGAGGTTTCACTTGGGACTGTGAGCTGTTCTTACAGAAGTGCTGAGTGGGGAGGGTTTTGCACAGCAGCGTGGATTTCTCTGCGTGGCCGTAGTCTCATTTGTGTGTGGTGCCTTTTGTTTTTCAGAAAAATAAGAATAAGAAAAAGGGCAAAGATGAAAAATGTGGCTCTGAAGTGACCACTCCAGAGAACAGCTCCTCCCCAGGGATGATGGACATGCATGGTGAGTGGGAGAAGCTCAGACCCAATTCCCCTCTTACACTGCTGTGAAGGTGTAAACCAACAGCCTCCGATTCTCCACTGCTCTGATGTATGGACTTGAATCAAATGGAAAACACCATCAGATACTCACTTGGTACCTTGGACTTCTCTTCTGGGGATGTACTAACAGTTGTTTAAATGCCATTTATATTTGGGCTGTGAGTGTAAGGGAAAAAAATTGTTAGTGGAGTTAAATATGAAAATAAAATTAGAAATATCTGCCATTCAGAGCACTGCACTCAGGTGCCGTAATACCTCAACAGAGTTTGCTGCTTGAAGAACCAAAAATCCCCCAAAGGTTCAGTGGGACCTACTATAATTTAAGCAGGTTTTGTACTTATTAACACTCTTACTGATTAAGGTCAAGAGAATTCTGCAAGAGCCAAGAAAGCAAGCTCTGTTCTGTGGTGCCTTCCTTCTGCTGCAGCTTGATGAAATTAACTGCTCAAGAAAACATTTTTGTTTGCCATTCAGGCACTATGAGGTCAATTTTATTTCACTTTAATTTTTTTTTTAAATGTGACTTTTGAGTGTTAGTCAGGTGTTTATTACAGAGCAGCTTGCACAGCTCAGCTCTGCCTCAGGTTTTTACCTTCTGGGTGTTTGGATAACAATTATGACTGAGAATGCAGCACTGTTTGAGCTGATAAGAGAGGATCACTTTTTAGTGGGTTGTAAATTTTTAATTTCAGTTTTATTTGCATTTGTGCTGCCTCATGGTTGCTTTTTGCAGTGCTGACAGCAAGTGTGGTCTTGTAGTTAAAGGAATGAGCAGGGGTTTTGCAGATCTGGATTAATTTTTCATCTATTTCAAATCTTTTTACTTTCTGCCTTGGTCAGATAATTTAATTTTTTTAAGTCTTGATTCTCTCATCCATGAGGTGAATGTACTACCTCCTTTTTTATCACTTATCACCTGTGTTTTTAACTGTACAATTTCACACTGTACAGTTTTGTTATAAACTTAATCTGAATTGACTTCAGGCTGCTCTGGAGAGAGGTGGTCCCAGCAGCACCTCTGTGTTCCTGAAGTCCTTTGGATGTAATGGTTGTACAGATGCAGAGGGAGGTGGATTGACTTGTATTCTAGTAACTTAATAATATTTTGCAGGGTTAGTTTTCTTTAGGGAGCAGGAACTTCCCTCTTGGATATCCAGGGATGTTACTCTGGCTTAAAGGAAGTTGCACCCCAGTGCTGTGTGTAAAATAATACCTGAGCTACTTAAGCCACTGTCACAGGGAGAGGGCACAGCCAGAATATTTCCTGTTAACTACAGATCTGTGCTGCAGAGGATTACTGTGATCCAAGCTAGAGAATATTCTGGACAATTATCACCTAGAAACTGTTGGTATTGGGACTGGATGTTGCATTTCACCTTGAAGGGGTTTTGGGTTGGGTTTTTTTTTTTGACCTTCAGGACTCAATTAAAAAATATCTGCTTATCTGAACATTGGAGTGATGGGTATTTGGAAATGTGCAGCATGAACTTGCATAGCCCTGTGTTATATGAGACTGCCATTTGGTTGATCTGGTTTACTCAGGTTACAAAATTCTGGGGTTTTTTGCATCAGATCTGAGTAAAACACTCTTTGTTTTAATGTATAAAATTAGAATTAGATTTTTAGTAACTGCTTGAAAACTCCTTAGGCTGGTGTGGAAAAAGGTTGGATGTGTAGTGTGAGTCTAAATGATTGGACTTGATCCCTAATGAGCTTAATTATATCATATGTTACCAGGGAATAATACGGAAGAATTAAGGTGTGCTTTGTATCTTGTCACATCTTGGTTGGTTTTCACTCTTCTGTTCACAGATGACAATAGCAACCAGAGTTCAATAGCTGATGCTTCTCCAATAAAACAGGAAAACAGCAGTAATTCCAGCCCAGCACCAGAGCAGAACTTGGCAACACAAGCAGACGGCACTGAAGTCAAGTCTGACGAAACTCAGGCAGAGGCAAAGGAGCAGCCTGGTTCAGAAGGTGAGCTGGGAGGGCCATTTGAAAGCCAAACAAAAAAAGTTATCCTTTAGTGTGTTACTTATTTGCTTATCCACTTTAAGAACTGGAAAATAATAATTTGAAAGAGATGGTTTCTGAATTCTTGGCATTTATGTGAAAATGGGCCACAATTTCTGTGACCTACTGGTGATCTTTCATACAACTGGAAAGGTCACACTGACATTCAGGGATCTTTTCAGAGAGAAACAAACAAAATACTGGTTTATTGTTCTCAAATCTCAGTCTTGAAAGAATAAATAATTTAAAATCATCTTTGAAATGGCTGCTACCATGTAATCACACAAGTCCTGGAAGGTATTAGTTTGTGTAGATTTCTGGAAATTGATGCCCTAGTGTGACAGTAAAATAGAGGTGAGATACTTTGAAATTACTTTTCTAATTTTGTAAACTATAATGCAAGCTTTCTTTTCTCTTAACCCTGCTTGCTACTTATTCAGAAGTTAGCTCTGAGTTCTGTCCTAATTTTCTGAAAGCATGACAAGATTCTATTGCAGTTGTGGACAGATTAAAAATACATATGGGTTAAGGGATTGTTCTGACCCTCACTCTTTAAATGGTATTTTGGGTAATTGAAACATGCTCTGCATTTATATTCTTGGGAAGATAACTTTCTTTGTCCTATTATAACAGATAAAAGATGTCCTTAACACCATTCTAACGATGTGGTTGCAGAATTCTTCCCATACCAAAGCAATTAAATTATGCCCTCCTGATTTAGTTCTTCACTCAGTAGATCCACTGACCAATTTAAATTTAGAACTTTTATCTTGGTAATGCCAGAGTGGTCAGATATGTTAAGTGTTGTCATTGTTAACTGCGGTTAAAATTTGACAACAGAACCATCACCAGTTTGGAATAAATCAGAGCAAATAATACCTCCATTTGTGCATATTTGGCCACAATAAAGAGTAAGGATTTACTCCTTGGTCTAATATTGTCTGAACCTGCTTATGTGAACCTGTTAGATAGCATTCATGTTCCCCTGGTTAAATTTAGGCTCAGGGAAAATCATACCAAGTCCTCTGGATTAAGAGCCAGGTGTTATAAAATGAAAGGGAGACATAATGTCAAAAAATTCCTGTTATTAATGTGAGGGTTTTTCAGTTGGTTAAATGCTGTGTTAAACAATTTATTAAACATTTATCTACCTGGTTGTGATCAGTCAGAGCCCTGCAGTTGGGACATTATTCAGCTGGACAGGGTTAATGACCTTGCCTGTCTATCTCATGTTACTCCACTGAGATGAGGGAGGTTCCTGTAAGCCACTTTCTGTGGTCAGAAATGTTTAATGAGGAATTCTTAAATAAAACAGGTGGATTCAAAGCATTCTGCTGTGTGAGCAAGTATTGCAGGCATTGGAATAGCTTGAGGCTTGGTGATTTAAGGTATGGATCCTCTTGCTCAAAGGTCAGGAGCAGGCTGAGTGTTTCATCAGGAGCAGCTGGAAGAGAACAGCAGTGATGAGCTGGGGTTGGATTTGTCACAGGGAGATGGGAACATGGCCAAGTGCTCCTCAGTGGGGGCTGAGAGACACACAGCAAAAATCAAAACTCAGATTTCTTTGGACCTTTGGGACTTGTTTCTTTATCAGCATGAAGATGCTTTTCTGGTGAGACATGGACAGGAAGAGGATTCTGCCCGAGTTCACTGAATGTGATCTTTGAGGTGCTCATGATGGGCATCACTTTGTCTGGAATTCAGAAATGCTTGTGAAGCTTTTTATACAGTACACCACAAAAATATCCTTTACTCACTGGTTATGGCATCTTCATTAACCAAAGCTGTCTAGCAATTTTGTTTGATCTTGCATTTCTCTTCATATGGAATAAATTCATATAATCTTTGGGTCAGGGATGTAGGAATACATTTTACATGCCCCTGCCCCCTGTTTAAGTAAATGGGTACTTTCACCTTGAGTCTTCTGTAAGTCTTGTTTTGAGAGAGGGAAGAGTTTAAAAAAACAACCAACCAACAAAAAAGAAAAAAAGAAAAAAACCCCAAAACAACAAAATCCCCCAACAAATAATCCCAGTGAAAGCTGAATGCAAGTAACAGCGATAATGGGCTGGAGGACTTCTTCACACCTGTCCACAAGAATTAAAAATTCAGTGGTTAAGCTGGTTAGCTGAATTTCTAAATTCTATCTCAAATACCTTATCAAGAAAAAAAAAAAAAAAAAGATTTTATATACATGGCTGAATTTTGATTCAGGTAACTTTGTTCTCTCTGCTTAGCCACAGGCTTTTAGATCATTACTTGTGACACTTCAGCCTTTTGCTTCTGGTTTGAAGGAATTCCCTTGCGGTCCCAACAAATAACCCCAGTGAAAGCTGAATGCAAGTAACAGCGATAATGGGCTGGAGGACTTCTTCACACCTGTCCACAAGAATTAAAAATTCAGTGGTTAAGCTGGTTAGCTGAATTTCTAAATTCTATCTCAAATACCTTATCAAGAAAAAAAAAAAAAAAAAGATTTTATATACATGGCTGAATTTTGATTCAGGTAACTTTGTTCTCTCTGCTTAGCCACAGGTTTTTAGATCATTACTTGTGACACTTCAGCCTTTTGCTTCTGGTTTGAAGGAATTCCCTTGCGGTCCTGACTGGATTGCTGAGGGCTCAGACATCCTCTCTGAGGCTGTGCAGGAGCTTGGCTCCCTCTAGGGTCTGATCCCAGGGTCTGCTCTGGCAGCAGCTGGGTTGTGATCCTGGACTTTGAGCTTAATTCATCATATTCATATACTTGTTGTGTGTGCTTTCATTAATGGTTACAGTGTGGGTGACATGGATGTGCTGGGGATGTTGTGGATGGGAAGATATTCTGGAAAGCTCCTCCTGAAAGCTTTTCATTTGTTTGCTTAAAATTATTTCTTGCAATTTCAGATACCTCTGATGAACAGAATTCACAGTCTTCAATGGAAAATTCCATGAATAGTTCAGAGAAAGCAGAAATTCAGTCCTCTGGAGAAAATGATTTAATTACAGAGGCATCTAAAAACTCTCAGGTAACTTTAAATGCCATAGTCTGATTGCATGGATCTTGGAAAAGTTTATTTTTACTTAAAAGAAAATATAAGGAGGACAGTTGTGTATTTCCATTAATTTCCAAAGTGAGGACAGTAAAGCAGCTATAGAGTATTAAATGTGCCTGTACCTGGTTTTGTGGTCCAGGTGACTGGCTGCTTGAATCTCACAGAACTGGAACAGTAAAACCAGATTGGTCTGATGGATTTCTTGGTTTCTTAAACCAGACCATGTTTTTAAGTGAATATTCACATTTTACATTAATAAATTGCTTGGAACAAACCTACTGGACCCTTTGAGGACCATTCAGAAGTAGAACTCCTTCTATAAAGGTAAATATTTATGGCAGTTAGGAGAGTTAATTTGTGGATCCTTGAGTGTTTACTCACTGAAATGCTGAAAAATTCTGGATGGGTGGGAGGAAGAAATTATCCTTGCAGTTGTGCCCTTCTCAGGGCAGGACAAGTGCAGATGCTCAGGCAGAGCCCTGCTCCTCCTGGTTTTCCTGTGGGTCCTCAGTTTCAGTGCACCCTCCCTCGAGGCTGTTCCTTGGAATATTCACTGTGGGTTTTAGCCTGGAACTAGAATTTTGCTCCTTGTAGATGACAACAGGTCCAAAGATACTGAGGTAAGATGTAAGTAGAGGAGTTATTTAAGGCAGCACTGGGACATGTTCTGGCATCCAGGGATGCTTTGTCTGGGACACATCACACGCTGGGGAATTGGCTGGTGCTGTTTGTTTGATGTTTGTGGTGCCTGAACTTCAGTGCAATGATAACGTGGCTGTTTTTCTTTTCCCCCTCATTAAGGACTCTGAAGGAGTGCCACCTTCTAAAAAGATGAAAGTAGAGGCTTCCCAACAAAATGTTGAAGAGATTTAGACTATAGATTTTTCTGGTCAGTTTTTATGTAAGGTACATCAGTGGGCTTAATTATAGAACAACCTTACTTAAGCATCTTCTCTTGGATGAGGACAGAACTCCTAACTTTTCAAGTTACCAAGCAAAAATCCAAGAAAGCCTAACAAAGGTTTAACTTCTCAGACACTGAAAACTTTTTCCTGTGAAACAAACATTGAGAACTTTTAAGTTACTGTCTCTGAATTGGTTGGAGTAAACAACTCAGGAGGGGTCTACGCACTGTTTCTAAAGTCAAAATTACAATTATGTTGCTGCTGTATTTTTTTTTCATTTCTCTATTTAACATTGTAAGATATTTAAGGATGGTACAGGTCAGGTATTAGCTTTCATGTGAAGTTCATTGTTCTGGCGTGATGTCTGCTTTTGTTTTGTGCCTTGTGTTCTGAAAACAGTGCTAACTTTTAAAAGTTGTTTTGCAGCTGTCTCCTTTGCAAAGTGGCCTATGTTTGCATAATGCCATGTAGTAAGGCTTTTTTTCTTTTCTTTTTTTGTTTGGGGTTTTTGTTTCGTTTTTAAGTTTTAAATCCCTGGTGCTTAAATTTTTAAACAACTACAAATCAGGAAGCCATTTTCACTCTTGGAGTCCAAGGAGAAAAAGGAGCTTGATATTTTATTTTAGCAGCTATAGTGGAGATCTTTTATTGAATGCATGGCATTCGCAACTGTAAATTTGGTCTTCTAAATACTTAACTTCATCAGAAGTTAACATGATCTGTTTACCATTTATAGTCCAGATCTGAATAGATATTATAACACAGGCACTTAAAATACTTAGTATTAGGTCCAGATCTCTGTACTGGGTACAACTTGCTTTACAGGAAAGTTCCACTATGTACATAAATAGGATCAAAGGGATTGATGCACAGTGAGTTTATTTTCAATTGGTCTTTTTTGATATCATGTTTTCACTGAACTGGATTTCATTGTACTGTTTCATTATGAGATGTTTACTTCTATGTTCCAGGAAAATACTGTACTGGGGGAGGGGGGTTCCTTATTCTCTTTCAGCAAGTCTTGTAAATAAGCCTTGTTGTTTCCATAGTCCAGTTCCTAACTCCAGTTAGGAATGTTCCTTCTCTTCCAATTAACGTTGAAGCGTGCTTATGCTAACTAAACTAATGGAAAGGCACAAGGTAGGTGCAGCTCCCCTCAAATTCCTGGCAAGCAGAAGTGTGGAACCCATCTGCATCAGGTCACGAGGGTCTGGTCTTCCAGTGGTATTTGTACTTCCAGGGAATAAAACCCCTGATCTCCCACTTCCATGCACACACATCCATCGACGTGTCCATCCGTGCTGCTGGATCGGGCCCTGGCTCTGTCTTCTCCTGGTGTGGGAGGTGGAAATTGCAATTTAAAACACGATCTCACAGCTCTGGAGATGGTTGCGTGTAGTTTGTAAACTGAAAAACTGTAAATACTTTTTTAGATGATTAAAAAAAAAAAAAAAAAGTTGCTTCCAGTTGATAACGTTTTTTCATAAATTAGGTTTGTGAAGCTTATATAGGTCTGAATTCTCCAATAGTGAAAATGGCTTGCACTTAGACTACTGCATTACGTTTGCAATTACCACTTTATTAGGAAATATAATGAGGAACTGGGGGGAGGGAAAAGGGGAGGGAGGAGTGGGGAGCCAGTACTGACCTTCCATAAGATGTTTGTAGGATTGAACCCCAAATAACCTATGACACTCAACTTTTCCTTTATGTTGAAATAAAACATTTTGGATTTTAACTGAATAAAATTTGATTGCAAATCATTCATGAAAACAGCGTGCTCCCTAATAAGATTTTGGGATTTCTGGTCTGATCATGAAGTCCATTAACATTCTGAAAATAAGGAAATGAGGAGCCAAATCTGAATTTGCACAATATATGCAATGAAACGGTAGAATTCTCTCTTGAATTGTGTGTATGCCTAAAATGTGGATAACTGGTCCATGATGATTGATTTGTATGTATATTACATTCAGATTTAAGTGATATTTTGTGAGAAGTTCTATTGATATATTAAATGGGCAAATCTAGAAAGATTCAAACTTTTAAATATTTTTGATTTACTAACTTTTCATTATTCTTAATGCTAAAACGAAACAAATTGATGCCACCTTTGACAAGTAGTCGTGTTTACTAATCCCTCCCTTCAGGTGCATCGCAGCAAGCTTTTAATTTTCATTTTGTAGACGTTTCCAAGGGAGTAAATAGACTTTTCATTTAGGAACTAATTCCTGTACTTTAGGAAGAAATAAAATATATAAATAGCACTAAAAATACCTCAAATTTTTCATTAGATAGAAACATTTATTGGCATTATTGACATCAACCAGGTTTAATTATAAATTTCCTTTTCTCTCCTGTGGCTTCTGCTCAGAACTGTTCATTGTTCTGTGGCTAATGAGACAAGGCATCATAACCATCTTCCTAGAGGCTTTATTTCTGAGGTAGAAATCCTTTATTTACAGCTTCTACAGAATGCATTCAGATCTTTTATTTTAACCAGAGATTCTAGTGACAACAGACAACTGAACAAGCAGATAGATTTGGGTTCCTTAGACCTGTTATTGTCAGTCTCTGAAGGAAGAGACTTTGACATTATCTGGTATGAAGAAATCCAAAATAGTGTATAAGACTGTTATTAGTCTTTTTTTGAAGTGCCTGATAACATTTATGGGCCAACGGATGTGATTGAACACATTTTAATGCCAGAAAGTACAGATGGGACCAAACCAGAACATGGAATTCAAATCCACTGAGGTTTGAAACCAGATCTGAATCCAGCTTTTTTTTGGCTTGGACCTATCTCTACCCAAAACTTGTTTTATGAACTCACTGTAAAAGGGTTTATTGAAAGCATTGAGAGATGGAGCAGGAGGAGAGATGTAATTCTTTTCAAGATGACTGAAAGTTCTCATACAGCTGATGTTTTAGAAATAGTGCAAATATCAAGAAGTGCTTCCTTGCTACAATGCTGAATGTTGGAGCTTCAGTTACAAATAAATAAATAAAATTAACAAAAAATATGAAAAAAAAAAAAAAGGCAACTAGAAGCAAGCAAGTAATTTAGCTGAGTTTGTGGAACATGTGGGAAGGCCTTCCAGATAATCGATTTACTCAGCCAAACATTTTATAGCAGAACTATTCCTTGGAATTTTTATGCTTGGGAAAGTAGTTGTTAAACATTCCAAAAAGTGCTGGCACTTACAAAACAACAACAAAAAATAAAATCAACAAGGCAGTATAAAATATCGGTTTTGGGTGGCTATCTTCATACATAAGCATTGTCATGTTTTGGAATGTTCTTTATCTCTAAGGGCCTGTTAGAAGGTGTAAAGAATTTTGTTTTCTTCAATACCTAATCGTTTTCCATCTTATGATTTGTGTGTGTGTGTTGTACAGCAGTATAATTTTTCACTTATTTATTCCATCGGTAGTTATGGTTTGTACAATGTACAATGGTTTCATTTCAAAATAAAATAAAAAATCACAACATGAATGCTGTGTGAATAATTTTTATCAAGAAACTTAATCTCGGTTTGGTTCGTTTTGGTTTTTTATTTTTTTAATTTGCAATAAATTTCTGTTTTTATAAATGGTATTTCTAAATGTGCATTCTCTGGTGTTGTCTTGTTTGGTAACATGTAAAATGATCCACCTTTGAGAAGTCCAAAGGTGTCTTGATAATTGCGTGGTGGGGCAGGGGCAGGTGGTGGTTGTAAGAACAACAAACAGATATGACCAGTGTAATTACAGCAATCTGCAGAATAATTTGGTAATTTAAGATAATTCATTTACCAAATTCCTCGTTTGGTGCTCGGTTAATGTGTTGTGGTACCTTAAATTGGAGGGGGTAGGGAAGGCAGAGTGTGGAAACGTGCTTCAGTTTGGAAACAAGCTCGAGCCCAATGCTTGCAAGGGTAAAACTCCTGAAGAGTTTTGGAAAGATTCTTTACATTCAAGATGGATATAAAGTGTCCAGCTTATTTTTAGTGTTCTGTCCCAAGGTGGCCTGCAGTTCCACAGGCAGCTGGACTGCTCTGCTGGCTCTGGCTCCCAGCGGGGCGAGCCCCAGCCTGCTCCCACCTTGGCTCTCTCACATTTACTGGGGTGCTGGTAACATCCTTACCAGCCCCTTTAAACTCACTAACCTGGGAAGGAAACTGGTTTCGTTTGGTTTTTTCCCTTCTCCAGATTAGTGAATTAAACCAGGAGACACGTATCAAGGAGTTCCGTACGGGGTGGAACTGGAGAGAGAGGAAAGGACAAGTAGAAGCAAGGCTGTAACTCAAGATGGGTCCCAGAAGGAAAGGCCTCTGAACAGGTAAGGCTTGTGCCAGGGAGTGAGCAGTGGCAGCCTGGAGCAGGGAGGTTGTCCCTGTGGTTTCCTGGGAGCAGGATGGGCACGGAGTGGGGCACGGCTGGGCTGGACTGCCACACTCAGCCCCAGCCCAGGCTGTGAGTAAGATCCCTTGAGCTCTTTCCCTCATCAGTATGGGAATGCTTATCTTCCTGTCTGTAGATTTGGGAGGATAATCTCACCACTAAGTGGTGTGGAATACACTGTGGGCATTGAACAGCTTGGATGTCTCTGTTCACAGTGTGTATTGCAGTTGAATTCCTCCTGTGCTAAAAGCCTATTTCAAGGAATTGATGTTGTTCCTTGAAGGAACATCATCAGAAGCTGGTGGCCTGTGTTTCACCTTGAACTGTGGATTGATGAAAAACAGTGGGAAAAGGCATACTCCAAAGATGCTGTGGCCTCTGTTTCCCTGTGCCTCCTGGAATTCCTTGCTGTGAAGCAGGAGTGGATTGAACTGTTACTGATCACCTAAATGCTCATCTCAAAAGGGCAGACCAAGAGGTCTGTCTCCAAAATTAAGTGGATTTATTTTAAGGAATGCCCCTTTCCTTGCATCTGGCAGAGAAGAGAACTCTGAACTTTTGTAGATTAAAGCTGCTGCCCTTTCTTTAAATGATGGTGTACTCCTAACTCTTCCTAGAAAATTGCACTGCAACCTAATGATTTTATTTTAACAAGTTACCTGTCTTTTCCTGTAGGAGGAAACACTGGCTTGCTTAGAATTTAGTGAGGTCAGTGTACAGGCTGTTGTCATGGAAGTACTTTATACAGTGCTGCTGCTGATGTGATTTTTTTAGCTCAGGTTTAGTTCTTAACAAACTACATGGGAAACTTTTAATAGGTATTGTTAAACTGTGAATGTTGTTTTGAAATGTTTTAATTTTTTTTGGTACTTAAAGTATTCTCAGAGTGTCTTGCTGGGAGGCAGCACTTTTTTTGCTTTTTTTTTTTTTTTTTTTTTTTTTTAAGCAAATTTTAATGTAAGATAGCAGCAACCAGACCAGTCATATTTAGCTTCAGATTTGAAGATAAATATGACTGGCCTTTTCTTCAGAATTTGAGTCACGTATGATGCTGACCAAGAGCTGAATGCTAGTTTTGGTTTTTAAAGATCTGAGACAGCTCTCACATGATGTGGTCATTCCTTACTGTTGCTTTCATGTGTGGGGAAGTGTTTGACCTACCACTCCTTCCCTAAACACAGGGATCAGTCTTGATGCCATGCTAATGGGGAATGTCAGATCATTGCATGGGCGTAATTGGGATATTGCAGAGATGCCTCTTCTTGCCCAAGAGTTGCTCTCAATCTCTTAAGACTCCCTTGATCTTATTTCTGGTTTAACACACCAGAAAAAGTAGCATGTGGCTGTTTAATGTCTGGAAGCTTTTTCCCTCCTGAGTGTGGCTATGTACAAGAGCCTGTTTTTTCATTTCAAGTGTGAGGTCCTAAAACTGAAATAATATATGCAATTTAGTATAAATGCTTTGGAATGTGTGTCCTAGGATCCAGCTGCTCCCCTGGTCATGGAGGTTTGCACTGCAGGGCAAGTTTGAGATCTTTTCCCTTGACTTTGTGTACACATACATATGTGTATGGGGTTTTGTGCTGTAGGATGATGCTCTCTCCCCACAACAGCCCTGTTGCTATGATTTTACGTTAACCTACAGGATCCATTGCTTCCTTTATGCTTTTGAGAAGGATGAAATCTGACCTTTACTTCCACTGGAACAACTGTGGTTCCTTTTATGTGCCAGTGGGCAGGTACTGAGTTAGGTGTGAGCCACCAGCCTGGCAGCAGAAGCTCCGTGTCCTGACCTCTCTGTGACTGCAGGTCTCCAGCTTCTCTGCTGCCCTGGCTTCTTGCAAACTGCTTCTGGAAAAGTATAAGCAATTTAGTGTATTAATGACAATTTAAGTATTTCTAGCACAATTGTTCTCTCAACATTCTTCAGCCATTTCTGGGCTGTCCCCTACATCTCGTTTTCCTCACAGTCCCTTAAGTTTAGGAATGTTTTCCATAATCGTTAGAGCTGGAAGGGGCCTGTGGAGATCACTCGGTCCAACCCCCTGCCCAGGGCAGTGTCACCTGGAGCAGGTGACACAGGAACCATCCAGGTGTGCTTGGAATATCTCCAGAGAGGGAGAATCCACAGCCTCCCTGGGCACTTCCAGTGCTCTGCCACCCTCAACGTGAAGGAGCTGTTCCTCGTGTTGAGGTGGAACATTTCGTAGTTTGGTTAAAAAAAAAAAATAAAATTTCTGCTGGATGGAAGTCCCCGCTGAATCACTTAAAACAGCCATCCTCAGAAGGAGTGGGGACATTCCTGGCACAGGGCAGCAGCGACTTCCTTTTTTTTTTTTTTTCTTTCTTTTTTCGGTGATCCTAGCGGAGCCTCGGGGCGCCCCCGTTTCCCGGCGGGGGCAGGGCGGCGGCGGGGCCGCTCCGTCGCCTTTAAGCGCGGCGGGGGCCGGCGCGGGGCGGAGCGGGGCGGTGGCGGCGCAGAGCGGGCGCGGGCTCGGCCGCGGCGGCAGCGGGGCCATGGCCGCCGACGTGTTCATGCGGCCGGCGCGGCTGCTCGGGGCGGCGGGGCCGCTGTCCCCCCGCACCGAGCCCGACGAGGACTCGTCGGACACGGACGACGGCGGAGCGTCGCCGGGCGGGGGGCGGCGGTGCGGGCCGCGGCGGGGGCAGCCCCCGGGCCCGCAGATCATCCACTCGGGGCACTTCATGGTCTCGTCGCCGCACAGCGAGCACCCGCCCAAGAAGGGCTACGACTTCGACACGGTCAACGAGCAGACCTGCCAGACCTACCAGTTCGGGGCGGCCCGCGGCGGCGGCGGCGCCGGCGGCCGCCTCAGCATCGACGCGTCCCTCACGAAGCTGTTCGAGTGCATGTCCCTGGCCTACAGGTACCGCCGAGCCGCCCCGGCAGCGAGGACAGCCCCGGCCGGGCACCGCGCCGGGGAGCGGGACCGTGTGAGGGGTGGGGTGGCAGCCGAGCGGGGACCCCCCGGCCCTTACGCGGGGGTTCGGTGCCGCTTTTGTTTTCGGCGAACTTGGGGGTCCCGGCGGGCCCTTCCCCGCAGGCCGGGGCCCGTGGGTGGGGGCGAGCGGGGGGTGTCGCTGCTCCCCGCCCTGAGGGCTGAGGGCTGGGGTCCCGCTCGCCCCGCTGGCTGCTGGAGCCGCTGGAAGCCCTCAGCATCCCGCGGCCAGGCTGGAGCGAGTGGAAGGCTCCAGTGCTAAAGAGAAACCCTTAAAGGGCAAAGTGCCTCGCTCGATGTGAAACCCGGCCAATTTTCCTTTTTCCCCTCCCCAAATTTTATTTTTATAACAAAGTCAAGCAAGCGGGCTCTGTCGCTGTTTCCTTTGTTCCTGTGGTGGCTGCAGCTGGCAGCAGCACTTCCTGGGTTTATCTGCACCTTTTGCTCAGACTTCAGTTGTGCTTTTCATCTCTTCAGTAAGGCGTTATATTCCCATTTATCCCCTTTGTCTGTCATCCAAAATGGAGGCAGAGCTGTGGAGTAGAAGTGTTTTGGAAAGATGTGTGTCTGCTCTGTCTTTGTTCCGTGTGATATAGCAGAAACCGGATCCAATCTGATGTTCTCTGCTGAGCGCATTTTGGAAGTTGATTAAAAGGGTTGATGGAAAATGCCTCTTGGCATATCAACGGAAATATTTATTTTCATCTATAGGAACCACGTTTGCTCGCAAAAAGAAAATTAACTTTGCCCACCCCAAATTAATCTATTTAAGTATTGCTCAATGAAGAGGAAACAATAGAACTATCTGTTCTGTACGGTAGCTTGAAGATGTAAGTAATATTAAAATTTTGATAATATTGGCCAAGAACGTTATTAGTTACTGGCAAGAGACTGAACCTCAGATAAGGTGTGTGCAACAGTGGGTCTAAGTACTTTGCACTTACCAAAAAAAAAAAAAAAAAGTAAGCCTTTTATTGTACAAGCTGGGAGGAACTTGCAAAGGAGCCGCAGGGGTTGTGAAGGACAGGACTGGCCTGCTCATGTGCATGTGCTCCTCGGCCTCTGTCATCTTTGTTTTATTTTGTGCTTCCACTAGAATGTCGTTGGGATTTTGAAACTGAGGGTCACATCTGGGGCAAAGGAATAATTCTGTTACACTGATTGACAGTACTGAGCGCTGATGTAGGTGAATAAGTTGAGCACCAAATTTATTTCAGAAGAAATAATTTTATCCTGCCTGCTGGTGGTAGCATGAGGCAAGGTGCAGAAAATATCTTCTTAGAGGCTGCCAAAGAAAAGCACATTCTTAATGCTTCTGTCCTTGGGCACCTTAGGGTTTGCTGAGTTGCAGCCCTGAAGCATCCTGCCCAGATCCAGCCTGCTTACTCAGCAGCTTTGGGATACAATTTTTAAACCTGCCAAACAGACCAATTGTAAACTTGGGTCTAAAAAGGATTGTAGTAATTCTGGAAAATCTGATTTGAGGTGTTGAACGTGGCCGTGAAATGGGAAATGTCTTTTTAACAAATGATTGAGCCTGTAGGTTGTAGTTCTCTCTGTCCTCAGGTTGGATTTGAGCTTGGTTGGTTTATGGGGATGTTTTTGTGGCTGTTGCCTCAGCTGTACCTTTCTCATTATTGCCTGTCAGATCCAGCACTGACAAAACACACAGATTCCATGTTAATGTTTTCCATGCTGCCTTTGCTGGGTAGAAATTCACTATAGAAGAGAACTGGTGGTGTGGAAACCAGCAGCAAAAACTGTGACGCAGGAAGGTGAAGATGTGTGGATTTTGCTTTCTGGGGGCATGAGCTGCCTGCAGAGCTGGGGGATGCAGCCGTGTTCAACACAAACCCAAGGAAGCTGCTGTAACAGAGCTCTCTGTGTAATATTTATTTACATATGACACTCATTGCTGTATTTCAGTGTTTAAAGTTTTAAAGAGAAGCAGTAAAACGTGTGATACCCATTAGTTTGGTGGATGGACTAGAAAGCAGAGCTTTTCTAGATTACCTCGGTCATTACCTGGGTCATTACCTCGGGTGGTTTGTTTGGAAGTGACCAAATTTATGCTGGATCACGGATTCGTGGTGTAACCTGGACTCTTCTAGTTGTGCTGTAAATTTTTTTGAGTTTGGCTTTGTGCTGTTAATGGTCAAACTTTTTATGATACAAAAAAAAGTTATTTCTGAACACCAGGGAAGTGATTCCCTTGTGCCTTTGAGCAGTACACACCAACATGATTCTAATTTTCATCACAGCTGTTTCAGTCACGTATCCAGTTGCACAGCTTGAAAAGTCTCATTTCAAATAAGCCATTCCAGAGGGGAAGATATGCCTATGGCATACTCCCCTGTACAGTCAGTAGATTAAAACAATTTTTTAAATTAATAAGTAACTTATAAACACTGGGGTTTACAACAGGTGTCACGAGGGCTGTACTTTATCTAAATGTAACCTGTTTTTCTGATGAGATTGATTATGGGAATTGTACCACACTGACAGAGGTAAAAAGAACATTGGTTTTCCCCTTTTAGCCCTTCATCTCAGCTCTTTAAACTGATGTGACCTTGCAGACCTTGATGTGTCTGTAGCTAGAATTGACCTGTTGTAGGCAGGCAAAAAGATCTTAAAAAATGTTCTTCTCAAAATGAGAAAGACCTTCGACACTGCTCATTCTAATGAGAAGCTGTGCTCCTGGGTACATGACCTACAATACACAGAATTAAGTAAAATGTTATGTCATCTTGATATTTAATTTAGTAAAGCCCTCTAATAACTTTACCATTATCCAAATAATTACATTACTCAGAAATAACTTCCCGAAGCTGAACTGTATTCAGAAATGTTTCAACAACAGCCTATCATGAAGGTTTTTTTCCCTGAGACTGGGGCAGAATAATTTTTTCTCTTTGTTAGGATATGATAATGATAATACTCACACTGGGTGGTGTTCTTTTTAAACTATTATATATTTTTATGTCAGTCATTGCTTATCTTAGTATAGGCCGTGGTAGGGTAGATGAAGATGACTTTGTGGGCTCATTTATTCTTAAGTAGCCTCAGAGTTCTCTCACCTCTTATTAAGAGCTTAAGGAACATGCCAGGTGTTGTACTTGAGGTAAGAGTGTTAAGGTTGGCATGAGATCCTTGTCCAAAACCCTCTGGATCCTGCTTGCTAAAGCTGCACGGAGCAGGAGAGTGGGGTCTGGGAACTGGGACAAAAGCTGCCTTGTGGACAGCTTGCCAGGTCATTTCTAGATTTCATCTCTCCTCTTTAGCAATATGACTCCTTCACTTCATGTAGATGAAGCCAAAAATATTCCCTTCCTCAGTGGACTGACGTTAGGGGTCAGCTTGTTTCCAGAGCACCTTTGCCACACATTCTTTGTTAGTGCAGTGTTTGGGGAAGTTCTCAGCACTGCTGATAGCACTTGGAGATTAAAAACCTCCAGAATTCAGCTACATATTTCACATGCTGCTTGTAGAAGCTGCTCTGATAAAAGCATCTATATTCACCTCTGAATTTAGCCAAACTTGAGCAGAGTTGCTGTTACAAATATTTTTTTGACCATAGTGAGGATCTCTCCAAAGCAAGGATGCTGTATTCAGGGTGCAGTATGAATCAGGACATCACTACTGAGCCTCTTACCCTGCTTATGTCAAATGCTTGATATAGTCACAAGCTTTTAAGCTCTGTGTAAGATGCACTTTGAAATTCCACCTTGACAACCTTGAACCTCAGGATGGTTTGCAGAAAGATTGCTGAGCTGTTCCTGTCTCCGAGACACATTTCTTTGCCAAAGTAAACATTTAGTAGTGGTGGTGTGAGAAGGCCTTGGTTCAAATTAAGTTTTTGGTGTCTTCAGGGTTACAAATGACTACAGGAAGAACAGACAAATTCTGTGGACGGAGGTTTAGATACAGGGGAAATTTTGTTTGTTTTGCTTCTGGTTATTTTGGTGTCTCTGCAGACTGTTTTTTATGGACCTGGATGGGCAGGGTGTTGCTATAGAGGTGTGGGGCACAGTAGTCACCTTTTTCATTAAAAAAGGGCATTGTTATCCTCTTTTAATCTACCATTTAATCTACATGTTTTGTTGTTGTTCTCATCTTGTGTTTTTACTCAGTAAACAGATGTTATTTTCTGGCTTAAATACAACATGGATTTTGTAATCATAATTTTTGATGGATTGCTGAAATAGGGAAGAGGGAGCTAGTTTGTCCTCAGACTGCCAGTTCTCAAGAACTTTTGCATGATCTGAAAAAAATTTGGCTGAACTTTGAGATTTGGTATTATTTTTAGTGAAGATTTTGTGCTGCATGATTATGGTATGCTTTGAATGGCAACAGAAATTAATATGTTGTTTTTCAGTTCTCTCCCCCTTACCTGGTTTTATTTCTTTCTGCTGAGTGGCAAGAGTAATTAAAGCCAAGAAACCCAAAATTCAGGTCTTGGCTTTACTCATGTTTTTCCACACACCCCTTTAGTAGGTCACTGAACCATTCTTGTTTGTTACTTTCCCATGTGGGGGAAAAAAATTTCCATTCTTTTGGAAAGCAGAGTTGATATTCAGTCACTTGAGCAGCTGCTTATCTGACTGTGTGTCCTTAAGGTATGATTAGTCTTAATCAAACAAAAGGGTATCTAGTGATGCTGGAAGCTGGGAAGGGGTGGGGAGGAATAAAGGGAGCTTTGTAGCCATTTTGAGCTGAAGGCTGGGCATTTCTGGGATGTCAGAGGCATTTTGACAGGCTTGAAGGGGAGAGTGAACTCTTTAAGTTGTAATGGGTGGGTGGAATTTTTCCCCTAATAACAACACTCAGAGATCTGCTGTAAAGCAGGAAGAGTTGGAAGGGCAAGGAATGAGGCTGGAAGCTCACTGAGTTGTGGAGTGAAACTGAAAGATCTTCGAGGAATGCGTTGAGTGAATTAGAAGGGCCAAGATAAAGCCACACAAAGAACTGGATGGTGTTGACAGAGGCCACAGGGGTGGAAACAGGAAAGAAAAAATGATATACTGCAAAGTTCAAGTCATACAAAGGATGTCTCAGCTGACTGGGTGGGTTTGAGTCTGGGTTACAAACTCACTGAACCCATGTGAGTGAGGAAACACCCAGCAGCAGGGGTGGATGGAGTGACAGCAAGGAGAGGGAAGTCCCTAGTAATGGTGGGGGCTGCGGGGAAGAAAAGAGGTTGGAGATGTACTTAGATGAGATTTGAATAAAAGGACAGAGGTAAATGATCCCAGTGAGTTGTGGAGAAAGGAGGATGTTGGTGTAATGCTGTTCAGGGCAGGAGAAATAGGGGAGAATATGTGGAAAGTAAGGGTGGATGATGGAAGGTGTGGCTAGAGTTGGAAAAGTCCAGTGTTTGTTCCTGATGCTTTGATCTGTGACACGAGGGTTAGATAGGCAGCACTTGATGAAGGGGAGAATGAGCTGGATGGACCCAGATACTGAAGTCATGGATGATGGAGCAGTGAGATGGGGCAGCAGATCTGGAATCCCTGGTTTGGCACTTCTCATGCTGCCCTGCTGCCTTTTGCTGTTGGAGGGAAAGGGTTCTCTTTTTGAAACAGAACAACAACAACAAAAAACCTTATCAGCTGAGAAACCTGGATCAGTTTGGGTTTAATCTGGTATTTTATTTTCAATTAACTACAGACTACAGGCTATATGCTTGCAACTTCCTTTCTTTGTATGCAGAAATTAATTGCATTTACAGTTTCCTTCATCTGTCCTTTGATATCTTAATATCATTGGCACAAACAGTTCTTTAAAGACAAAACTTCTAAGCTACTTCTGAGGAAGAAGACAAGCTTTGTAAACTCTTTGATGGCTATAGAAATATTTTACAGCTTTCATACAATTTTCCTTTCACTCTGGAAAGGAAACCTTTAACATGTCCATGAAACAATTATGAAGATGATTAGGAAAAGTACTTGTTTCAGTTGCCTCCAAAGAAAATAGAGTTGGTTCTTTGTGTTTCAGACAGTGATGGAAAAACCTGAATCTGATTGTTTTTAATGTAAGCTAGAGTTACATTATTGTCACTGTTTCTGAAGCAGGAAGGCTTGAAAAATAGGGTTAGGAAAAGCAAGGTTCTTCAGAAATTACTTCTAATAGTTTTAGTACCAGAACAAAAATTCTGAACATGGTCTTTTCAAATAATTTCTGTTTGTTTGCTCAAGTGGAACTTGGAAGGTAATTTTTGGTTGTTTTTGAAGATAAAACACACTGACCTGGTGTCACTCCTGATAGAACTAAGGTAGCCATCCCTTGGTGAGTAAAGCAGCCATGGCTATCAGAAGTGTTCCAGTGTGCATTTGCCACAGCATTTACTTTGTGACACACAAGCACAAAGCTCTTCACTAACCCTTGGTTTCTTGGCTGTTGATCTTAGATAAATCAGTTACTGCTTTTTCCTCCCTTTCTCCAGTCTGAAATGACCAAAACAGTCTCAGCACTTCAGAGCCCCAGATGTGTGTGCTGGCCTTTTAGAAAGAGGGAAACAAAGGCATGAAGTTTGGAAGTGATCTGACACAGGAGTCTAAAAGGAAGCCCTGTGAAAGATCATACCTCAGCTACAAACTTAGTGTAGGAAAGAGGACAAATGGCAGAAAGATTTAGGAGATGATAAAGATGCGCAGCTTACTGACATATGCCTTAGAAAAGATATTGAACAGATGAGGAACCTTGCAGATACAAATTACAGGGTTGTAAAACCAGGCTGATATTTGAAGGGCAGTCCTGATGCTTCTGGAAGGCAGCTGAGTGTCTTCACTGAACTGCCTGAGAAGCTCCTGCTCCCTGCCCTGACTGTGCTTCTGGGAGGCATCGTTGCTCTCATTGTGCAGTCCCCAAAAAACCTTTAATATCTGGAGCATCACTCTGGGTTCCTGAGTGTGCTGCTGACAGGGTTCTCTTGGGCTTGGAAGTCTAAACGGTGTGAGCTTGTCTGAGCTCACATGGTTAATAGCCTTGGAGGCATGACCCCTTTCCTCAAGAGAGATTTGTTCATGAGCTGAATGTGCCACTCCAGGGAACAGGAGGACCCGGCCTTTTTGGGAACTCTTTACTCTGCAAGCAGAAATGGGGAGCTCCTTGTCTGTTCTCCTGCCTTGGCTCCTTGCACTGCAGTTGCTGGGCTCTGCCTGCCTCCCTGGGTTAAATCTGCTGCTGGATTGAGCAGAAGTTTGCTTGAGGTCGGTGGGGATGGTGTTTTATCTTCCTGCCATTGCCATTTGTGTGACAATATCTTATCAGTCTCCTCCAGGCTTAATGCCTCTGAGGAGCAAGTGGTAAGGAAAGCCTGGGTGACACCTTGGCCGGTCTGTGTAGTGTGAATGGCTGCAGGGAATTGCCTGCTCCCTCTCTGTTAAACCCATTTCACTTTGTGCCTTAAGGTATGGAAACTCTTAAGTGCTGCTTAAGAGCAAGCTCAGCAGCAGTTACCTTTGTGAAAGATTACTGTTTTTAGTTGGCTGTCCAGCTGTGACATCAGTGGATAATAGAAAATGGGATTGGAAAGGACCACAGGAAGCCATCTAGGCCAAGGGAAAAATTCCTTCCCTTGGCTGGTTATCCAGACCGTGGCCACTTGCAAGGTATATGAAGGTACAAAGCCCACAGTGTTAGGACTGGTTCTCAGGGCTGCTTTGTCACCTTTGGGACTGGAAGAGAAAAGGTGACATGCCAGATGGAAAGAGCTTGCAGGGCACTGCTTGGATTATCCTGTGGCAGGGTATTAGTGAAAGAATCTGATTCACTTCAATTAGTGATATGTCAGTGTGTTTTGGCCAGAATACTCCTGACCTACAGATAACCCTTTGCCATGACACGGTTGGTGATGTACCGTGATGTGAGGAAAGGGTTCAGCTGTTTAAGCAGCTAAGCATTGCTGCTTAATGAATTGATCATTTTTCCTGAAAAGCACAGAATAATTTTAATGACTTGTTAAATTTTAATGACTTGTTGGAGAGCTTTTTATCCTTGGTTTTGTGTTTGCAGCACATTATCTACAACAGTAATGCGCAGTTGGAGACCTTTTAGTCTCTCTACTTCTAGTTTAGCTGATGGTGCAGTGCAAGGAAGCAATGGATACAGCCCTTTTTGCTGTCTTTAATACCTTTTCTTACTGTGTTTTTTATGTGTGGTAATGCCTTCCTACATACAGAGATAAATGCTTGATTTTTAATTATAGTGGGAGATTTCTGGATTTCTGGGGATATCTTTATTGCTCATTTGTACCACACCAGAGCAAGCAGAGAATATCTTTATGGCTAGAGTATGTACGTGCTTTGTGCTTCTGTTTGTGTATGTAGTATGTAGTGTTTGTGCTTCTGTTTCATTGCAGATTAACAATATTTCCCTATGCATTTTCCCAGCGGTTCAGGGAATAAAGAGCATAATTTTGGGGGGACAGTTCAGAGCAGAAATAAGAGCTGAGGCTGCTTTCAGGTGAAGGAGCAAGGAAGAATGGTTGAGAGATGACCCTTAGTTCATGAAAAGTTGTCCTTACTCAAGCAAAGGAGTCTAACACTTGGCACAGTTTTGTTCCTGTGTGAGCTTGAAAGGGTGTCTTCCATCTCAGGAGATCAAGGGTGGTCTTGTCTTTGCTGGTTTTTGGGTGGGGCTTACTTGTCCTAGGGCTGGCTTTTGAATTAAGAACAAGAATTGAAGAGTGGAGCCTTAAGGGTGACTGAGGGGGTAAGGAGAAGATCCAGATAACCTTGCTCTTGTGTAATAGGTTTGCCCTTCTTGAGAAAGAGGGTTGCTGGTACTTGTTTTGGAAGAGAGATAGGAGCTGCATTGTTTGTACTTGGGTTTTGCAAATCTGGGGGGTAGGTGGCAGTTGGCAAGTGTGACCTGGCCTGAACTTCTTTGTGGGGTGTTTGCTCCTCCTGGCTCTGTCCTGTGCTGCATCTGCCCTGGTATTGAGAGTCCTGCTGTTGTGGGTCCTCAGAGGTGTCTGTGCTGAGAGCTTGGTGAACACCAGAGCCTTTGGTGCCATTAGAATCCCTGTGCTGAGTGCAGGACCTTGGTCCTGTGTCCTGCCAGGCGGAGGGAGTGAAGGAACAAAGATGTGCAAGTGTTTGGTTCTAAGGAGTTTGTGTTGTAGCTTGTGCCCCTGCCTAGAACAGATCTGCAGGAGCACAAGTTTGTTTTCACTGATCCTTGCAGTGGAGGCTGTTAGTCCTCAGAGATCAGCAGGGTTGTTCTTTGTGAGAGACACGTCTGCATAACAAGATTCAAGCAAACACTGCAGAGGCACGAAGGAGGCTTTGCTTCTGGAATCTGTCAAGTTCATTGTTTTCAGAGTTCTGTAGCATGGAGAGTTTTACTCGAAATCCTGGCCTCCTTTCCCTCTGAGGCTTTGTTTACTCTCCCTTCCCTCAAGGTCCCCTGGTAACGGGTGCTCTGCCTGCAGCTGTTCAAGGACACAGCAGCTGAAGTGACCTTGGCCAGCATGGCTTGGAGATCTCTGGCCAGGCTGCAGCAACTCAGTGACTTCTGTATCCAGCAGCCAAACCCTTCCCCAGCCCACGTGAGCTTGTTGTCCAAAACGCTTCTTGTCCACATTGCCCCATCTGTGTTAGGGACTTGGTTGCCTTGGCACCAAAATTCTAATGTAGGGCAAGGGTTAGACTCACTCCAGCCTGCCAGGGTGATGATACAGAGCCCAGGCCTCTGTGGTAGTGCTGGTGTATCTTTGGAGCAGCTGGAATGTAGGGTTTCACAATAGACCTAAAAATAACTCAGGCCCACATCATTTAGTATGTTGATGTGTGAGCCATCACAGGCTCTTCTGCTCAGTTCTTCATGCTGCATCTTACATCCAGATATTAGGCTGCTCTTAAATCTAGTTTGTTCTCACTGTCCACACCATTCACAAAGAGACAGAGACCAAAGGGAGCAAGAATTGTGGAAGAGCTTCTCCTGTCTTTGTAATTCTTCTTTGAAGTCCATGATTGCTCTTTACTATCTTTTAATCATGCAGACTTTTGCTTTTGGTGCAGTGGTGTGACACTTGATTTAGCCTGTGTTAGTTGTTAAAAGCCCTTACTTTGGAGGCAGGAGTGATCAAGGTGAAAAAGGAAAGGTGTGCACATAAAGAGGAAAACTTAAAAGATAAAAAGAAAATACCTGAGCTTGTGGGTCTGGCAGCTGTTAGAGAAGAAGTTCCAAACAGGAAGAGGGCAGTGGAAGATCTTGCTGCATTTCTGTCTGCCAGTCGTTGGATATGGGTGTTATCTGCTGCCACGTTTCCCAGAGCAAAGAATGATATCATTTGTTTTGTTCTTGGATGGTCACTCTGCTCATCCTGATGCATTTCTGTGTGTTTACATTGAAGCTGTAGTCTGAGTAAACTCAGCCATGGCTAGTCAAGCTCTGTTAATAATATTTACAGTGACAACTGTGCGTCAGGAGAACTCCCAGCATTTGAGTGAGAGGCAACACAACGGAGTCCTGGTCCTGCTAAGCTGTGTGGTGGATTCAGGAAGGGCTCTAAAATGTGCTCTCCTTTTAGCAGCACACAAAGCTCTGGATGTGCTGCATACCCTGCTTCTCATGTTAGCTGGTCCTGTACAGTATCCAAAGAATGTATCACCATTTCCCTGTATAAACTCCTGCATATTGCTATCTGCACAGCTTAGTCCAAATTTCTGTTTGCTTGGTAAACATCTGTCCCTGACAGGATGGAGGCTGAGGGAACTTGGATAGAAAATGTGCTGGTGGTGTGCCAGATGTGGGAAAGCATGAAGCAGTGAAAGGGAATGAACTACTTGTTTTTGCTCTTTTAAACACAGCTTTTGAGAAGGAAAATTGAGTGCAGGGGTTGTAGAGGAGGTTTGCCACCTGCAAACATACAAAAATTACATTTCTGAATTAGAGGATGTAAAACTTTTAGAAAGGAAGGACTAAGTCAAGGGATTTGGATATGGTTGTGAAATATTTAGATCTGTTACAGAGCCAGAGAAGCTCTTTGAATGTTGTCAGCTTATTTCAAATGAATCTAGTGTTGGGATGGGAGGAGCGACTTGATCAGGAATACAAATATCCTCAAGGAGGAAACTGCACTCACTTCAGGTAATTATAAGCAACCATGTTTGACACCTAAAACAGAGATTGTGAAATAATTGCTTTGGGAAACCAAAACAATCTGTCCAAGACCTGGGGCATCCAAACTGTTGAGTAGTCACCACAGTGGCTGTTCTCTACTAAAAATGCCATTATCCCTCCCTTTTCAAAGCAGAGTCCTGCCAGATCAATATACATATTCAGCTGGAGGGGAAAGTGTCTATAAACAGCAAAAGGAGAAACTGTAGTTCTTCAGTTCACTTTTAGGGAGTGAGTCAATATACTTGCTAATATAATTTTCCTTTAGAGCTGGAAGGGGCTGGTTGTTGGGAGCTGGCAGGAGCGCCCTAGGGACAAGCTCGTCCTGTTGTGACCCTTCCCCAACACCTGCTCCCCCACTGCTGGGGCTGAGCACGGGGAAGGCTGGACCTGTGGCACCCTGGGTGGGTCTTCTTACAGCCCTTGCCAAAGCAGGTGCCAAGTGCTGGAGTGAGCTACGCAGTGTTTTAGTATCAGCTGAGAAAAAATTCCAGGCAGCATTTGCTCTCTGGAAGCTGCAGATAAGGCCAGAGTGTGTGGCTGTGGCTGCTCTCTGTGGCAGCAGCCCCGTTCTGTGCTGCTGCCTGGAGGTGCTGGGGATTCCATGGTCTTGTGAAAGCACAGAGCCAGTATGTTTGTGACTGGAATGACACTGTGATCTGAGTCATTCTTCCTGTGAGGAAGGGTAAGCTGCAGCCAGACTGCATGGGAACCAGAGGCATTCCTAAATCCTGGTCTACCATGCTGTGTGAAATTGTTAACCCTTAGAGAAAACCATGGGATGAGATTTCACTTCCTTACTTTATCAAATGAGCAAATGTTACTGAAGAGCAGAGCTTTGCTCTGCAAGTAGATGCATAGAATTCTGCAATAAAAGCTAATTCATTACTGTTTCTAATAAAATTTTGGTCTGTGAAGGCTGTTGTTTAGGAACTCAGCATGGATCCCATCTGTTTTTAGTATCCAGTTGTACAAGTAGAACCCTCAAATCTCCAGTAAAAATCTTAGCAGAGCTTAAGGAGACTAAAACTTTTATTAGCAGTTTTTATTAGCACATTAGTAGGCTTGGTGTCTAAGCTTGGCATGTGGTGATTATAGGCTGGGTGCATGTAACAGGCTTTTGGAAATAGGGAGACAGATCCTAGGAAATTTTGAGAGGTTGCTTCTCTCCATAGCAATAAACACATAAAAAGTGTTATTTACCTTTCACATGAGCTTTCCCAAGGGGCTGTCATGTCCCCAGGACAGGACTCTACAGAATGAAGGTTGGGACTGTTTTTTTGTGATTTTGGCACGTAGGAAAAACACGGTTCAAAGAAGGCTTGAGTGAGGGTCATTTAGTGACTTGCTTGTTGTTTTGCTTGTAGTAAGATTTGTGAAAGTGCTGATGCTGTCACATGTTTTACTGGTGAAGTCACCACTTGCTTTGGGACATAAACCATCTCAGTCCATTTGAAATTCAGTCCAGATATGTCTTTTAACTGGTGCACAGGTGAATGGCATGGGAATCTCTGAACCATGTTGCTGCTTGATATTTAATCATGGTGGTTGCTGGGAGCAAAGGAGTGACTTTATAAGGGTATCATGCAATAAAACAAGGTCTTCCTCTGACACTCACTGCATATAGTGAGGTTAAATATTGCTTTTTGAAGTTAACTGCTGTGAAACATTGATCAGTGCCCTGTGCTGTGCATAGTTACCATAACCACCATCATTATAAAGTAACAATTCAGCAGGACTGGAGCCACCAAGGCCAGGGTTGATCTCTCCATCTGTGTGTGGGAACCTGGCATTGCCCTTGGCCTGTCCAGTCCTAGAAAGGCAACAGGAGCCATCTGGGAAAAGTGTGGTGAGGATTATGTGGCATGGGCATTATTAGGTGCTTCCCTGCCAGCCCTATGTCCCAGTTAATTAAGGAAGGGTCACTCTCACAGCCTTCCCTGCATTGCAGCAGATGGATCTTCACAGCTCCAGTTTGACTCGTGAAGTTTGTTTTGCACTCTGCGTTCTCTGAATGTTCAGTTTGGGATGTGGCTGCCCCCATGGCACGACCATGCACAGGGCAGTGGGGTGTTCACCACGAATTGAAGGGCTGGCTTTGGTGAAGCACTGCCAGGGCACTTGTTTGCACACAGATCCAAGAAAGGTCTAAGTGGAGGCTTTTCCTGTGAGTTGTGCATGACCTTTTAGAGACTTTATTTTTTTCCCACATTCCAGGCTATTGTATGTGAGTTGTGGAAGGAGTTTCCTCCCTTCGTCATCTTTCTATGGGATTTTGATTGGTCTTTGAGTAGTTTCAGTAGTAACACAATGTTGCCTTTACCCTGCTTCTGTCTCTTGTGTAGTTTCTGGTTCAGCTTTTATGTAAACTTTGAATAAGCTGTGTGTGCTGTTGCAGTCTTGAGTCTGTAATAACTGAATTTGGGAATCAGCCTGGTGTTTTTCAAGCTGCAGGGAGCTGGCTGCAGACAGCTGGGATGAAAGCTTTGTGTCACAAGGGGAGAGCTGGGAGAGCATCTCTGCTTTTCCAAACCTGTAAGGCGCTTTCAGAATAAGATCCCTGAAGTCTTGCAGTGTATTTATAGGATGTAATGTTGTTCAGAGAATGTTACAGTATCCTCTGTGGCAGAAGTGCTGGTTTCGGGTTTCTCGAGCATGGTAAACAGCTCTGGGCTCTGGTGGTATGTGTATTGCTCAGAGAGCTGGGCTGATCTTCCATGCTGATAAGGTTTGTTTGGGTTTTTCAGAAGCTCCGTGTGTGAAAAATCTTTTAAGTCCCAGATCGTCACATCTTGATCAGTTCATTAATCTAGGCTGGGACCTTAATGATCAAAAAGATTCTGACACATTTATAGCTCTCCATTCAAGAGGGTCCCTCACCAGCAGCCATCCTTTTAAATGGAAATGGATGTGAACTGCAAAACCCTATCAGTTCCTGAGCATCTGCATTGGGAAACAGCTCTTTGTAGTGATTATTGTGATTCTGAGAAGGTTGATGAAAAGCCAGTGGCCGAAATCAAGTCTTAGGAAGAAGTGGAAAATTTCAAGACACTGAAATAAGTAGGATCACTTCCCTTTATACTGAAGCAGCTCTAAAAAATGGCACTTCTTTCCACCAATGGCACTCTCTTTCCATGAGAGCATAGAAAGCACTTCAAAAATAAGGAGAATAAAATGTATTGAAAAAAGAAAACCAAATTTACTGATCTGATGTGAAAAATGTAAATCAGATCCTTGCTAAAGCTTACCCTTGCTCGTGGCATTTCTAGTGTGGGGTGTGTGGCTGGGATATGCTTGGCTGGTGTTCTGTCCTTGCTTTGCCACTGACACACTTTGTGCCCATGGGCAGCTGCTCTCCATCCTGGCATTTCAGATTTGGGCAGTGAAAGGGGTGGGATGTGCCTCTGAGCCTGGATCTCGGAGCACTGTGTCAGTTTTGTGTGGCAGCTTCTTTTTCCATGACAGGATTTCTTTCTTTAAGAAGGTCCTGATTTTTGACAGTGGAAGTGTGTGGCCTTTTATCAAGTGTTAATATCTATAAAGTTACAAAGTTAAAGACAGCAAGGCTCAGGGAGAGGTTTGGGGAGGGTCAGCAGGGACAGATGGGATGGTCAGGCCCATTTTCTCAGCTTTTTGGCTGATATTTTAATGGCAGTACTTAAGCAGCTTTTTTCTTTTCTTGCTGTTCCAGTTCTGTCCTAAAGTGAGCCACTGTTGGACAAGTGTCTGAAAAGCAGGAACATTTCTAGAAATATCCTTTGATTTCTGACTGGAAACGAGAAACTGTCTAAATATTCTGAGTCTTTAAATAGCCACTGGCTGAAGGACACCATAGCCTTCAAGTCTCCTTGATATTTTTACTGACCTTTATGTTTGCCTGTGCTCTTTTCACCCTTTCATAACCTGCATGAAACCTGCATCTGGTGAATGCATTTCTCAGTGGTCCTTCCCAGCTGCCTGCAGCCTCCCCTGCACACAGCTGACCCTGGCCATGTTGTGTTGGACTAAAACTGCAGCAAGAGACTCCTTTCCCTGGTTGACACAGTGGTGGTGGTTTGAAAAACTGTCAGGGTTGGTGTGATAATGCTCCCAAAATGTGAGATTTTCAGCTGTTCCTGAGGAGGCTGCCTTGACACAACACCTGCCTGGTCATTCCCGAGTCCAGCATAGACCAGGTTGTCAGAGCAAGAGCCCAGGCACTGCAAGCTTTCATTTATGCAAATTACATTAAACTTCCAAGCTTAAAATAGCATTGAATTTATAATGTAAATAAATCAACATTTCTTGTGGATTTGTTAGGGCAGGAGTATTTGCTTCAGGCATACAGCTGACCTTTCACTTTCCTGTTCCATTTCAGGAGGTGCATACCTGAGCCTGCCTGCATGAAATCAGTCGAGATAACATGTTTCTTGGCAGGTGTTGCAATTCCAGTTTGCCAGTGGCTAAATTTGGTATTTATTTTTATTTTTCTAACAGTTCTTAATAGATAATTCTCATGACAGAGGAAAAATATTTGTCTGGTCCAGTATCTCTGTCTTCAGGATGGAAGTATTATTTTTAAAAGGTGATGAATCAAACAGTGAGGGGACATTTTGGTTGTTTTAAAGTGTTTTATTTAACTTGAGCACAAAGCTCCCTGCTGTCCTTTATGGTCTGTGGGCAACAGAACATCCCTCCACAACCCTGAGCCTGCTACTGCAGGAGCATTTCAGGGAAGGAGGATGAACCAGGTAACAAAGAAGATGACCTGCCCTACATCTGGCTTTTAAAATGAGCTCTGTCTGGGATTAGTATCCTCGGGCTGCAGCTGGGATTAACTTTGTAGGTAGGAATTGTGAGATGCTAAAACCTGGTCTCCACGCCAGTCCTACACACATTCACGCAGTGTAGAAATGTTTTGGTTTCTCTTGCCTGCCCCTTTGCTCCAACACACAATGCATATAATCTGATTCTCTGAATGAACCTTTGTTTGGGGAAATACTGTTAGTTTTGGCTCTTGGAGAGCTGAGCTGACAGGCCCAGCTCCCCAGCAAAACAGATTGGAGATGACAAAACAAACTAAAACCACGCCTTTAAAAAAAAATGCTGGTGAGAAGCCAGAAAGTTCCTTTCTGTGTTGCTGAAAAAACTAATCTATTTAGCTACTGTGCTATCAAGTCTGGGTTTTGTCCTCTACTTAAATTAAGAGCCTCATTGCCATTACCTGTAATTAAAGTAAAATTATTACCCTAGCTCAAAAAACTGCATGATTGTGTACAGGAAGGAACTGGGGGGAAGCACAGAGGAAGTGGGTTTTGAGGCTGGAGCTAATAAGGCAAAAAAAAGTTGTTTTAACACAAGGGCAGGGGGAATCCATTACCTAAACAGGAAAGCAAAGGACATTTCTGTAGCTTGTTCCCGTAAACTGAATTGACAGAATTCAGATTTGAAAGCAATAATTTGTTTACAGCCGTAGCACATTGGATTCCAGTGATCTGTAGAAGTGATTCCTGCAGACATGCAGTAGCTGCTTTCCAGCCTATCTGCTGGGCTTGCTGGGAATACATATTTGGGCAGCAGGGCAGGCCTGTGGAATCTAAACCACAGTGCTTGGAGGTTTGTGTTTAAATTCCATGTACCATAGATCTTGGCCAGGTGCTCACTGCGGAGAAGAGAAAAAACAACACACTCCTGAGCTAGGGAGCCAAATGTAGCCAGAGATTTTCCTTGTCCCTGCATATCAAAAAAGTGAAAGATGAGAGGGTGGAAATAAGGGGTTTATGTGCAAAGCTCAGTGGTACATTTAAAAAAAAATAAAAAAATCCATGTCCTATTTCTACTGTGTTACTCACACGCTTTGTAGCCATGGACATGTAATTCACTCTCTCCTTATTTTAAGCAGGAGATCCTGCATTCCATCCTCAGAAGGTATTTTAAAAAACTTCTTACTTGCTGCAGCCTTTAGTTCACTAAAATCCCAGGATCACTTCCCAGCTGCAATTCCTGCTCAGCGACTTTTACGCGTCATGGTGTGGAGAATGAACTTAAATTTTTCTGAACAGGAAAAAGGGATTTTTCAGGCTGATGCTTACAGCAAAGTCTTCCCTATTGCCTTCTGTTAGAAAAGCATTTAAACATAAGGCTGTGGTACCGTTGTAAGCATTTCTGAGGGAGATAAAAAAATGGAGAACTGCTGGGGAAGTTGAATCAGAACCAGCTGAATAAAGCATTTGAGCTGTGTAAAACACATAAGCTCTACCATGCTATACCATATAGTTTCCATTTAATCAACATGTATTCAAACTACCTGTTAAGTGGAGGATATATGGAATTTATGTTAATATTTTCAAGTCTGTTCCTCTGCCCCTTCAGTGCTCTTTGTAGAAACCAGTTTCATAAAATGCTGGCATTTCTTAATGCTAATAAGTAATGAAAAATCCCTAAATTTCTTCTGGGTTTGCATGCAGATGAATGTCCCTTTCTGCCCAAATCCAGAGGGTGCTTGTGTCATGTGGATTTATGCTGACTGAAGTCCATCTTAAAATCCTCTGATTAAGGGAGGAGAACAGGGGATTCTTCTGTTGTGAGTCATCTCATCTCAGAGCTTGATCCTGCTTCTACAGATGTCAGAAGGAGTTTCGCATTGATTTTATTAATTGAATGTTGTTTCAGTGCTAGGGAGGGCTACTGGTTTAAATTTTGCAGCAGTGAATGGCATCTCATGTGTGTTAAGAAAGACACATGCCTTTGCCTTGTGTCTACCGTGGCCAAAGCATCCCTAAAGTATTCTGTGAGATCATTTACTGAGTGTTACTAACGTAGAACAAAACAATGAGATTCTCAGAGACAAAACTTTGCTTGTAAATGGACCCTGTCAGGGTACTGTTAGAATACTGACCTGCTCCCTAATTATATTTCAGTTGATTGAAGAAAAATTTAGAAATCAAGGATGTTGAAGGGAATCAGGTCACACTCTCACAGTGGATGTGTGTTTCTTGTACTGCTGCAAATTTTGTGATGTTCGAAGTTTTGTAATTATTTTAAAACACAGCTGCTTTCACTGGAGTTTTAGAAATGGAGAGTTGTGAGAGATCAGTGCTGTGTTGTCTGTTGGCCTACTTGGATCTCAGCTGTCTGAGGTGTAGTTCCTGAGCTGGGAAAATGCATGTAGAAAACCTTGGGAATGGGCTGCAGCCTCTCTTGGTGTGTCCAGGACTCGCAGGGGGAAGTGGCAGCCTCGGGTGCCTGCAGCCTCTCCTGTGACAGCCCCGCGACTCCTCCAAAGCACGCTGGGGCCGCTGCGTCCAAGGGGATTTCCAGCTCTCTTGGCTGTTGAGCTGAAGCTCTTTTGGCTGGTTTCCTGTGATCAAATCACTTGATGAGGACAATCAGACTCGGGAGGTGGAGATTTCTACATGGGAGACCGAGCTGAGCTGCTGGAACGCATTGCAAGTCACCCATCAGATGGTTTCCAGCTGCTTTGATTTGATCTGTGTGTGATGGTGAGGAGAACATGAAAGTCACCTGTAAGCAATTCTTCCAGCATTGCTTACATGAGCTGAGCTTCCTGCAGGGGATGCACCCAGGAGCCTGGCTCCCTGTGCTGCTCAGCTTGGGCACTCTGTGCAGCACCAGCATTCCCACCAGCTGTGGGTGCAGCTGTCCTGGCTTGTACCATGCACTGTTGGGTCCAGTTCTCCCTTGGGATGTTCTCCTGCTCCCCTTGTTGGGAGCAGCATCCCTGCAGAGCTGCAGCAGCTGTTGGAGAGGGGGCCAGACCAGGGCTGTGCTCTTGGGCTGTGCTGCAGGTACGTGGTGACCATCCACCTGTTGGGAAGTTGCTCCACATTTGCTGTAGGAGTTGGCGTGGTCTTACAGAACTGGCAGGAGCAGCAGCCAGATGGTCTCTCCAGTTGTTTGGGTTTTTTCCTTGTTGTTGTTTTGCTGCTTTAAAATCTGGAGATTGCTTTCAGTTAGGCAGCTGCTCTCCGTCACAGTGCTGTTCAAAGTAATTGACTTTCCATTGACTTTGGAATTTAGAATAGTGTCTAAATATTGTTGTCAGCTTCATGCTGATTCCTCTCCACTGAGGATGGAGTCGTTTCACTTATGACCTCAAGCTGGACTTGTGTTTTGCTCCCATGGGAACTAAAAATAATAATTATTTTAAGAATAGGTTCTTAATCACTTCCTTCTTTTGATGTACTAGTCTTGTTTAGCATTTTCTAAGAATGTAATTGAAAATATTTTAAACTATTTGTGTTTTAATTTCAGTTTTAATTAGCTCTTTGAAGATGCAAGGAGTGTACCAGACTTGATTACAGTTCCTTTTAGTCTTTTTATAGAAGAGCATTTGCTCTTGTTATTCTGAGTGCAGATTATTAGAGTTTTGTTGCTTTGGCAAACTGTCGAGTCACACAGAGCTGTGAAGAGATGAACATTAAGTTGACAGATTTCTTAGTCAAAGGCATGTGGGCACTTTGTCAGTGCTGGTGATGCATCAGCACATTAATCTCCTGTCTCCAAACTGTTAATGTACAGATGAGAAACAGGAAAAGATGGGCTTTAGTCTGGGTTTGGAAGGGAGTATAAGGAATGCAGTGGTTCTGAGGCAGAGCTGGCTGTGCAGTGAGCACCAAAGGTGTTGGGATAGTTTGCAGTGATGGGAGAAATATTAAATAGGTGGAGATCCACTCTGCCCTGACACATGGCTGGGTAACAGTGAGATGAACTAGTTGAAGATCTTGCTATTATCTAAAAGTCTTGAAATTTAAAAGTGAAGTTTTGGGAGTTGTGTTTCAAAGAGTGGCGTATGGATGCACTACTGAAGAGAAATAATCCAGAAGGATTTCCTAAATATCTGTGACCATACAGAGGCTGATGGTTCTGAGTATCTTAAAGCCCAGTGACAGCACAAGTACATTAACAATGATTTTTCTATTTCTTGACATGGTTTGCTCTCACTCCCAGTCAGTGAAGTTGCTTGCTCCAGCAAGTCTGCATGTCTTGGGGATGCTCATGTTCTATTTTGTGTACCAAATTTTGTTTATACTTTATTTTTATCTAGCACCAGTGTCCAAAGGCTGCAGCAGAGCCTTGTAGCATAGTCCAGTGTACAGCCTAACCCCCAAAGGGGCAGTTGGGCATGGAGAGGGCTCACAACTTGATCACTTGCCTGTTCTCTTGCTGCTGGGAATTATCCTTTTAGTGCAGTTCATACCTGATCTCTGCATCTGCTTCCTTGTGCATACAAGAATATTGCAGTTTATTTTTAAAGAGGACAAGGAGGAAAAACAAAAAATATTAAAGAATATTAAAGAGGACAAGGAGGAAAAACAAAATCAGGCAGCAGCTCATCTACTGATACATTGCTACAACCTGTTGCCACAACTGACATTTTATATAGTAGTAAAATTGAAAGAGCAGAGATGATTTTCATTACCTATCTCTTGGCTGAAGCCTGGCATTTGCTCTCTGTTACTGTCAGAGTTGTGGTGTCAGCAAGGAAGGAAAGAAATGGTGAGGCAAATACGTGAAAAAATGTTAGTTTAATATCCTGTTATTAGCAGCTCTGGCATTCTGGCTGCTTTTATTTAGGCTGAGGACTTTTTACTTGTTTTTAGTCTTGCAAGTTTTATTAAAAGGTTTCTTTAAAAAGAGCTGCTGTTGGGAGGTTTCCCAGACCAAATAGGAAAGGGGGAATTATCAGTTCTCCACCCTCAGGCTCTATGCATGGGCTTTGCTGAGCCAAGGGAAGTGCCTTGCTCTTCTGTAGGATGTACTTCCTATTTGCACAGCGATTTTAGAGCTTAAGTGTGAAATGAGCTTTTAAGGATAAATAATCCCTCTCTGAGTTCATTTGTACTGAATGTGTGAGGCAAATGGTCTGTGCCAGGGCACTGTCTGTGCTGGTACATCCAGTGCCACTGCAGTTCATGGCAGAGACCTTTCCTGACTGACCACTTGCTCAGGGGATCTCTGAGAGGGCAGAGTGTGTGTAGGTGACATTGCTCCTGCCACTCCTTCGTGTCCATCACCCCTTGACCTGATGCTCGTAGTGTGTCAAGGTGAACCTGTTTCCTTTGTTGTTGTGTGGGTTGCAGTTGGTATTGCTGGTCCAATTCCCTCATAGTGAGGTTTCACAAACAGCACAGGAGACATAAACTTGGAAGACGTGGGGCTAAAACCCCCCCAAAACAAGACAGAAAATCTGGGATAGGCACAGTTCCTATACTTTAATCTCTGGCTTGAAATTTACTGTGTTACAAGTATTTCCTACTTCCTCTGCCCTGTCAGTAGTATGGATTAATGATTCATGAAGGTGTGTTTTAAGGGCTGGGTAGTTTGTGTTTATAAAGTGCTTACTAGAGTCCCTGCTGCTTCTTCCTTTTTCCTTCCACTTCCACCTCCCAGGAGCATTCATGCATAAACCATTTCTTTTTTCAGCCTTGCCTTTCCACAGAGAAGAGTTACTAGCCTGTTGGTACTCCTTTGTGCCCAGCTCTGATTACCAGCAGTGTAGAGTTGGTGGATTTTTTTTGTATTTTTTTCATGGTCCAGAACTGGCATTTCATTCCTCCTTTCCAGTGTTACCAGCCTGGAAAATTGTATGGAACTGTATCTGACTAAACATACAGAAGCCTCTTAATTGTAAATAATCTCAGTCCCAGTTGGTAGCAGCTCATAGGTGGGAATTAGAAAAGGTGAGATACTGGCAAAGAGAAAAGTGTGGGTGAAATTAATTTAATTCCTGTTGATATTCTTGAGACCAGTTGGGACAGTTGTTAGTTCTTACGGAGGACACATGAAGACTGGATTCATCTCTGGCTCCTGCTTTAGTGAGCTGTGGACAGTAAAAGTTGTGACTGGCCAAGCACGGCTTCATCTGTTGACAGTTCTGCTGGTTTAGGGGGATGCTTTGTCTCGAAAGGGAGGGAGAGAGAAAAACTGAAAGCAGAATGAT
Organism: Onychostruthus taczanowskii; assembly: GCF_017590055.1. Classification (NCBI taxonomy): domain Eukaryota; kingdom Metazoa; phylum Chordata; class Aves; order Passeriformes; family Passeridae; genus Onychostruthus; species Onychostruthus taczanowskii. The sequence continues at coordinate 3,145,421 of NW_024500572.1, forward strand.
TTGTTGTCTGTTTTGTTGCAGCGGAAGGTTGGTTTCACCAAAATGGAAAAATTTTAAGGGATTGAAGCTTCAGTGGAGAGATAAAATCCGTCTCAATAACGCCATCTGGAGGGCCTGGTACATGCAGTGTAAGTACCGTGCTGGGGACGGGTCTTCCCTGAGACATGGGTGAGAGCGAGAGAATTGAAATTATTGTCTAGTGAAAAGCTCGGGGATCTGCTCAAGGTCTGATGTTCCAGAGGCAATGCCCTTGGATCAGGGCTTTCGTTGGATCAGGGCTTTCCTGGATGTGCTGAGTGCTCCAAGCACAGCCCGAGATCTCCCTGTTTTGTCTTGTTCATCGGGAAGGAATCCTGGCTAGGCTCCCTGTGACACCTTGCCACCGAAGTGACAGCTCTGCGGGCCCTGCACATGCTCAGCACTTGCCTTGCCGTTGTTGTTTCAGACCTGGAGAAGCGCAAGAACCCCGTGTGCCACTTTGTGACCCCTCTGGACGGCTCCGTGGACGTCGACGAGCACCGGCGGCCAGAGGTGTGTGAAACCCTGGGAACAGCCCAGTGAGCTCTGCAGTTTGTAACAGGATTTTCTGGTCTGCTGGGAACAAGGGCAGCGTAGCCAATCTGTGTTCTGATTTTATTTAGAAGGAACCATTAAAAGCAAAGTGAACCAGGTTTTGCGAGTTTATCACATGAGGATGATCAAGGTGCAAGCAGAAAGGACATTTGTTATCTGTGTAACTTATGTTAATGTTGTAGTTTAATGAATCATAAATCACAGAAGTACTATTTGAATAGTTAAGGTTTTGACAGCCACTGCTGTCTTCTGACTGGAAGTCGGTGGGAAATCAGAGTGATGACTATTTTCAGGACTGAATCTAAGTGACCCTGAGAGAGTTTTCTGTTTTTTATGTAATTGGAGAGGTGTGGTTTCAAGAGAACAAGCAATTTCTTTTTCTCTGTCGAGGTAGTTTCACAGACAGATCAAATATGAGTTTGTGTTCTTTCATTTTTGTGCTCCTGTAAACATAAATGAAAACTAACATCTGCCCTCTGGCTCCTTGCAGAAAACCAGTGAGGCCCTTGATGTGGCAATATGTGGCTCTCTCTATACTGCATAACTCTAGAGTAATTTATAACTCAGAGGAGTTCCAGATGAGTTTGTGGAACTGTCTCAGGTTTTTGAAAGAACAGTGTTGATGTTTGTGTTGAAAGTGACCCTCGAACACAAAGTTAAGGCTCTCATTAGTCTGCTCTCCCCAACTTACACACTGCTCTGTGTGATACATTGAAGACCCATATCGTGTGATCCTTTTGTTGCCATCAGTGTGTGGCCTGCAAGGTCCCCCCTGAGCTGGACATCAGATTTCTATTGCTTTGTGTCATTCGTAGCAGCTTTTGCTTATGTGTGTGTCTGTGCATGTGGCCTTGTGAAATTCACAGGATATTGTGTGCTTTATACATTATATTTCAGTAAATTAATTTTAAAGGTGGTTTTTTTTTTGCCATTTCTTAACTCTTAGTTATGGTTGAGCTGCTGTGGGAGATGCTGACAGTGCAGTCAGACGTCACCTCGTGTTTGGTTTTTGTGGGAAAGATGAAGTTAGTACTGTCAGATTTGCTCTGTGATAGCTGAACTCTGGGGCAGTGTGGGCTGCTGATACATGAGCTCAAACAGAATTAGCATGCTTTCTTTTGCATTTTTTATGCCTGAATATTTGCTTGGAAATGTATTGAATATTCAGCCCTTGTGTGATTCCGTGTAATTCATGGTATGTGTTTGTGTTCTCAGGCCATTGCAACAGAAGGGAAATACTGGAAACGAAGAATTGAAATAGTCATTAGGGAATACCACAAGTGGAGAACATACTTCAAGAAAAGGGTCTGTTGGTTTACATAGTGAAAGTAGTTTCCTTGAGCTTGATCAGTGTGTTGTTGCTTTTTGAGTTTTTCTATCACTTTTTCTCGCATGCAAGAGTACTTAAAACAGATGATAAGCTGGTACAGACATGCTCATCTGATTAGTTCCACTTAACTAAAAATTATTGTGCTGGGACTGATTGTGCATGATTGGGTCTTAAAAGTTTTGCAAAATCAGGTCTTCCACTGGCACATACAGGACCTATTCTGACTTCACCATCTGTTCTCCTTTTGCAGTTACAGAAGCACAAAGATGAAGATCTTTCAAGTTTGGTCAGGGTAGGTAACACCACTGAGAAGTGGCAACATTTATGCTTGTACAACCCACAGTAGATAACCAAGCTGTAACGTGCAGTAGCTTGCTTTGATTACAATCTAAAGACAAGCAGCTTGCTTAAGCCTTAATTAAGGTTAGAAACCTTAATGTCCTGTGCCTCGGAGAGCAATGTGAGATTTGTAGCTTGAATTGGATGGAGGAGAGGTTGAATGTAAAGTGCTGTGACAGAAGAAATGGGAATCAGCATTGCATGCCCAGAGAGATCAGTCTCTTTGAGGGCTGGCACATGATTTCATCTTGTTACGGAGTTGTAACTGGCACTGCTGCTTTGCTTGTGTAACTGGATCTGTGAAGATGTGGGAGCTGTGTTGTGCAGATCTTCCTGCTGTGCCCACAGCTCAGGCAGATAATATGCCAGGATCCTATAAAAGGACAAAATGGTTAAAGGAACAGTGGTATCACCATTTAGTATTTCCCCTTAAACTATCAAACCTACTTTGGGTATATAAACCGATGATCAGAAGCACTGTTCTGCTGTTTTTGTAAGGCAGTGCAGTTTAACTGAGCCTGTAGTGAGGGATGGGTAAGCCAAGTCACATTGTGTTGTATTTTTCATGGGCAAAGAGTATCTTGTGCAAACTCAGTACAATTGCACTTCACTGTGAGTCAGGGTTTCAGATACATCTCACAAGACAGGAGTTGTTTTTTGCATTCTTGCTAGTCATGTTATTTTTAATCTTTATTCAAACCAAGGGATTGTTAAACTGGATGTGAAAATACTTGTGTAATCAATCAAACAAGGAAGTGTTGTTATTTGTCTTATGTCCTTCTAGTCAATATCTGGGTTTTGGGCAAAAATCTTTCCCAGAGTGTTGTGGTATTTCAGTGAGCTGAAGTTGCTGGTGTATCAGAAACACCATTGAAGTGTTTCAGTCCATTTGATGGCTCCTCAAAGAGAGGTTCTTTCTTTAAAAATGTGAAAAACGAGGGTTGCTTTTATAGATAGGCACCAGACTGCTTTGGCATTCTAGGCAGCCTGACCTCTCCTCCTTTCCTTTGACAGGATGATGATGTGGTTCTCTGGCAAAAAAGAAGATATGGCAGAGAAACCCCTGTCCCCATGGAGGAAGGCAGCCTCTTGGATGCAGACATGCTCATGTCCGAGTTCACCGACACCCTGTTCTCCACGCTCTCTTCACATCAGCTGGTTTCCTGGCCAAATTCCAGGGACATAGGTATTTGTTGGCTGTAGCTGTGTTGCAGTGAGAACCCCTACAAAAACTCTGGTTTGTTGCTTTGCAGCTCTTGTAGTCTTGCCTAAGAAATCTATCTTATATTGCTGATACACATGAAAACAGGTCAGGGAATGTAGCTGTCTTATGATTCTGTAGGTTATAGAATCCCACTTAATGATCCAAATTTAATTTCTGTCTTAACTTATGTGCTGCTCCCAGCTTTGCCCCCTAATGTTGCTCTGAATAAATCTTTAATGAGCAGCATTTACTTTATCAGTGGTGAAGGCATTGTTATTTATCTCAAAGCATAGTTGTATGTGTATTTTTAAGGGAGTGCCTGTGTATTTTTGTTTGGCTTTGTTGGGTACAACCAGTGCAAGTTTCATCTGTACAAACAGTCCTAAGAGCTTTTCAACTGTCTGGAGGCTCTGACTGTCTGATGGGACAGCACATGTCCACTATTCACCATCCTTGCTGCAGTGATGTCTGAGCAACTCCAGAGCAGCCATGGTTTACATGAATTGTACTCAAGGCAGATGAAATGGGTGATGGTTTACTTTAAAATACTCTGTTATGAGCTGTGGTGGATCAGGCTGTGCTTTCCAGCAAGGTTGTGTGTAGTGCAGCTCAATTAGCCCTCAGGTTTCACCTCTTCCAATTTGGTAATTGAAAGTTTCATTCCCCAGTGGCTTTGATACCTGGACTGTGCTGTAGCTCTGAAGAGAAGCAGATGCTCAGTTCCTTTCAGCAGCAGTTTTTCTGTAACATCTTGGCCAAGCCTGGCTGTGGAGTGTTTTATTCCTGCTGCTGTTATTATGTGAGTGATGGGAAGTTAATCTAATCTGCCTCCTGAATTTTGCAGGACACTTAGGAAATGCTGACATGATTCAACCAGGGCTTATTCCTCTCCAGCCAAATTTTGATTTTATGGATACTTTTGAGCCTTTTCAGGGTAAGAATCATATATAGAGTTCATTAATTTCTTAAATATTGCAGTGATTTATGAACTAGTTTTTTTAAAAAAAGTTTTAAGTGTTACAAGCATCTAAAGTTTCCCCATTTCACACTTCTTAGTGATGAAGACATTTAACATTTTGTTAGTCTTTGAATGTTTTATGACACTGTCAAGAATTCCATACAACACTAAACTACTGCTGACAACTTTGATGGTTATGGATCTTCATAGAAGTAAAGAATCATATCTATTTGCTGGCTCTGCAAGCAGTCTGCATCAGATAACTGTACTTTGTGGGACTCACTGAGGATCAGCTCTTGGCTGTCTGTGTGTAGATGAACCTTTAATAGGACTGATTTTTGCATTGTCCCAGTTTGCATGAAAATTGAAGGAGTCAGCCCCAAAGAGATCAGTTCCTCTGGAAGACAGCAATCCACTGCTCAGTCAGCAGCAGTTGTATGAAGTAAAAAGATCATGGTTTCATTATTTGCTAAATAATGCTGATATTCCTGTGAATTTTAGGATCTAGCAATGCTGTATCTTAAGTATGAAAAGTAGAAAATTAATAGGTGGCTTTTCATATTTCAGAATTATTCACGCCCAGTCGCTCCAGTAATTATTTCCCTTCCGTGTCTGCTGTCAGCTCAGCTACCACAGACAGCAGCAGCCACTCTTCCCAGGTAAGAGGGGTTTCAAACAGAAGGCTCTGACATGAGCCATGTCCTCTCAGGAGGAGTTCAGCCATGTCTGAGTCAGTGACATTTCCTTGTCTCTCAGTCTCCTGTCCTGCCGTCGGGTTCGTTGCCCAGCACGCTTCCAGCAGGGAACATCAGTGATGGACTGATTCCTTCCTCAGTACCTGCTCCTGTCATTCCTGACGTCGTTGCTGACCAGTGTTCCAGCATTAGAAGTGGGGGATCTTTCATCCAGCCGGCAGACTTCCCTCCTGACTCGTCTCTCAGCGGGCCACAAACTTTTATGTCAGTGTTCCAGACGCCCCTGCCGCTGCTGCAGCCCACGAGCGCCCAGCAGCCGTCCCCGCTGCCCGCGGTGCCGCTCAGCTCCAGCCTGAGCCCCGCGCCCGCCGCCTTCGCCGCTCCAGAAACCCCCAAGTTCGGCCTCTGTGAGTCCTCGGTCATCACTCACACGGCTTCTGCCACGCTGACCCACAACGCCCCTGCCACCACCTTCAGCCAGAGCCAGAGCCAGAGCCTGGTCCTGGCCACGCAGCAGCCGGGGGCAGGAGTGCCTTGTAACCTGGCCTTCCAGACTGCTGTTGTGCAGGGGCAGCCCCGGCCCCAGCTGCAGTCCCAGCTGACATTTGCACTCCCCAAACCTGTTCCTCTGGCCAGTGCTGGGACAAGGCCCAAACAGTCACAAAAAATAGTGCCTGCTCCGAAGCTTGAAACAGTGTCCTTAGTGGTAAAGAATGCCTTCATCACCCCAGGTGAGGAGCGCTGCGGGAGGATGGTTTTGTTTTCTGAGTGGGACTACCAGGAGGAAAAGACCTTTTTGCTTTTCTTGCTTTACATGATAAGTTAAAATAGAGCTTCTGAGTGTGTCCACGGAACCCTTGAATCCACTGTCTGAATGCAGTGGCTGCACTGTTCAGTGGGATGCCCTGGACTGCTGCAAGGATTAGAAGCAGTTTGGTTGAGTGTGAAAAGCTGACCTGCAAAAGGGGGTCTCTTTTTGTATCATCTGTGATGGGCTGTGTAGCTGCATCAGCTCTGTGCTCCTGCCCCATAGAAGCCCTGGATTTAGGAGTGCTGCTGTTGTGATTAACTGCCCCTCAGAGCACTCAGCCACAGTGGAGGAGGAGGTTCTCCTGAGGGAGCTGGAGATCTTTGTCTCAAGCAGTCTAGAGACCCTCGAGATGCTTTAAGTCAGGAGTGGGTGTCAGGTCAGAGTAGAACACATGGGACTTCCACACTGGGTGGGATTTGGAGCCACTGGCACTGCACAAGGCAAAGAATGAAGATAAGGAGCAAGAGTTGCTTGAGGTGGTTCTTGTAGGAAAGCTCAAGGCTGGAGCAGGACAGGCAGAACGCTCTTCTTGGGATTATTGCAGTCTGTTTTTTGACTTGCGCTGGCTGGGGGCCAAGTGACTTCAGCCACTTGAAATGTGCAACAATAATTCAAGAAAAAGCCTGCCTGGGGGAGTAATGTTAAACAGGCTTTACTAGGGAGTAGGTGTGTCTGCCAGGGCCTGACAGTGAGAGACCCACAAAAGAGAAAAATCACTGTTCAAGAGAAGAACAGACCCAAGATGGAATTCTAGGATGTCACTGGGATCGATTTGGTCCTTGATTAATAGCATGAGGGTGTTAATGGCAGTGCTCCTATCTACAGTGCATTATAAACCAGCAGTCCATGTACCTTCAGCGTCAAGACATGCATTTCTCACCTAGTAGAAATTGTAGGAAACTCATTTTCAGAAAGCATTTGCTCCTGCTTTTCTCAGGGCTTCCTGGGTTCTTCCTCACCCCATATATTACTTTCCCAGTGGTTCACTGTTTACCTCTAGACCATCACAACCAGTAGCTTTGTTTCTCATCTAGATTAGTGGCATGTATTTGGGGATCATGGTGTTCCTAAACTACTAGGACATCAAGCTCAGGTGACAAATCCAAGAATTTATATAAATACTAGAGCTTTATTTTTGGAAACAGAATAAACATCAGTACTTGTAACTGAGACATTTATGCCTGTAATTTGTGTTCAGGACAAACAAATCATCTCCTGACTGTAAAGCAAATTATGTTATATCTTGTGTTAAAACTGTTCTGTGGTATAAGGACCCAAAAATCTGTACAGATTGTCTCATCAGGTGCAAGACTTCACTGCTATCACCACTTCATGATAAATGTGCTGATTTGGAGAGGAAAGTCTGCAAAAGATGCATATGTAGGACAGAAACATAAATCATGTAAAGCGACTTCTAAATATTGTTGCTGGTTGCTGCAGGTCCCCACATGTGGAAGTCAGAAGGGCCAAGCCTGTGCAGCAGCATTAATGCACTGGTAAGAGTAGGCTCTTGAGGTCAATACAGATGTCATAAGTCCAGCTGAACGTCAGTGAACAGTGGAAAGGTTGTGATTCCAGCTTTAGATGTGGGAATGCTCAAGAATGAACTCCCTGTGTCAGTGACAGAGCCATGCAAGGGCTGGCACAAGGTTTGTGCAATCCACAGGCCTCTCTTATGGAGGCTGTGCAGAAACTCCAGTTGAGTCAAAACACAGTTGTCAGGCACAGGTGACACTGTCAGGGAGGGGACACTGGATAACCCTGCACTGTCTCCCTGTCCTGCTGTGTGTGTCCTTCAGGGTCCTAATGCTGAACTGCAGAGGGGCAGCTTGGCAGGGCCTGAGCTCTGCTGACACTTCTCCTGCATCATGACTTTATTTGTACAAAGGAGAGCTGAACCAGTGCAGCCAAGAGTGAAGCCAAATATGTTTGGTACAGTTTTGTCAAAACCCAGACAGAAGCTGTGTTTGTCAAATCTTTGCTTGATTCTTCCCTTAGTGACAGTTTAGGATGGTCAGTCATTTTCTGTTGAGACTGGGCAAGAACAATGTCAGCATGAATGCTGTGGTAGTAACTGCACATCTGCATTGGTTACATGGAGATCTTCACAGATTCATGTGGAGACATTTGCTGCTATTCAGAATTACCTCTAGCTGCCCAAAACTCTAGAACTTTTGGTTCTTTAGCATATTTTGTGAAATTTTGATGCTGATTCCCAATCCCATTTGGTTGTCTTGTGGTTGTGTGTCATCTAAAGCAGCTGTAAAACCAGACAGTGAAAGAAGCTGGTAGGCTGAAGTGCTGAGGGAAAGGATTTAAGATACATGTACAAGAAAGCATGAGTATTGAGTCATTGACCCTTCCTGGAGCAGCAGAGCAAGCCTGAGACCCCAAAGTGTGGATGGAAGAGGAGAGCTGAAGATGGTCCTCCTCCTGTCAAACCTGGCTCTGACAGAATGAATACACTTTGTATCTCCCTGAACTACTACATATCTCTGTAAACTCACTGTGAAACAGTGACAGTGATGCTGGAAAACTCAGAAATAGCTGGAGTGTTCAAGTCCTTTTTACTGAATTAAAGGGGTTGAGATTATTGGAAGACTGGTGGCATTTTATACTGCAGTGAAACAGTACCAAATGAAAACCCACTGATCCATGCCCATGTTTAATGACAAGTTATTTCGTACAAAATAATTTCCATCTTTTTCTTTGTATCATTAACTATTCTAACTGAATTGTGTTCTTCAGCTGCCTTTCAGGGACAGTCCAGAGCTGTGATTGTAACTCCAGCACCTTTAAAAAGAGAGGGGATTTTGACGCCAGCCACGTCTCAGTCTAATGTTGCAATTGCACCAGCTGGAATTGTCAGAGTAAGGAGAAGAAAAAAAAATTATACATTTGTTTTCTAGGCCTGTTATTTGCAAGTAGTCAGAGCCATAGTGTGCTCAGGTGGGTAACGAGTCCAGTAAATAATCTGTTACCCAAAGTATGCATTTGTGCATTCAGCATTATGTTTGCTTGTTTTTAATGTAGCCACTTCATGGGCTTGGAAGCACTTTATAGTCTTGATAGGCTCTGTCTCACACAACAGTAAGATTCCAAGGAGCCTGTATTCACAGTGCTGTGGATGGGGATGGTTTGTGCTTTAACTGTGGAGAAGCTGGAAGGAGCCCAGGGAGCTCACCTTTCCACTGCCATAATGGAAAACATGCCTTGGGTGTGTGAGTGGCTTTCCCCCGTGTTGTGTGCAGGAAGATGGAGATAGATTTTGGTATATTATGCTGTTGATGTGTTGTAATACTGCTTTAAGTTACGAAAGGATACTGGTCTCCTGCCAGAAGCCTGACTTTGGTGCCTGCCAATTCCTTATATATTAGCCCTTGTTTCATGTCATCAGATTGTTAATCATATAATTGTATTAATTTGCTAATTTTAGTGAAAGGCAAGGTAACAAATCTCTCTTTCTCTCTTTCTCTTTCTTAATCTCTTCCCCCACTTTGTCCTTTCTCTCATCCCTTCTCTCCCACTGCCCCTCCTGCTCTCTCTTTCTCTCTGTTTTCCTCTGTGCTGTTTCTGTGCTGTTCCCAGGCTCCCGGGGTGACGGAGTTCCGTAGTAACATTCTGGTTGGTCCAGCACAGCGAGCACCAAGTAGTCAACAAAGCCAGTCCACAGTCTCACATCTCTTTCCTCCTAGTGTAGTCCAAGATGTGTTGGTGAAAGGAGAGCACATCCCTTCCCACTGTAGCAGTTCACAAGTTCCCTCACCTACACCTAGTAAGTTAGAAAGCTGGAAGCGTTCTCTGCCCTGCACATGGAAGTGTGTTTCTGTTGGCTAGGCAGGTGTAAGTGGGCCTTGAGGATCCCTAGTTAATTTTTGAAGGAAAAGCTTTTCAGGCCCTTCTACCCCACAGCTTCAGTTGCATCCAGTAGTTTCCAATTCTTGTCTTAAATGACTGTGCAGCATCCCCACAAACTGTGATTTTGTGCTTCTTGTAAGTGGTTCCTTTCTAAAAGGATGTGCTGTCATAGTCACCAAGGAATGAAAGGCATCTGTGTAGGAAGTGCTGAATAGGTTTGTTGTTCAGTGTCATAGCTCTGATTTTGACTGGAGGATCTCAGACACAATCCTTGTAGGTAAGTGCAAAGACTCCTTTTGCATGTGCATTGATGGAGTGTTCCCTGGGCTGGTTCTGGTGGTAAATGGCTTGTAAGTGTCACCAGGCCTTTAGAGACAAATGGGGGAGCCCAGCAGGACAACGGAGTCACAGCCTGTGCATCCAACATGCCTTTGCTGAAATGTGTGTGTGAAAGGACTATTACATCTTGCTATTCAGGATGTATCATGTGACCTGATATCCTAAGCTTTCCCAGCAGTCCTGATGTTTTCTAGCATGTGGTTGCTGCATCAAACAGAGTAATTTGGTTGCCGACTGCATTTCAGTTCATTTCTTAGTAGAAACTTCTCAGCAGTTATATTTGCTACAGAAAGTTGTTTGTTTATGTGTCTTGTGTTTTTTCCTTTCTGAAGGCCGGGACTGTCAGAATTCAGGCCAGGCTTCCCCCTGCACCTCTGAGCAGAGCCCCAGTCCACAATCTCCTCAGAACAGCTGCTCAGGAAAACCTGCCACTGACCCTGCTGTGGCTGCACTTAAGGTGTGTGTCCTTTCCTTTGAGGGGCTTTTCTTTGCCTTCATAGCTACTTTTCTTTCCTGATGTCTGAGCACAGCTAGAGAAAGTTCTGCTTCAGGACAGCAGCATATTTGCATGTCGGGCTTAGCTTGCTGCTGCATCTGTGCTGCTCTGTGCAATCCAAAATGTCAGACTCTAATCTACTCTGCTCCTCAGGGATGTGTCACCAGAGGGGCCAGGCTTAGCTGTACCTCTGCAGGTCATTATGGTTGTGACAGCAGTTCCTGCTGTGGCTCACAGGAGTGTTGTGACAGGTGTCAGTTTACTTGTCAAAGGTTTCAGGCTTAGTGTTCTAAACTGTGGCTTTTTGCCATTGTTCTATTGGGGCTCTTCAGTCTTCAGGGCTCTGGTCATTGCTGGAGGGGGAGTTCTTGACCTGCTGAGTTACTTACATGTCTCCAGTGATGATATGCTGCTCCACAGAGAAGCAGCTCCACAGACTCTACAAATTACACCTGTAAAACCCTTCGAGAATCACTGGGGTAAGAACCCAGCAGTCTAGAGATAGCACCTGAGTGCTGGTTGTACCTCACACACAAACTGACCTTGTCAGAACACTTTCTGTGGTGATATGAGAAACTTCTCCATGAAAACCCCATCAGAACAATCAGCTGTAACCCTCTCATTCATTCTCTTGTGGGGGGGAGCATTACTTAACAGTTCTGCAAGTGCCAGCCCCCTCCTGGCTTCCCTGGCTCTGTGTACCCTGTGAGTTGATTGGCAGTTTGGTTACTCTAGGGCAGAAAGGTAAGTTTAACACCTACAGCCTGTGACTAAACTCAGGTCTAGATCTGTTGCAGAGGATAATCAGAACTGCCCATTGCTGACCATGCTGCAAGTTACCCGTAAAAGATGGCAGGGATTTACTTGGCATGAGAGCTCACAAGCTGTGGATATAGCCTGTTCTGCTGCTAGAGAGTAAGGTAACAAAGGAACACATTAGTAGGGCTGGCTGATGATGGGAAAATGGTCACTAGATGGAAAAGTAAAGACACAGCTTTACAGCCATGTAAACACACCTGCTCTGACAGGAATAGCTTTGAATGTGTATTGTTAGTAACTCTAGTAAGACAAGAGAAACAATGATATTTGCCAGGCTCCAGATGTATGTGCTTTTGTTCCTCTGTATTGTTAGTTAGATTAAACAGTTCTGTATTGCTAGGTAACATGGTTATTTCAGTTTAGCAAAGCATGGAGTGCACTGGAAATCTCAGTCCTGCTCATGGACCTGCATTTTCTGTGGGGTTTTGGGCAACCACTTCACTGCTTTATTACATTGCTTTCCTCCATTATAAAGTGGGGTGATGGTGAACTGCTGCCAGAAAGCCTCAGTCTTCAAGGAACGGGTTCTCAAAGTGCAAACTCTGTTAAAGAAGTTCCTTCATCCCAAGTTTTCTGTGGCAGACTCCCATGAAAAAGCAGTAATTGAGTGGTGCAGCAATAGGAACAACTTGGGCTGGTGCTACAAGAGACACTCAGAACAAAGAAATCCCTGGGCTGTTACACAGTTACAGTCTCTGCACCTCCTTCACATGCCTGGCATACACGTCTCTGTGGAGTGGGGATTTTCAGAGTCATATCTGAAGTAATTTTATTCCTTCCTGGATCCTTTCTGTGTCCCTGCTGTGGCTGTGACAAGTGTAACCATCCCAGGGATGATCCCTGGCTGTTCCAGGCTCCAGCTGAGCTGGGCGGGAGCCACAGGGCGGCGGTGTGGCCCCAGCTTCGGGAAGGGATCCGCCGGCTGCTCCTTTGTCCTGGGCAGCTCAGAGGCCTTGGAATAATCTGGTATTCCCAGAGCCTGAGCAGAAACTAGAGCTCCTTTTATAGCTTGGAAAGTCTTTTCTTTCTCTGGGCACCAACCTTGGGAGCTCCTGTCAGTGGTTTAGGCAGCTCCCCAGCCCTGGGATCCAAGGGCTGCAGGATTGTCCTGTGCCTAAAAAGTTCTGCCAGTTGTTTTTGTTACTGATTGCAAGGTATTTCTACCACAGCCTGGACCAGTTCTGGGTCTACTGATCTTTGTTCTTTTGTTAATATAAATCCTCAATATTTTACTTCCTGATGACACAGCTTAGAAAGATGTGTAGGGTGTCCTTTTCTTTCTGCTAAAGCACTCCACAGACAAATGGTATCTTTCAAACATTTGTGTGCCTTGCTGGCATATGCATCATGTGACATACTGTACAAGTCTAGAACCTCCAGGTAATACATCTTTCAGATTTTCTCCTTGCCATCCTGGCATGTGATGCTTAAAATAGGTGCAGATGTCAGAGGTGGGTCGGTCCACAAACACAATGTCAATTCATTATTAAGATTCTGGAGAGTCATTCCAGGGGAGGCTGTGAATGTCACAAGCCAACAAAAATGACAGTGAATTTGAGAAGCTGAAATAATCATAGCAGTAGCACAGTAAAGGAGAACAGCATAGACTGAGCTGATTTTATTTATGCAGAATCGAAGGATGAGGCATCTTTCAGAACAAAAAAGAAGGTCTAATATCAAGATTGGTTTCAGTGCTCTGAACAGCTTGGTGTCAGCCAACTCCAAGTCGGTAAGTACTGCAGCATCACTTACATTTTGATGTGAAATGTAAGAAAGAGCCATTCTAAAAGTCTTGTTAATAAATGTAGTTTATTATTTCACTGCTGAGTGGTCAGCTGAGCACAGCAGAGAACAGACTGCTGGAACACAGCAGTGAGCAGAGGTAGAATGGTAAAGCTCAGGTAAATTCCTAGGATTTCCTACACCATTGAGATCTCTGCCTCCCAGCATGGTCAGTTCAGATGATTTGGAAAATCTCATTAGGACTCTTTACACCACCCAGCTATCTTTAAGAATCAGGGCCTTTTTTTCCCCTTTCACCTGTCATTTGTGCTTGGGTTCACAGAGCAAAAAATTCCAACTGATTTCTTATTGTCCAATGACTTTGTTCAAACTAAAAACTTAATCTGGCTACACCAGTTAACTTAGTTCACTAAATTGAAATACAGATATATCTGCACAACAAAATTTTTTGTGTCCTTTAAATACCAGTGGGTTTGAAACATGCAAAATATGAAAGCTTTTTGTGTAGCATGTTGATTTGTTTTTATAATTTTTATAGTTTCAGAAATTTAGGCGATATGTTGTCAGAATTTCACTTCCTGGCTTGATTAGCCTATTTGAAAGGAAGTCCTTTTTGAAAACTCAGCTTTACTGAAATGTCCGGTTATTTTATTTCTCAAGTACAGATTTTTTTTTTGGTTCCTGCTAACTGAACAGTATTATCTCCTTTGATGGGTCCTTCTGTTTAATAACTTCAGGTTTCCCAAACTAAATTATTTATATTATCAACTTAAAGCAGTGCTTCTACCAGCACTATAAATCTGTCTGGAGATGTTGCACATACTTCACTACTTAAGTAAAACTGTAAATATTTTTAAGAGGACAGATAGTGAAATAAAACATTTTAAATTATTAAAATATTTCTTTGAACAAAGTAGCAGAAATGTAATTTATGAAAGAAGACAACCCCTACAGCCACATTTCTCTGTACTGGAGTGTGAAGAGGATTTAGAGAAACGCAGAGTTGAGTATCTGAAGTGTTTTGCTCTGCCTGACCCTGTGCTTTTACACACGCTGAAGGAAAATTAAAAGGTGCTGGAGTGCAGGTTAGAAGGACAAACTCATAATAACCTCAGGTTGTTGCAGGAACTGAGCTGTGTGTCTGTGTTTGGCCTAGATCAGCCATGCCATCACACTCCAGAAGACAGTGGAGTACATCGCCAAGCTGCAGCAGGAGAGGACCCAGATGCAGGAGGAGACCAGGCGGCTCCGCGAGGAGATCGAGGAGCTGAACGCCACCATCCTGTGAGAACGGGGAGCTCCAGGGGTGGAACAGCAGCAAACAGCAGGGAGTGTGTGCTCAGTGTCACACCAGGGAGCAGATGGGTGTTGGACAGAGCAGCTCCAAGCAGAGCTGCTGTGGGATGGGCACTGGTGAAAATTGTGTGGATTTTCAGCAAGCTCTCAGCATGGAATGCACAACAGTGGCAGCATCAGGGAGGATGTGTCAGGTCAGAATAGTTCTGAGAAGAAGTCCGTGAGGATATTTTTATAAAGCTCATTGGTGATTGAACTCTCACTCTTCGCAATGGCTTTGCTGCAGTTTTCTTCTCAAATGTGGTCAGTTTTTATAGGAAATTGTGATTGAGTACATAAAACACAGAATGTGGGCTCCAGGATTTGGCCACTAGTTGAACATAACTGTGATAAATCACTTCACCTTCCCAGTGCCTCAGTTTCCTCTGTGGGTTTATGATTATGTACTATTGCAAAGCACGTTGACAACTGCACTGGCTTTATTTCCATCTGCAGAAATTTTGGGCTTAAGCATGATGTTAAAATTAGCAAATTTTATTTTTCTTGCAAAATATAATGAAGTCTGCTTGGTTTTATTTTAAATTGGTCTGTTTTATAAGAATCTCCATTACGTCTTCTTCTGTAACATTGCTTAGGAGTAACTGTAAATTTTTCCTTGACTCCTAATGTGCCTTGTCCTTAATCGATGCCCAAAATTAATTTGCTCTGTGTTACACTTTGTTTTCAGTTTAGTTGTTTGTAACCAGCAGTGTTTGTAGCAGCTTGATAAATTACTTTGCTGCATGAATATAGACAAAGTTGTTGGGAAAACAGTTTTTATTCCAGACTGGAGGAGTTACACTCTGGGGGGATCATGCACTGGAAAGCCCCTCCACCAGAGATACATACCAGGAATACACACTTTTCTCCTGCTGCAGTTTAGTCTGGAAGAGAAGTGTGTCCTTTTTGGTGAGATTCTGACTTTTGAACATCTTCTCAGTTCTTGCCAGCAGCAGCTCCCTGCTACCGGGGTTCCTGTAACGCGGCAAAGGTTTGACCACATGAGGAAGATGTTTGATGAGTATGTGAGAAGCAGGACCCTGCAGAACTGGAAGTTTTGGATTGTATCCTTTTATACCAACCTTGATCAACTTGGGCTTTGGTACTGGTACTTTTAGAGCCAAGAACTTGGGATTCTGATGCTGTGACTTCAAGCCAAGTTAGTTAAATAGCAAAGGTCCTCAGTTTTCATCCACATCTGCTTGTGGATGTGGATTCTTGCAGAATTTGTTCACCTCAACATGTGGGAGGTAGCTGCAAAGTAAAATGCAATGCAGAGGCAAGGTTTTCTTGCTAGGTTATTGTACTGCAAGAAATTTTTTGTGGGCTCTGCTGTAACTGCAGCTCTGGTTGTCTTTTGAGAAGCACACATAGACAATAGCAAAGATTTCAGGGGAAGAAAAATTACAGTTACTGAAGCTGTTCAAAAACTTGCACATTCCCCTTTTTTTCCTCTTCAGGTCAGTGTGGAGGAATTTTGCAAAATTAGTGAATATCACTAGGAACTAAAGTTCCATTTTGTTCTCAGTCTTAGTGTTAGAGATTTTAAAATACAATTATTTAAACATTGCAATCCCTCTGGCAGTTGAAGTCCATTTAGAAATCCAGTGTTTTCTCTGCCATAGCTTTTCCCATAGAATGTTTTGAACTCCTCCTTTGTTGTGTCCCTTAACATTTGATGGTTTGCAGTTCAGCATTATTATTAAGCCATTGTTTGAGTCCTTCAATGGGATGGTTTCCACAACAAGCTTTAAGGATCTGAACGAAACTGCACTGGCCTGGTTGGATCAGCACTGTTCTCTTCCTGTTCTGAGGCCAAGTAAGTGAAGTTCCATCCAGCAGCTCTTCAGATCACAGAAAGTATAATATAATAGCATTTCTTAAAAGTCAGAGGAAGGCAAAGAAAGCACATGATGCTGAATGTGGCTTTCGCTTCCTTTTTGTTAGCTCAGTGAAAAAATAAGAGCCTCTTCTGACTGTTAAGACAGAAAAAAATTTTGTTGAATATACCAGAATTTAAACAGTCTTTAACTACATTTAAATTTCAAAAGCTTGACTGTAGTTGGAGTATGTTTGGCAGTGTGATTTATCTCCTAATGAAGGAAGACCTCTGGGATTTATATTTAGCTTTGGAGTGACCTTCTGTTTGGGCATCACTGCTCGATTCTTTCCCTCTTGCCTTTCAGCAAGTATTTAGTTTACATTTATAGCTGTCAAGGGGTGCTCTCTTTTGCAGAAGAAAGATCAGTCAGATTAATAGCTTTTCCTGATGCTTTCCTGCCTTTTCTTTTTCTGTAGTGGTGCTGAACACCCTGCGGCAGCTGAGCAGGAGCACCTCGATCCTGTCGGACCCGTTGCGGCTGCCGGAGCAGGCGCGGGAGGCTGTGACGAAGGTGAACAAGAGAGCTGGGGAGACCTAACAACCAAAGACACTGAGGTGCTTGTCCCAGGGGTGGAGAACCTGCCAGGCCCTGCCTGCCCAGGCTCCTCCAGTCAGTGCACTTTAGAAAGGATTCTCTCCATCACCCGAGACATTGTTCAGGGCACCTGGCCCTGCCTTGCAGGTGATGCAGCGTTGTCAGAACGTTTGGGTTCCTCTCCAGTGCTGTGCTGTGCTCTGTCAAGTGAGAAAAAACACCAAGCTCAGGTAAACTCAGCAGGTTTGAGCCCTGCAGGCAGCAATAGATCTCCATCAATGCATCCTTATGCAACTAATGGAATGCCCTCAGTTCTCTGAAGTGTAAATCCTGTACACCAAGGAATGTGCTCTTCAAGGGGAAAAAATACTTCTGATTTCATGAAGCAAAATGTGCTTTTTATTTTGTTCTCTGGTATTCGGTTCCATGTGTTTTACTTGAATAGTGAAAATTGTTAAACAGGATCATATGAAAAACCAAAGGAGGAGAAAAATCTGTCAGTGATGTTAACTCATGGCAAAAATACTAGAATTAAAATCTCAGGCTGTGTTTTGTGTATTTTTATTTTAATGAGTGTATCATTGCATTTGATCGGTTTCAAGGCGTGCTTTATTTTCTAGTAAATAAAGTAGCTGATTTTTATTTTTTTTATATAGCCATTGCAAGGGAGTAGCAGGCTGTGCAGTAAGTGCAATAAAGCAGTTTTAGATTGTATAAATTTTGCAATTAGGATAAATACATTAATTTTATATCAGTTCAATCAATGAACTATTTTCTTGCACACTGCACAGTTCAGCTGCCATCCTCACAAAATGTGCACATATAAAACACATCCATTGGTAAATGTAGTAGCACTTCAGAGACAAGAATTGAGTTTGTAATGTTAAAAAATTGGCTTTTTTATTATCTCAGAAGCTATATCAAACCACACAAACTTGCGGTCAGTTTCTTTGCTTCTTTGTCTTTTTTTTGCTTCTTTTTGCCTTCCGTCTGAAAAACCTGAAGGACTTTGCTAGGCCTGGTCTATATGTATATCTGAAGGTTCTGTTCTGCATGAATTGTAGAACATGTAAAAATAAGTTTAAAACTCAAAATACTGCATAACGTTTTTCTGTGACAATCTCAGCACGTACTGTGCTCTGCTGCAGGTCAACTGAGTCCTGTTCCAGCAGTGATTGTCCATCCTGGGACAGCACTGGGATGTTCATTCCAGCTGATTGTTCATAGTCTGGATCATCCCATGACCCTTGTAATTCCACTCACGACTTGATCCCGATTGTTCAGAGCTATGCAAACGGTGGGAACACTTCCCTTGAGCAGTTTTCTTCCAGTTCCAAGGGCAGGCTGGAGGTGCTGTGCAGCCTCTCACCGTGGGAGAGTGAGGAATAACTGGAGCACTTGGGGGTTGCACACTCTGAAATGGGCTCAGTAGGTTCTCCTTGGGGAAAGGAGCTTTTCTCAGCATTGTCCCCAGTCTCCTCCTCTTGGTGGGTCAAAGTTTGGAAGGAAATGGGCCTGGGGAGTAGGCTGAGCGCACGTGGAGGTTTGTTCTTGTTTCCCCATTGCCCTCTGTTCTTGCAGCTAATGGCTTTCCTTGCAGAGTTCCTTTTGTGAGAGCAGCACTGTAGGAAGGACAAGGCACAAAAGGTGAGCTTCTCCCTGCATGGAAGGACTGAGGACTAAAGGGGAAGGCAAAATGGCACATTTTGTACCAACACAGCTTCCTCTGTGCAGGCAGAGGGAGACATGCTTTTCTTTCTTTTTCTTTACAGTAGATTTGACATATAATTTGAAGTTTGTGGCACATGTGGAAAACTGTGTCCCTGTGACAGAAGCAACAAAATTCCAAGTCTCAGCCAAGGAATGGTGTGTAAAGATTGTCATAGTAATTAAATAGTGAGTAGATTTTCTGGAGGGATCCATTCCCAGATCTTTCATAATGTTGTAATCAGTTAAACAATATTCTTTTGAATACATCTGGGTAAGAAGTGTTAAATAAGTAAATCCTTTTTTTATCAGTGCTTTCAATCCTCCCATTTTTATTACTACTTGTGAATTTGACTCCAGTAAAATCATTTTAAACTGTGATGAGCTGGGGGTGTCCCTTATGTCCTTTCCTTGGAAAGGACATCACTGTTTGTGCGTTAAAAGCATGTGTGGGTTTCTAGCAAGAAAGCAGCAGGCATATTGTCCAAGAGCTGGTGTTTTTGCTGAGCTTTACAGATGAGCAGATCCTGTAAAGCCTCTCCTGCTTGTCAGCAGTGATGGTGTGTGATTTTTACCATTTCTGGTATCGATGACGTGGGAGTTTTGTCCCAACAATCACAGTGCAGTACAATCATCCTTCAGGGCCCAGGGAGATCTGAGAACTGAGACCCTAACATCCCAAATGTCACTGAATGGATTGGAAACTGAAAGCAACCTTAAAGGAACAGGGAGGGGTAATTCACCTGAACTGCCAAAAGTTTTGTCCATTCACAGTTTTGATGTGGATGGAAAACTCATCCATCAGATTGCACCATGAGCTGGTTACAATTGGAGGGAAAGTGCTTGTTTAACAATTTGTGGTCCAGAAACAAACTCAAAGCCCTATTAAAAAACTGCAAATCTTAAAGAGAAAAATATTTAAGTATTGCTTACTTAGTCAAGAGTGTAGGAGGGAGGAAAGGAAAAGTGAAAAGATACTTTCCACTAGTGCAATTACCAGAAATGATGTGGCTGCTCTTTGAAGCAGTGATTCAATATGTTCTTGTCACCCTGTTATTGCAGATCAGAATTCTTTTTATCAGTCAGCCTTGTGAGGACAATGATTTCACTTCATTTGGAAACACAGGAGGATAAAAGCTGGTTTATGTCTCATATCTGAACAGTAGAACCACTAAAGATTGGTATGGAAAGAGATGGACCACGTATGTATTAGTTCCTGAATAGTTTTCTACTTTGATTTATGTTTTAACACCTTAGTCTTTCTTTCTTACCCATGGAGGTATTTAAATACTTTATTTTTTTCAAAGTTTTGTAATTTAAGCACTCTGATTTCCTCAGTGTCACCAAAGTAAGCAAGCCAAACACACAGTGCCTATGGTCTGCACACAATTGCAGGTGCTGCACATCTGTCTGGTGCTAAACTTTTGGAGAACCCCCATATAACTGAATATAAGTTATATTCTGTCAGATCCAACATGTTTCACTCAGTAAAGGAGTGGCTAAATAACTTATTTATGGCCTGTGATATGCACAAAGTCAAAATGGGTTTGTCTACCGGTTCCTTCTGACCTCAAATTATATTAATTGGTATATTGTAGATAGCCCCACCCCAAAGACAAATTCTGGAGAGCTGGGGCATTATCTGGTGTAGTTATTAGCTTGTGTTGTAGTTACTGGGCTCCTTTTAGCAGGAGAGTAAGGGTGAAGGTCCAGGAGCAAACTGGAGTTGAAGGAATTTTTGAGGAGGAGGATCAGAGACAAGTGCACACTTCACCATGACAGTCTGATCTCTGCACAAAGCCAAAGGATTCTTGGTTAATACCATTATGACCTGACTGGAATGTTCTTTCATGCTTTTCTAGACCCCTGGGGAAGGCTTCCTTGAAGGGGGGGCTACCAGAATGTTTCCATCTGTGCCTTAGATCTTGGTGTCGTGAGTGCGTTTGATTAATCATAAGTCATCCATTGTTCCCCCTAAAATGATGCTGTGTGGAAAATTCAGAGAAAGGAGAAAGTGGGACTTCCCTGGCTTTTTAGAGGGTTTTATCTGTGTGGCATTGCTGTGACTCTTTCAGACTGAGGTCGTGAGTAACTGTTTCTGTGTTTGGAAAAAATTGTATCTTCCCTGCTTCCCTCCACCCCTCTCCACTGCCGTGTGCAGGAACACGTGTGCACACATGGACATAATCTCTGCCAAACCCAGGAACAGGCAAGGACTTCAACCTCTACATCTGAAATGCCTTGAAAAGACAAAGGGCTGTCAAATGTATTGAAAAACTGCATCCCTTTGTATCTTCAGGTTTTTTTACATTCCTCTGTGTGTGTGTGTTTGTGTTCGCATGTGGTAGAAGGGACAGGTAAATTTAGTTTTGTTGGCTTTTAAAGCCCAAAACACCTTAAAAGGAGTTTGAGAACAGGAGAGGGAAGCTCACTGCAGAAATGTTCAGTAAGATAATGCTTACTTGAAGGCTGTTTCACTTTCTCAGTTTCTGGAGTGGATAGTTCTTGCTTTGATGTTGTCAGCTAGAAGGTACTGCTGAAAATTGAATGGGTTTTTCACTGTTTTCTTCTTTTTCTTTCTGTTTTTTTTTTTGTTCCTTCCCACCTTTGTTGCATGGAAAACCACCAAAAAACAAAAGGCTGATGACATCCAGTTCAGGTTCTTTAGGGATTCAGTCACACCAGTCTTGGAGGGCTATGGCCAATTGTTGATTACTTCTAGGAGTTTTCTAAATTAGGTGAGACATCAGGAGTTTTTCTATGACTCCTTAATTTATACACTTGAGTTGCAGAGGAGATTATTTGGTTTGGTTTTGTTTGTTTGTTTTTGTTTTTTTTTTTTAACAGGACCCCAATATTTTTCCCACAACATCACTTAAAGCTCTAGTTTTCTTTGGTTTCATTCTTGGTTGGATTTTCTGTTCACATACTGTGTAGAGCAGAAGTGGTAGAACCAAACTGTAGCTTTATCTGTAAAACTTGAGTTCTTCAGTTACAATTACAGTATCTTCAGTTACAATGAAACACACCTTTGGTATATAATGGAATTAATTTCTAGCCACTGTCTGAACATTTTTATATCTGAACTTTTCCAACATGAATAAGGTTTTCAGTCAAAAGATATCAATGTTATGAACAAGCCTTTTAACAATACAGTGAATAAATATATTGTTTTCTTCTTCTAACCTTGTATTTAAATGTGTTTTAAGTGAATGGAATTCATTCTTGTTAAGAAAAAAGGAAAAAAAAAGCTTGAAGGTATGAGGACTTCAGGTTGTGCTCTTGCTTTGCTTAGGTTTCCTGTTCTGTTGCATGACAACTTCTGTTGTGCTGTTGATATGTAGCACTTTTCAGTAGGTCTGTTAAATTGTGCAATGCATTTTTTTATATTTACAACCAAAACAATAAAGGATATTTTTTGGAAGAAACTGGTTGTACTGCCTTTGTTTTCTGACTGGAGGTGAGGAAATGGTAAGCAGAATTATTCCTAGACCAGGGTCTACACCTGGCATCCTTTTTGCAGCTCTAAGAGGTGACAAGAGCTCATTGCCCTGTGAACAGTGCTGGAGTTACCTTTGGACCTGTATGTTTGGCATCCCCAGAGCAGGGCTCTGTATTCTCTGTGGAGCTGCTGAAGTTTGGACTCCTTTTGGCATTGATATCTGTGTTAGGCACTGAGCTACTTAAGTTCATTTTAAAAATGAAATAAATAAATCTGCCTTTAATGACTGATTTTTGTTTTTCCCTGGTAGGACACTCCAGCTGTCTGTGCTTCAGTTGCCACCTCCCTGGTATTTTGGATTTTCTTGCCTAGTGGAAGCAGCAGTGAGGCTCTAGTTGAAGTGAAAGGTAATAGAAGAGTGAGAAGAAGGATTTTATTTTAAAATCACCGCAAAAAAGTTTGTGCTGGTTGATGTTATCCTTGTGATTGGTTCTTTTGATTTGGTGGTTCTGATGAGAACTTCTGATGAGTCAGGCCTGTGGTTCCAGGAGGTACAGCAGGGTTCAAAAACCATGCATTTAATTTTTCAGAAATCACAAGCTTGATCTCACATAAAGCATTTTGGTGGGAGTGAAGAGCAGTGCTATTTCAACAGTGGTAAAACAACTCTTCAGCCTTCCTCCACTCTTGACCAAGCACTACAAATGCCAGAGTTGTTGCAGTGATGGGGGGAAGCTGTGGCTGCAGAGCACTGTTTCCGTATTACTGATTTAGTGGTGATTTCAGGGAGGCTGCTGTAACTTCAGCTGAAGTGCCAAAAGAGTTTGTGAAGTGGTTTCTTTTTGTGGCTGGCTCTGCTATTCTTTGAACACTGCCAGAAGTGGACCTACACTTGCTCTGTGGAAATGATGCCAAATGAAATCACTGCTGTAAGAGATCAATGCTATAAGTGATTTCACAGCCCAGGGCTCTCTTTATTTCTGAAAGAATGGAATAGAATGCTCAGTAGATTTTTATTTGTTTATTTTAACCTATATTTTCCCTCAGGAGCTCATCTCTGCACTTTCTCCAGGAGGTGGGCAGACAAGGAGTGGTTATTTGGATGTTGGGGAAGTTCCCTGTGTGCAAACCCAGAAGAGCCCCTGTTGTCACCCAGAGAGATGTTTAACATGCTCCAGTTTCAGAACAAGGTGTGTGTGTCACACCCCCAGTGCCTTTCCACCACCAAATGGAAACAAACCCAGGAAAGATGAGACTCATCACATCCCTGGGTCCTTCTGACTCTCCTTACAGAGCCCATCTGTGGCTCCTCCATCCCAACCTTTCATTCCTCATAGGCCTCAAAAGCTTTGTTTCCAACCAGGATAAAAGGGAACTGCACATCAGGAGGTCTTTGCTGGTGACCAGATCATGATGACAGCAGAGATGCTCCCTGTGGCCCAGGTGTTTCCCCAGCTTGCAGCCCTCCAGGGCTGGGGAGGATTTATCTGAGCCCTGGTAACCTTGCACCAGCAAGGCCACAGGGCTGCAGGTGTTCTCTCACTGTTCTGCCTGGGGCTGGTGCCTTTCCCTCTCTGCAGTGACTGTCTGAGTGTTCCCCCCTGGGGAAGAACATCTCTTCTTTCCCAGGTAGCTCTTCCCACGACGTTTGGACAGACCTTCTGACTCACTTTGGCATCTTGTTAGCACTGCTGAGGAAGCATTTCCCTTTCTAAGGAAAACCCTTTTGTTGCGCTATTTGTATCTTTAGAAGGTGAAACAAAAGCCATGCATGGGAGGGGAAACCACAGGGAGCAGCCCTGTATAATCCTCTGGTTCAGCAAGGCTTAAGTGGTTTGTGTCAGTCCTTCACAGCGGTGATGTTTAAGCCCTCAGGGTATGACTGTTTTCCTCCTCTGAGAGGTTTGCTGACCCACCTGAAAAGGTCAGGCAGGTGTTGCTTCAGCCTTGGGGATAAGCACCACCTCAGGCAGTGACTATTTTTTTTTCCAACCACTCTTCTTTTTTCTACTAAAAATGAAGGAGAGGAGGTTGGCGTTTTGCCTTCTTTGTGCCACCACTATGTGACATCTCCACAGCTGTGTCTGAAATGGGCCCTGTTTGGGAGGAATTCTTCCCCTGGCTCCAGCAAGGAGCTTGGTCCCTCAGTTCCTCTTGGGAAACTTGAGTGCTTTTCTAGGATCCCCCCTCAGACTCTTGGGGGGCTGGCAGTGTAACTCAGCTGATATCAAACCCACTTTTCCTGGAGAAGTCTGAGCAGAACAGGGCCAGTGCAAAGTATATTGTAAAAAAGAATTTGTAAAAAGATAATCCAGCAATATTTGTTTTATTTAATATTTTAATTAAGTTCCAGTTTCTATCCAAAGGTGGTAACATGAAATGAGTAAAAGCATTCATCTACTAAGTAACAAATAGATCCCTTTCAGTATTAAAATATAAGAGTTTAAAATATGAATAAATAAATATATAAACTAATTGCTTAAATAGATTTATAAAAATAGATGTTATATAAATTCATAAATAAAATTCACTAGTAGAGAGGGAAGTACAAAATCAGCCTGCTGACAATCAATTTTTCTTTTGAAAAACAACTGCAAGATAAAAATATAAATAACATTAAAATTACTGAAATTACACTTTCCTGATTGCTTATATATGTCAGGGCTGGTTAATTGACTCACTTTAGTCCATCCCTATTATATGCTGTTGCAAATAAGACAATATAAATAGTTTTATAATAAATACATTCAATAACACATTCCTCCTTTAAATATTAAATTAAACTGGATTATATAGTTCTAGAGAATAGCTAGTACATCATCAATGTTCATCCTGGCATCAAACTGATCCCATAACCCCTGGTAGGTCTCATTTACCGAGACTTATCTTCAAGTTACTTTTTCATTCTAGCATATCAAAAGGCTCCTTCAGAGTACAGCTTTCCTGTGAGTTGCATGATGTCCTCATATTTCTTTAAAACCCACCAGATGTAGGTTTTTGTGTCTGCCTGGCTCATGGTGTGGCCCTGGGGCAGGTCCTGGTTGCTGCAGGTGTAGAAGGCAGCGCCTTGGCGCACCGTGGTGCTCAGCTGGTTGAGGTTGTCCTGGACCACGCCTTTGGAGCTCTTGCTGCAGAAGGTTTCTATGTTACCTCCCAGGGTTTTCAGAGTGTTGAGGATGTGGTGCAAAGCACAGCAGTTTGCCTGGAAAGCTGGACATGTGGGTATTCTGTCTGCCATGTCTCTGGCCTTGGACATAACTGTCTGGGGCTTAGGGTGGAATGTTGCAGAGATGCACTTGTCCTGTGGGCAAGGAAGAGGAGAGAGAAATTGTTAAATTGTTGATCCTTTGGTTTCCCTTTCTCATTTGTGTTTCAATCTTGTATTAACACCTCCATCCCTCTGATCAAGCAGGCATTGCACAGAGTTTGCAGATCCCCATGCCTTGTTTGCCTTGGTTCTCAGCTTTTCTAAGCCTTGGATTCTATTCTTTGCTGTAGGGGCAAAATTTACCTATTTCAGATATCTGGTGTAGCCAGTGTGTGTTTCCAGCTGTTTCAGCAGAGATGGTTTTGATTTCAAAAATGAATTCAGAGGAAATGTCAATGTTGATTTTTATCAACCTACTCTTGGGAACACAGTCCCAGGAACTGAACTTTGTCTGAGGCATTGGCACCTGGGTTCAGTCAGCTATTTCCTTTCTAAGGAAAGGATACGTGAGCAGGATTTTTAGCAGAAGTGCTCAAGCACTAGGGTCAGACTGAAGGGCAAAGCAATTCTCACCACATTTCCAGTGATCTGACTAAATTCCTGCAAGAAGATGCCCAACAGGACTCAGCAGACTAAGAAGGAACACTGGGAATCAGGAAGATCCCAGCTGGCAATGAGCTGAGGCAAAGCTATCCAAGTTCTCTGCAGCTGCCCTTGCTCCAACTGCCCTGAAATACCACAATGAACACTTTCCTTCTTGCATGAAATACAAGGACCCTACTTTAGGTTTTAACCCAAATACTTCTTTTCTGGTGGTCTTTCCAGTGTTTTATAACAATTCAAGAGATTTCTCCACAGACATAGGCACAGCACATGGAAAATGGTGCACTTACATAGAATTCAAACAACTCATGAGCTTTCTGTTGTATTACTGATGCGAAGGTTGGTATCTCTGTAGTGAAGCGATTCTGCCTCTCTCCTGTAGTCACTCTGCTTTCTGATGTCTCTGTCGGTGCCATGGAGCCCAAAGGAACCAGTAAACAGAAGAGGAAGATTGCAAATCTGTTGATCTCTGCATTCAGATGAAGAGAGGAAACCAAAAGGAAAGAGAATACAATGATTAGTCCCAATCTTCTGCATAGCCTTTTGCAAATTGTAATAGTTTTGTGCAATGTGATACATTTTTAAAGCATATAGGCATGAAGTGGCTGAGCTAGAGGTGAGCATCAACCAGAGCAACCTTACAGCCTGTAGCAAGGTACGTCACACCCACCTGCTCTGCATTCCATGGTGGGATGGGACAGCAGTGGCTTGGCTGGGAGCTGGTTTTGGAGCTGGTTCTGGAGCTTCTGCCTGCCTGGAGTGCTGTGGATGGGGCCAGCCAGGCTGCATTTAAGTGCTGTGGAGTCCTGCGTCAGTGGCTCCCCCACAGTATTTTTTTTTTTTTTTTTTTTGCCAGTGATAATTTGGGTTTTTTTCTTTTTTGAAAGATTACATCAAAAGTTGATTCAAATGTGTCTTCACTGATTGTGATCTACGTGCACGGTTTCAAACTGACATAGAGGGTGTCCTGTGTCATCTCTGTGACTCGGAGCTCGCCTTGGCCATCCCATCTAAGTCCCTGGGCTCTCCAAAGTGTGGGATTTAGAACATAAACTCTTGTTTTATTTGTAAAGGTGGTTGGAAGCACATTATTGCTACCCAAAGCCATTGCTTCTCCTGCAGAGTCAGTGTAAGAGTTGACCCAATGTAGGGAGTGAAAAAGGCTTGTGTGCAAGGTAGGTCAGGCCTCCAGTTCCATGTATAAATTCCTTTGCTGGATGCCTCTAAGACCCTGTTCCCAAGGGATGCTCAGGATCCCCCCTTCCCATCCCTGTCTCCTCTGAGGCTGTTTTCTGCTTCTGGTAACCAAATGCAGGAAATCCTCATGCAGACCAAAACAGAATAGGTGCTAAGTAATGCCAAGGAAGAGATGAGTTAACCATGGCCAACAGAAAGGACAGTTCTGGCAGACACTTCTTTTATTTGAGGGTTTTATTATTATTTGGTGGGAAAATGGAGACAGAGAGAAAGAGAGATGTTTCTTTGTGTGTGGTGTTCTTTAGGAATGTCCCTACAAAGGCAGTGGTGGGTACAGATGGCTCCTTTCTGGCAGAAGGATGATCTTGGAGGGTTTCTTGTTTGGAAGCACCAATCCTGCAGAGATGCAGTTGGTCAGTGGCCCACAGGAAGATCTGTGGAAGGTGCAGGAGCTTGTACATAAAAGATGCCATTGGGCACTGCCAGCCCCCTTCAAGCTCTGGCAGATGGGCACAGCCAGGGAGTACTGGGATCTGGTCTTACCCCAAGAGCAGGAGTATCTCTTTGTGCAGCACTGAAGGCAATGGGGCCAAGTTATTTTAAATAGTGATGCAAATAAAAGAAGGAGAATTTTTACAGCTTCACTTTTCCACAAAACACACTTCAACCACTGGTAATTTTCTTTCAAAGACTTTCAGAAGATTGTACTTCATTTTCTCCTGAGGACAGCACTTTACCTGGTTATTCCACTCCAGGACATGCCATCATCTCATAGCCTGTGCATGATGTGCACATCCTTTCCGGTCTCTACAGGGCTGTGATAAGCTGCTGAGCTGATAAGGGAGCAGGTCCGCATCCGTCCTGTAAAACCCAGCCTGAGAAGTTCAGCTTTCCACCACGAAACCATCAGACATCACAGAGCAACTGCAATTCATTTGGTGAAGTTCTGCTGACACATGCTGCTCTGTCAGCCCTCTAAAATGGAATTTGTGGCCATTGCTGCAACACCTATCGCTGGAAAAAGGAAATTAGTCTCTGCCTGTGGAGACCTAATGCTGACCTGAGACACAGCTGTGGCTTTTGTTCCTTGAGCTCACCTACTTTTTCCAAGTGTGGGAGCTAGTATTTTCAGCTGTGGGCTTGTTTTCTGGCCTTACATGGTTGTGTGGCAGTGCCCTCCACGTAAAGGGGAGAGCTGGGGTTTTGGAGCTGACTGAGACCCCGACTGCTCCTTCCCTGAAGCCTGAGTGTCACTGAGGACACAGATAAGAGAAATGGCAAATTCCATGCCACAGGTCCCCAGCCAGGGAAGAATGCTGATGCTGCACCCTGCAAGTGCAGCATGAGGCCACCTGTTCTTTCCCTGGTGGGGAGCAGCTCCCAGAACTCAGTGGGAACCAGAAAACCAGGGATTTATTCCCAGCCAGGCAAGCTTGGTGCTGTTCCAGACATGCTCCACCCTCTGCTTGGAGAGTTTGGTTCCATGGCACCATCTCCTAGCGACAGGAACACAAACCACTGAGCCGGGAGATTCCCTGCCGGGCTGGGGCTTCATGGCAGCACCCCACAGCGTCTCGGCTGCTTTTCAGGAGTACCTGCATCACCTGGGGCTGCAGGACTTCCCCTGTGGCCTCGGCAGCTGGGTAGGGGTCTGGGGGGCACAGCCGTGGGACGTGGCACAGGGCTGCCATTGCCTCTCCTCTCTCCCTGTCCACAGAACGAATCCCGCCTCAATGGCCGCAGGAGCCCCCAGGCACAGCCATTGGGGCTGGAGGAGGCCGTGCTACCAGGAAAGGAGACCCCTGAGGTGCTGGTGGGGCTGCTGAGAGACCAGCACAGCCCCTGGGCACTGCCCTCTGACTGCAGCCCCCAGGCCCAGCTCCTGCGGGAAGTGGTCGTGCTGGCACCTGAGATCCTCCATGGCTCCAGGGTCTTCCAGCTTGTCAAGTCCCTGCGGATGCTCGACAAGGGGGTAAGTACAGCTGCTGAGGCCCATAAAGCTGTGTCTTCCTGCTGTCAGGGAAGACGTGCTGGGAAAAGGACACCTTGCCATCCCAGGGTCTTCCCAGGTGCTGCAGCTAGAGTAGAGCTTCTCCCCATGTCGTCCTCCCCAGGATGTGCTAATCCGTGCCACACAGATGTCACACAGATCAAGACGTGTCCATGTCACCTTGGCCACGAGGTGCCTCAGGGACAAGTTGGTTAAACCCAGCTCTTTGCAGGTGGAGGAGGTGGATGAGGGTCTGCTGCGGTTCCAGCAGCTGGAGGAGCTCGTCCTCAGTGCCAACCACATCAGCAGAGTAACCTCGGCCCACCTGCCCCGGACTCTGAAGGTGAGTGAGCAGGGTCTTGTGCAGGATGGGACAGGAATTCCCATGTGGGAACACAGGGAAAGCCAAACAGCTCAAGGGAGTGCCAGGAACAGCTTCTTGCCAAGGTGTTTGTTGTTCCTTCTGTCCTGGGCAGGTGCTGGAGCTCTGCTGCAATGCTGTGGCTGATCTGCAGGACCTGTGTGCTCAGCCACCCCCGGAGCTCCAGCACTTGGGGCTGAGCTACAACCGGCTGTGTGGCCCTTCCCAAGAAAAGCACCTCACTGTGGATTTCTGGTAATGCCACAGGCTGAACGTGGGCTCCTGAAAGAGAAATAAGCAGATGTGAACAACTGATCTCAAGCCATGGAGGTGGCCCTTTTTGGGAAAATACAAAGGGAAGATTCTGGGAAAATTCAGAAGAGTTGTTTCTTTGCTCTGTGTCTACTCTCTGTGCAGAGTAGTCTGTCTCTGCTGTCTTCTGTCTCTTGTCCAGAGGTTATTTTGGTCCTTAGCAAGGTGTGGAATGGGGAGATCACCAGGGGAACTTCCCTGACACCCTTCCCATCACAGTTCCATTTCCCTGGGCAGTTTACTTTGTCCATGTCCTTCCCAAAGCCACTGCTGGAAGTCTGTAAGCATCTGAAGTACAGACTGCATCACCAAATGGTGCTGTGGGGTCATAAATGGATGCTAAAGAAAAGTTTTTGTGTTGTGGGGCAGACTGGCAATGGACTGTATGGCTCAGGAATTTGGAACGGGCCTCCAGATTGGATTCCTCAGTTCAACCCAGTTTGTGCTGGGGAAATATGATTTTTGTTTCTTATTTTGCTCCAGGGCTGTAGCTTTCTATCTTCAAATAGGCTGGCTGCCTTATATCCTTCCCTGGGTTCTCTCCTTAGGCCAAACCTTGTCTCCCTTGACCTGAGCTTCAACAGCCTGACAGACCTGCTGGGGCTGGTCTCCCAACTGTCCACCCTGCAGAACCTCCGCACCCTGGTGCTCCAAGGGAACCCACTGGCTCTCATCCCCACTTACAGAGGCTTCCTCGTGGACAGCCTGCCCAAGCTGTCCATCCTCGATGACATCTACATATGGCCTGAAGAGAGGCAGCACTTCCATGGGCTGGCAAGGCAGCCAGGTGAGCCCTGCCTTTGAGCCTGCCCGTGCTGACCCTGTGATTCAGGAGTGGGGTTTGCATTGTGGTTGTATAATTACAAGTGAGGTAGTTTCAGCCTTAGGCTCAAGAACAATCCATCCCAGTCCCAGAACTGCCTCAGTGTCCTGGCCTTCCTCAGCTTTTCTTCCCAGACACCATCTGGTTTCAGATCATGGATTTCCCTCCCAAGCTGTGGCAAGAGGAACATCAGTACTGGGAAAGGTGCTCACGTGGGGCTGCACTGTCTGCACACAGCGGTGCCACCTCTGTGGCACATCCCTCACTGGGATGAGAGCAGGAGGCTGGGAACACCTGGGATGGGAAACCTCTCTTGGTGGCCCCTACTCAATGAGTTTATGTGCTGGATGTGCTTTTTGGAGAGTCAAACGTTGAAGGAGCAGAGCAGCCAAGCCAGGAGGTGATTGCGTGGCTTTGTAGTGACGCCACGTGGCAGTGGTTTGTCACAGCATTTGGACAGGCTGGCACCGAGGGATGCCAGCAGGTGGGACATGAGACCTGGAGGTTTCTGCTTGCTCTCTTCCTTCCTCTCTCTGGAAGGGAGGTGCTGCAGCTTCATGGCAGGATTGTTTTCCTTTCAGAGCTGATCAGGAGTGAAGCACGAGTGGTTGTGAGCATTGGAGAGATGAAAGGACTCCCTAATCCTGAAGATTTTCAGCAGCTGGAGGATGGCTCCGAGGGTCCAATGATCACCTACAACTACTGTGTGACCTACGAGTTTGCAGAGGGAGAGGAGCTTGAGGACAAGGGCAGTCCTGAGGTTGGTGCTTGATTATGCTCCTGGAAAGAAGCAGCAAGACAGGTCACAGCAAGGGGAACTGCATCTCCAGGATAGGGGGTGATGGGCCTGGTGTGGGGAGCAGCAGTGCTGGGGACAGAATTCCCATGTGGCTGCATCCAGCTACCCACATTCCACATCCCTCTTAGGGAGCCCAGAGCTCTCTGCATGTGGGAGGGAACTCACAGCCCCTCTCCTACTGACTGTGGCAGACCCTTTCCCTGGCACTGAAGTCCCTTCTTCCCATGAGGGTGGGCTGGGGAATAGGATTTTGGAGACAAATCCGTCTGTTCCAGGGAACAGAAATCCACCAGAGTCCCACAGTGGCCACGCTGGATGTGGACAGCTCTGCTCAGGACACAGGAGAAACAAAGAGCCATCAGGAGCCTGCAGCCACAGAGGAGCCCAAGCCCCACTCTGGTAATGAGGAATGATAGATCTTCTGTTCCACATCTCAGGGCAGGTTTATAGCTCTTTGTGGGGTGTGGTGGCATCAGGATGCCCCTCGCAGTGCCAGCTGGGCTGTTCCTGGGACTGATGGATAATGACCTGGCACCAGCTGTGTCCTGGGGGTCCTTCTGGGAAAGAGAGGTCTCCTCACAACTTTTTTGCATCCCTACACAGCGAGGGTATTTTCCACCCTTGGACAGCCCTGGGCAGACACCATCGACTGCAGCTACAGGAAGGAACACATTGCCAAGGACTTGGTGGGGCTGAAGTCGTACCTGGAGGCTGGAACCATTGTCTCTGTTGTGGAGGAGAAGGTGAGGGTGTGGCTGAGCTGGATGAAGGGGGAAGAGCTGCTGGTAGGCCTAGCCAGTGGTATCACAATTCCCTCTGGGAGGCAGGATGGGATGGCAGTGACCCTGGGCCAGCTCCTCTCTCTGGGCAGGTGCTCTTGTGGCCTGTGGATCCAGAAGAAAATGCTGTCACAAATAAGGAAGGACAGGAGCTGAAGAAGAACAGTGCAAAGGTAGGGTGCCAGGAGAGAACAATGACCAAATTCTATCTGAGTTGCAGAAACAGTGATGGCAGAACAAGGGCCCTTCTCCTGGGTCAGTCTGCTGTGTCAGAGAGTCAGACCTCTCCCACAGTCCCCCCTTTCTGTGGGGGGAAATCAGCAGCACCTTGGCCAGGATGCAGTGGTGGGCAAGGGTTGGGGTTGCTTCTCTCTGATAAGAGACCCCAGCCTTCTGCTGAGACCTGTCCCCATGTCCAAGGACAAACAGAAAAAGAAGAAGAAGAAGTCATATGAATTCCGCAGTGACCCTCCCATTCGGAGCACCCTGCGCACCACGAAGGTGACCTTGGAGACCCTGCTGGCCACCAAGGACCTGGTGGCAACTGTGTGTGACTTTGGGATCCTGATCCCTGAGAAACCACCAGTTCTGGAGGAGAAGGTAAGGAGCATGTCCCAGGGCAGGGCTGCAGCCTGGGGTTCAGCAAATGCCTTCTCTGGCCTGGGCATCCATCCATCCCTCCCTCCCTCAGTTCTCCTCTCCTCAAAATGGGGCTGAAATAGCCCTGCCTGACCACCATCCATTGCTGTTGGTGTGGTTATTTAAGGCTGATATTAGTGAGCATTATTAATTCTGCTACTTTTTCTGGGCCTAGGAAAATAGATGAGTTTATTTTTCCTTTCCAGAATGTGTAAGCAGCCACACATGCTTCCTCTGGTGCTCTCTCTCAGCATGGCAGCACATACCAGCTGTACCACCTTTCTGTTTCCTGGATTCTCTTCTCTGAGCAGCCACTCTGCCGTGCTCCTGCTCCCCCTCACCTCTGTCCCCTGCCCCTGAAATCCCAGTGACAGCACCCAGATGATGACAGCTGGCACAGGACTGAAGGAGGGCAGTGAGTTTCAACACTGCCTTACTCTGGAAACATCTCTCTCCACAGGAGGTAAAAAAAGGCAAAGACAAGAGCAAAAAGCCCAAAGCAGAGAAAGGAGACCAGACCAGCCAGAAAACCAAAGGTGACAGAGGGCGGGGTGTGTGAGAAAGCAAACAGGAGCAGGGCCCGGCCACCCTGCCAGCTCCAGGAGCAGGGACTTACTCACATCCTGAGCCTCGGGCTGTGAATACAGACATTCACTGCGGGGCTCTCGGAATAGACACAGCCTGGACTCTTTGCGAGTCGGTGTCTGCACAAGCAGCCAGGGTGGGCTGCCAGCTGCCCTGGGAGACTCACACCTACAGCACCCTGTGCCAGGGGAGAAGGGCAAAGCAGATTTTTGGGTGAGAAAAGTGCTGCCCACTGTGTCGGCTGCCAAATGTGGGCGGTGGCGTGGGCGGGCAGCCGGGCAAGGGCTGCCTGGGATGCATAATGA
The DNA here is from genome assembly GCF_017590055.1 of Onychostruthus taczanowskii. NCBI lineage: Eukaryota > Metazoa > Chordata > Aves > Passeriformes > Passeridae > Onychostruthus > Onychostruthus taczanowskii. The sequence continues at coordinate 3,179,088 of NW_024500572.1, forward strand.
GCTCCTCATTCACTGCCAGCTCGCATCTCCCAGCTCTTTGCAGAGGGGATTATTGTTCTCTCTGGTTCAGGGATGAGATGCACAGAGAGCCCCAGGTGCCCCAGCCAGCCCATGGCAGGGCTGGGAACAGATCCAAGTCTGCTGTCACCCACCAAGAGACCACCCCGACCCCGCCGGGTGTGTCCCCTGCCTCCCCAGTGCAGAGCAGCAGCCTTGCTTAATCTTGCTTAATCTGCAAACCTCATCCTGCCTTTTGCAGGTTATTTTTCCATCAATCTTGGTTCTGACTGCAAAAATAGCAGTGCCAGCACATCGGAGGGGTAATGCAAGAGCGGGAGGAAGTGGGAGAGGGAACGGGTGGCCAAGCAACTCTGAAAAGCTGCTCGTGGGTCAAGGAGGGCAGGGAGAGAGCCAGGCCTCCCAGCACTGCTCAGAGCTACCAAAGGAGCTTTGTTTTCCTGCTCTGGCATCAGATTTAAGGGTGCAATTAACCCGGAGCTCCAGGCTGCTTTCCTGTGCCCTGTCACCCACAACAAGGTCCCCATCTTTGGGGGGGCTCTCAGAGCTCTGCAGTCCTGGGCTGTGTTTGCATTCACAGAAGCTGGTGGCCTCCCCTAGCAACCTGAAAAGAAGAAAACTCATTGAATTGCTGTCCCCCACAAGAAGATGTGTATTTGCAATGTACACTCAGCCTGTTGCTGAAACAGGCAGCTGCCATCAAACAGCTCAGCTTCAGCAGTGGTTGTTTCTTCCTTCCTCCCCTCCCTGGTGTGTAGTCAGTGCATGCAGGAGGTTTCCCTTCAGCTTCAACAAAGGTGAAAGTGTTATTGTGTGCACAGAAGGGTTGCTGCTTCAGGAAACCCACAGCAGTTAGAGATTTGTGCTTAATTTGGTGTCCCCCTGTGCCTGTGCAGGTGGGGGCTGGCTTGGCTGCACTGTGGGACCACTGAGAGCATATTTCAAAGTGTGAGTGCAAAATTCACAGTGCCTAAAGATGAGCTGCCCCACAACTTGCTACACCCATTGTCTCATGGCTGTGACTCACCAGAACACCCCAGCTGTGGCTTTTGTGGGGGGCTGGTCAAGCCCTGCTGAGCTCAGTGTCTGCTCTGTGAGTTGCCAGCTGCTCCGGGGTGTTTGACACCTGCACATCACCTGGGGACTGCCCTTGGAGCTGTGACAGTGGCCATGCCCCGAGGGACAGAGGATGACTCCCAGTGTGTCCAGCAGGGCTGTGCAGGGACTGGCACTCTCACAGCCGGGAGCTGAGGCTGATTTGCATCCCTCAGTCAGCAAATGCACACAAATAATAAGTCTTCTCAGAGGAATTGGGATCACTTCCAGACTGCTCAAAGAGGAAAGGCAGCAGGCTTTGTCACAAGCCAACCATTTGCCCAGACACTGAAGGATGTTTTCAGAAGTAGTCTCACGTAGGTCTCATTTTACCTCACACTTGATTTTCTGGGATCCTTGAAATCATTTATTTCTGCATCTTTCTTTTGCCCTAGGGCAGTTTCACAACAAAAAGAAAGGCTGCACCCCGGTCAACTGCCAGCCTAAAGATGCTTTTTGGGCTTATCATTGAAAATCATATTCAATTTCCCGCTGAGGCCCAGTCACTGCTGACACCCTTGCACACTGCTGCTTTTAGGATCATTTACTCTCTCAAGACAGTGACAAATGTACTTCTTACTGCAGGAAAAGGAAAAAACACAGACACTGCTGAAGTGGAGGAGGGTCAAGAGCTCCAGCCGGTGCCGCTGACAGTTCGATTCCAGATGCAGCTGCTTCGATGGCCCTTGGCAGCCAGCACCCAGAGCCAGGAGAACGTGGCCATGGGGAAGACTCAATGATGTGTCCATAGCAGAAGCATGAGTGGAAATAAACCACACGGGAATGCCGCGCGGAGCCTGGTTATCTGAACCGCCAGAGCTGGGAGATGCCCCGGGGCTCCTGGTGGTCTGTGGCTGGTGCTGAGCTTCTGCTGGAGCTGGAGCGGGCAGGGGGCGTTGGGTGGGTGTGCGGGGTGCAGGGTGCGTGTCCGTGCTGGGGACACGCTGCCCCGGTGCCGGTGCCACCCCCCGCATCCTCCGCCCGCGGGCGGGGCTCGGCAGCGGCGGGGCGGGGCGGGGGCGGTGGCAGCTCCCGGTGAATCGGGGAGGGAAGGCAGCTCCCGGGGAATCGGGAAGGGAACAGCAGCTCCCGGTGAATCCCGGAGGAGCCTCCTCCGCAGAGCAGGGCGGGGGTTCTGCCGTGCGGGGTCACCGTGGAGCGGCGGCTCCAGCCCGGTCTGCGCGCCCCGGCGGGGCTGAGGGCTCTGGGCCGTCCTCACCGGCAGCTCCAGGTCCTGGTGAGAACCGGGGGGAAGCACCGAGACACGTCCCTGTCCCAGGTAAGGTGGGAGGGCACGGCTCGTCTTCATCTGCCCGGCCGGGGCTGGTCCTGCGCCGGATGCTGCCATGTATCCCAGGATTAAAAGCCTTGTGCTTTACACCTTCTCATTCACGCTGCTGGCTTGGGTGTTCTACATGAAGAAGGAAGCGAGGTTGGCAGCATCATCAGCAGAGCAGAAAGTGGATGTGGTGGATCACAGACTGCAGCCCTCGGTTCTGGACAGCGCCGAGCACAGCAAGTGTTTGCCAAACTTGACCTTTGCCAATTCTTCTCTCGCCCTCCCGGAGCCTCACCGAGTCTTCCTAACCTACAAGCATTGCAGGAACTTCTCGGTCCTGCTGAGGCCTTCTAGGTGTAGCAAAGAGATGTTCCTCCTACTGGCCATCAAGTCTTCCCCCATCAACGTGGACCGGCGTGTGGCCATCAGGAACACGTGGGGGAAGGAGGTGTCCATCGGGGGCAGGCACATCAGGCTGGTGTTCCTCCTAGGGCGCTCCGAGACCAAAATCCAGCTGCAGCCCCTGCACCAGCTGCTGGCCTATGAGAGCCAGGAGTTCGATGACATCTTGCAGTGGGATTTTGTTGATGACTTCTTCAACCTGACCCTCAAGGAGCTGCATTTCCTCCGCTGGTTCACGGAGGACTGCCGGCACGCCAGGTTCGTGCTGAAGGGCGATGATGACGTGTTTGTCAACACTTACAACATCGTTGAGTTCCTCCAGGAGCTGGACCCTGAACAGGATCTCTTTGTTGGGGACGTGATCGCCAACGCCCGGCCCATCAGGAACACCAAGGTCAAATACTTCATTCCAGAGCCCATGTATGAAGCCACCTTCTATCCTCTCTATGCAGGAGGAGGGGGATATGTGATGTCCAGAGAGACAGTGCATCGCCTCCAAAGCACCGCAGAGGACATGGAGCTCTTCCCCATAGATGATGTGTTTGTGGGAATGTGTCTGGCAAAGATGTCAGTGACCCCAAAGAACCACGCTGGCTTTAAGACTTTTGGGATCCAGAGACCTTTCAATCCTTTCGATCCGTGCTTGTACAAAGAGCTGATGGTTGTGCACAGACTGAACCCAACAGAGATGTGGATCATGTGGACGCTGGTGAAGGATGACAGCATTAGGTGTGCAGTGTCGGTGACACACAGCTACAGCAGGGGCTGGAAAAGGAGCTACTGATGAGCCCAGGGATTGTGGCTGGTGACAGAGTACTTAAACTAAAAATCAGGTTGTGGTAGAAACGTGTCCGTTACTAACAGACTGCACTGGAGCTGTCGTGGTTTGGTTTGCAGTGAGTCTTTTTTCTGTCAAGGGTTACTTGAAGCAGTTGACTTGTCACAGGGTGGGGCTGTGGTCAGTGGCTTCTCAGCCAGACTGTGCCAGGGGAAGTCACAATTGCCACCTGCACTGATGTCTGACTGCTGGCCAAAGTCAGTCTCATGTGGGACAGCCAGCGATGACTAAGGAGTGACAGAGCATTTGAAATTTACTTGAAGGCATGGAAGAAAGGCCAGTATGTCCTGCTAGGTCTGCTGTCCCAGGGCAGCAACCCCACAGCTCCTACCAGACAGCAGGAGAAAGGGAGTGGAGTGGGGAGGGAAAAGCTTCAAAAACACATGGCCTTAACACAGCAGTGATGATGATCTGGGGGACTGGGCTCTGCCTCCAGCCCTTTGGCTTTTGCAGAAACTCACAAAGGTTTACATGCACTGGAAACTTTAGCACAAACACTTTCTGATCTGGTTTGAGAGGAGCCACGTGTTTTGAATAATCATCGTGGAAGAGTGGCTGTAGCTTCCCATGTTGTGTGGGAGGTGTTTGGTTTGTTTTAATGTTGTGTATAAATAAAGCACTTTTCAAAAGTATTTATATGGGAGTATTCTTAGGTCTTCTGAAAGCTAAGAGCTCTAAAAGCTAGGGAAGGCTGAGATCTGGTGCTGGGTATTTGCATTGAAGAGGAAAATGTTAGTGGAAATGGATACTTGCTCCTTCTTCGGTGAGCTGTTCTCTGCCCTGTTCAGACAAGATGCATTGACACAAAAGTGATAAATCTGAATGTGCTGGAGTTGCTAATTTGAGAAAAGATCAAATATAGAACTAAGTTTTGGTGATTCTTTTGTGAAGCTTATCAGTATCTTGCTGCTAGAGCAGGAGCTGTGGATGAGCAGGAAGCAGCCTGGAAGCCTTAGGGGAAAAAACAAGCAAATGAGTAAAGAGGAAGTGTGTGATTAGAGCAAGCAGAGTCCTTTGTGCTGTGCTGTTGTAATTGCTGTCTGTAGTGCCAGCTGCCCAGCATCCATCCCCCACCAGATGGGAGCTGGAGCTTTCAGAAGTGCCCAGGAAGTGCTGCCAGGAGGCTCCTGCTTGTCCTGTAGACAGGGACACCCTGAGAGCAGAGGTGTGGGAGCTCTCAGTGGGATGGTGAGGGACTGCTGGTAGGATGGGCTCCCTTGGCCCTCTGGAGCACCTGGAGTAGCTCTGGCTGATCCCCAGGGCTGACCCAGGCTCTTGGGGCAAAGGTGCCACCTCACAGGAGCTGCTTCTGTGCCAGGTGTGAGTAGGGTTTGTCTCAAAGAATTGGTGGCTGTCCATCCTCAGGGTGGTCTTGTGCAAGTTGTTACTGTGTTTTCTGGCTGCAGTTCCAACAGGGTTGCATTAACTGGAGCTGAGACAGTGCCTGTGTGTAGTTTTAGGTGTGTTGGCTTTGTAAACAAGGCCAAGTATCAGCAGCAAACCCCAGGTTCTGGGCACAACTCTCTGGGCACTGCTGCTGGTCCTGGAAAGGAGGCTGCACAGAGTGGGCCCTGTGGTGCCCTGTGAGCTGCTGTGCCAGCACTTCTGTGACCCACTCCATGATTCCCAGTGCAAACTCAGGAGCACAGAGCATGATGTCATGTCTGTTGTGGGCTTAGGTGTGTGGGCTAACTCCCAACTGGCAGCTCTCACTTCCTGACAAAGGTGAAGGACTCCTTTCTGCCCTGTTTTGGGGTGGTTGGTGCTCCTCACCCCCACTTTGACTTGGCTGGCCTGACTGGTTGGTCCCAGTCACGTCGGGCTGGATGTGTGTGGAACGGCTCTCGGGCAGGAAGCGCAGTACGTGCAGTGAAACAAGAAGTGGGGTCACAGCAGGGCTGGGAGCAGGCCCTGAAAGGGGAAGAGGGACTTTCCTGGCTTTGCAGGTTTCTGGCAGTGCCATGCAAACATCTGAGTAGAGTTACTGTGGCATCCTGAAAGATACACAACTTGTTTGTTCACTCAGGTCAGGGGCTTGGCAGTTGTTCTTCAACTGCAAAGGTACCAAAGTAGAGCAGTTGTGGTTAGAGGTTGATCTGCGGCTGTATTTGGCTCCTGAGGGCTCAGCTGTGCCACCACCCAAGTAATCCTCTCATCACAGGGTTTTTTTTTCCCTAATGCTCCAGCCCAGAGCTGTGTTTAGCACAGCAGACATGGGCAGCTCCCTGCGAGCTGAATTCCAGACTGTGCCATCCTCCTTGGATACAGCAGCACCCAGTGAGGAGAAAGGAAAGAGGGTTTGTTAAATTTTCTTTTTACTACTTAATCTATAAATGAACAGTGCTGTGCACCTGAGATTGCATTTGTTCCAAAGGCAGCCAAAATGAGACACCTCTTCGCTGCAGGTAAGAAAATTCCTGGTCGGTACAACTCAATTTAGTAACACCAACCTTGACACTGATACATCAGATGCTAATCTGTGGTGAAAAACCTTTGATTAATTTGTATTTTCTTACACAAACTGGCAGATGGGGATTCAATCAAGGGTGATAAAGTTGAAGTGGATGCTGTTCTACAAAGCAAATTTCACACCAGCTGTCAAGTTAGGAAATGAGCAGTGAAAGACACCCGTGGTTTTGAAACCTGCAGTGAAACATTAAGCTTGCAAAAGAAATAATTATTTCCTGAAACTTGCATTGGGAAGCATTCAAATATGTAAAACTCTTTTGCTCAGTGCTTTGTAGAACAGCACACAGCAGCTGCCAAAACAATTTTGTTTATAACTACAATATACTGAAAATCAAACCTCCCCATTGCTTCCTGGGGAACCTCCCCCAGAGGTGATCCTGGGTGAAATAAGTTGCTGTGCTGAACAAAACTGCACCAAGAGCCTGGGTGACTCCATGGGAAGTTCTCAGCTCCAGAGCAAATATTTCCCCTGACTGCAGCTCAGTGTAATTTGGTGCAGCTGCCAACCCAGAGGTTAAAAACTTTTAAATTCAAATAGAAAGCAGGGCCTAATCTCTTCACCAAAGGGACACACCCACAATGAGCTGCTTTTGCACAGTTTAATAAAGGCATATCACAGACATAATTTACCTCACAGGTTAAAACCAAGGATTTTTAAATACACTTCTCTGTCTGATCCCACAAACACACTAAGGGAGCAGCAGGACCCTCCAAGCAGAGACACAATTACCACCAGGCCATCCTTGATAACAGTCTTCACATTTGCATAGATAAACATTTAAATAAATGAATCCAAAAGTATTACAAACAAGGTAAGTTACAAACAAAACTGAGGCCTTCCAAATACTTGATTTGTAAAGCAATCCTTTTTGGGGGAAAAAAAATGGAATCACAGGCTTATTTCAGCAGTTTTACACTATCCCACACTTAAGAGCTTGGGACTGTTCCATTTGTGACTGACCCTGAGAGTTCAGTTCTGTTCAGTCCTCCCGAAGGTAAGGGTCATCATCTGTGTTTTCTAAAACACCCTGTGGCAATGAGTCCTCTCCTCGGGCTTTGATGAGCTCGTCTGTCTGAGCTTCAGCTAATTTGGTCTCTGCTTTCTGGGACAGCAGCCTCACCTCCTGCACCTGGGACTTCAGCACCTGGATGTGGCTGCGGGCTGTCACCGAGGCCTGGTCTGCACCTGCAGGGAAGGATTGACACTCTGGGTTCCAGGAGCACTGGGCAAACCTTCAGCTAAGGAAATGGATGGGATTATCATCTGCTTTGCTGTGTTGTGAGGGCTCTTGGGCTGTATTAATGCTCAATACTGTTCATTTACCTCAAGCCTTTTGTCTGCTTTGAGGTGTCACCGCTCCCTTGAATTCTCGCATCCCAGTGGGATACAGCTGGAGCTGGACAGGAGTGATCACCTTGTGCCAGTGGGTTTAAGAGCTAAACCCAGCCCAGTCCCTGTGTGCTAGAACCTTTCAGTCCTTGCCCCATCCTGGCACCTACAGCAGTGGGAATACCTGTGGCACTGTTGAATTCCCACCATTCTCCTCCCATGCTCCCACAAATTTCTGGGTCTTCTCCAGGCACTTACAGAATTAGGGTCTCAGTATATTCACTGCCTTCCCTCCCTTCAGTAACTTTGCCCATTTGCCACAAACCAGTCCATAACTCAGTCTCAGAGCTCTCAAATATCTCCAGGGAGAAAATACCAAAATTAGTGTACATTTTCCTTTTTTAATATAACTAAATCCAGCTGGAAAATCCTCCTGGATTCATAGGCAGCCTTGGTTCTGTGGCTCCCAGGACTGTCTTTGAGCCTTGCATTTAAAAAGAACTGAACTCTTCCCTCAGACATTTTTGGCCACGGTTAGTCTTGACCTAAACCACAAGTGAAGTTTCCAGGCTTAGCTCTCAGAACACACCTACAGACTCGCAGCCAAAACCAGAATGTACGTGCTCAGCACCTCTGAAAACCAGGCACCAGCTGTCAGTTGTGGTGCTAACTGGGTGTACACTGTGTGTCTGAACTGTGCTGAGAGAGGGACGAGGGGCAGAGGCTCAGTGCTGCTGCTCACCTGACTGATACGCGGCCTCTGCTGCCATCTCCGACAGCCGCAGCGCCGTCATCCAGCTGGATTCCAGCCTGCGGTACTCCTGCTGCTTGGTGGTCATCTGGGAGAAAGAACCAACAAGGTGTGACACACTGAGAGCTCTCCTGAGCTGTGCAGAGCAGGGCTGCAGAGGCAGATGGTGAGGGAGGTTTGTTTGCTCACATCCACTCTGGCTCCTATGACCACCTGCCAGACTGCATCCACCTCTTCCGAGTTCATCTTCCCAAGGAGATTTGAGTATTGCTTGTAGAGAGACACCAGGGTATAAACTGCCTGTGAAAGAATAATTTTGCACAGTTACCACAACAGCTTGCACAGCTCTGGTGTTGTCTCAGTGTTACCTAGTGTTAATTAGCAAAATTACTCTTCATACACTTGATGTCCTGACAAGGATGTAAACTGGAATGCAAATACTTTACTCAAATTAGCGCTTTATTTGCAAAATTAAAACTGTGTCTTCTTGTTTCAGATTTAAGTATGGCTCATGCCATTCTTCTGATGGAACTCAGTTCATGGCCTTAGCAAGGCTGAGAAGGGCAATAAAATGCCCAAGAAGAGAGAGCTCAGTACACAGGTAATATAAACAACTGTTATGAGTTTCTTCAGCCCCAGTTCTGAGTTCCAGGGTCATTTTGCCTAAGTTACAAAAGGGACTTTTAACAAGAGCATGGAATGACAGGACAAGGGGAATGGATTCACGCTGACAGAGGGCAGGGTTGGATGGGATGTTAGGGAAAAATTCTTGGCTGTGAGGGTGGTGAGGCCCTGGCACAGGCTGCCCAATCCCTGGAGTGTCCAAGGCCAGGCTGGACGGGGCTTAGAGCAACCTGGGACAGTGAAAGGTGTCCCTGCTCATGGGACTGCATGGGCTTTAAGATCTTTCCAACCCAAACCATTCTGAGGCTGAGTAATTTTACCCCAAAAGCAACAGTTTAACAAAGCTAAAAATAACTTCCACATTTGCTGTAGAACAGTGACCCCACGGCTCCCGAGGGACCTGACATCTTCAACTCCCCTCACCCCTTGGGTTAAATTAATTTTGCAAAAGCCCATTTTGAGTGTTGTTTAAGAGGTGTAGCTAGTGGCAGAGCAGCTGGCACTGCCAGCAGTGGGTGGTGCCAGGCGTGAGGCCCCGGGCTCACCTTGGTGTACTCGGTGAGCGCCTCGATCAGCGCGTACGTGGTCTGGGACAGCAGCGTGGCCGTGCTGTCTGTCACCAGGGACACGGCTCTTCTGATCAGGGCATCGTTGCTCAGGGACCCCGAGCTCTGCTTCTGCAACACAAGACACCCGTGTGACCCTGCGTGACCCTGTGTGACCTCGCCATCGCCCTCCCCACGGACACCACTCCAACACGAGGGTGAGGAACAGCCCCACTGCGAGGCTGCACGGCCAAGCTCTCCCTGAGGATGCAATCCTGGGGGCAACCAGGACGAGCAGGTGGGTTTGGGTGTTAAACTGGCGCAAGGAGGGGGTGCTGGGGGTACCTCCACGACGGGGACAGCGCACAGGGCCACCCCCAGCCCCACGGCCTGGTGCCACTGCCCGCTCCTGCCCACGAGGCCTCGCTGCCGGACGCCGGCCAGGACTGGGAAGCTGCGCCTGGAAAAGCAAGAGGCAAAGTTTAGCAGCAGAAACGTCCCAGTGTGGGGTGGGAAACAGGGATCAACGAGGAGGAGAACACCCAGAAGCTGTTCGAGGGGGTCTTGTCTATGCCAGGCTCCTGTGATGCAGCTGTGTGACAACAGTTTGTTTCAAATTTCGTATTATTGTTTAATCGCTAGTGCAAGAAAAGGCAAGCACAGTAACTAGTGCAGTATCAATACTTCTAGAGACAAAATGTGTGTTAGCTGGCATGGGCACACTGCTGATAGTCAACAATACTGGAAAAGAGGTTAAAAAACATGCTCAAAAGTGGCGTGTGGTACATGCAGGTGAGAAATGTGACGGGTTTGTTACACTTGGGTCTCTGTGGCCAGTTTTATTTATAACCCAAGCTGTGCAAATGCCCTGGGGTCAGGGTCTATCACAGAAATACTCGAGCAGAAAAACAGAAGCACAGAGCAATGAGAGTCTTTTTTGTTGTTCTACAGCAATTTAATGAAAACAACCGGCGGATTTTCCTTCTTTTATGCCGTGTACTCTTTAGCCCACAGCCTGCAGGTGGGTAGCGCGGTGCGGGCAGCGTGTGTCCCCCTCAGCCTCTCCCCCCGGCCCGCCGGGTACCTGAGCACGGAGCAGCAGCTCCGCAGCCACCGCCCGCCCGCCGCCATCTTGGCCCGCCCGGCGCGCGGGAAGTGACGTCACACCCGCTCACCTGCGGGGGCGGGGTCCGAGCGCGGCGCGTGCGCAGAGCGCCGGCGCGTGCAGCGGGGGCGCGCGCCGGGCCGTGAGGGCAGCGGCGGGAACGTGAGGGGAGCGACCGGGAGAGGTCCCCAGGTGTGTCCCCAGGGATGTCCTCGGGGCTGTCCCCAGGGCTGTCCCCAGGGATGTCCTCGGGGCTGTCCCCAGGTGTGTCCCCAGGGATGTCCTCGGGGCTGTCCCCAGGTGTGTCCCCAGGGATGTCCTCGGGGCTGTCCCCAGGGGTGTCCCCAGGGATGTCCTCGGGGCTGTCCTCGGGGCTGTCTCCAGGTGTGTCCCCAGGGATGTCCTCGGGGCTGTCCCCAGGTGTGTCTCCAGCTGTGTCCCCAGGGATGTCCTCGGGGCTGTCCCCAGGGATGTCCCCCGTCACGGCCCTTTGGAGCACCCCTGACACCTCCTCCGTGTTTCGCCGGGATGCCCAACATCGCAAGGGTCAGAAATAGGCAACAATTTGCCCACCCCTGACACCTCCTCCGTATTTCGCCGGGATGCCCAACATCGCAAGGGTCAGAAATAGGCAACAATTTGCCCAGCTGCTGGGAATGAGAAGGAGAGTATGAAACAGGGTCTTGTCTAACTATTGCAAAATGTGGAATGTGTAAAAATCCTCTTAACGGGCTGTTCTTTGGTGTTTGGTTTTGTAGCTTTCAAACTGGATAAGAATATTTAATATGTGAAACAGATAAGCCCACAAGTTTTTACTGATGTCGGGGTGTTAGAAAACCAAATACCTTGGTGGTGGAATTCCCTTGATAAGGTTTAGGGCTTGGTGTCTTTTAGTGATACTAGATTTGGGAAAGGTGAACAAAGCTTGGGAAGAAGGACAGAAGGAATGTGGAACTTTGGGCCATGAGGACATTGGGCAGAACCCCCAAGACAAGGAAGAAACTGACAAACAAACCCTTCACATCTGAGTTGAAATCAGCTCCATTGGATCAAAGGGAATTCCATCATGACCACCAACTCCGAGACACCAGTGCTCCTCACGGCCCTGGTTTAATTCATCTTTATTGTTCTAAAGTACATGCTGCTGCTTTGATTTTGGGTAGTTCCATGCTAGTGATAATCTCCACCTTCTCCACCAAAGGTTTCCTGTGCTATTCCACACAAAATGACCTTAATCAATTAAATCTATTCTTTTTAGTTATAGCAAGAGTTCCTCTTCTCTCTCCTGTTTTCAGAGACTCAGCACAGGTTACTTTACTGAGGCAGTGCTGTATCACACATTTTTCATCTAACTCCATGCTTTAAACACTTGTTCCAGAGCCTGGCACACCTGAGAGTGCCAGATAACAACGCTGTACCTGATAAAACCGTAGGGAGAGGGGAACCTTGTGCTGATTTGAAATGTCTTTTTCCAGGACTTCTAAAACAAATTACAAGTAATTTCAGCGTGTCTGCCTTCACACCCTTAATGAGGCAGAGCAGGACAAGGCAGGACTTGTTTGTTGAGATGTTGGAGTGGTGTTGCATCCCTGCCATCCCCTGTGCTGGGCTCGGCAGGGTGGGAATCTCAGGAGAAAACTGCTGGGAGGCTTTTAAATAGTTCAGAGTCCAGGAGACACAAAGAATCTGCGAGAGCCGCAGGGATCTGTAAAGTGCATGCACGGGGATACCTTTTCTCTTTTAACCTTTATTGTTTTTACACAGGAGAGTAAGACTGAGGGGAGGCAGCAAGAGCACAGAACTCTCGCGGGTTCGGCGCAGGGGGAAGGCGCCTCCATCCCGTGTGCGGAGCTGCGCCCCGGAGCCGCGTGCCTCTGGAAAGGCCGAGGGAGCAGGAGCGGGGGCAGAGCCCTCATTTGAGCACCAGGAAGTAGGTGGTCCAGCCGGCCAGCAGCAGCGCCCCGAGCAGCACGGTGTAGCTGAACAGCACGAAGGCCAGCAGCTCCCGCAGCACCTTGAGGAAGTGGATGGCAAAGGAGTCTGGCATGGCTCTCCCGGCTCCCAACTCCTCCCTGGCCTGGAAGCAGAGGAACAAGGTGAGGCTTCTTCACAGCAGGGGCACCACCCTGACGTGGGGAGAAATCCTGTGGGCTGGGGGATTGATGGCCACCTGGAAGCTTGTTAGTGGCTGGCGTGGGCCTGTTCAGAGCCCTACCGAGGTGCTGAAAGAGAGTTTGGGATCTGATCAAAGTCTCCAGATCAGGACTGGTGAGGAAGCAGATGGAAATACAGACGCAGGCAGTGGGCACGGCCATGGGGGTGAGGCTGGGGGGTGTTACAGAGTCCAGCTGGCTCCTGGAATCTCTCCCCTGGGGCTGTGCGTCCAGGAAGCGTCAGGATCAGAGCGGCCGCTGATGGTGCATTACCAACAGCCTGTTCTGATCAAAGTGGTCAATTCCTCCAAGGAAGCCACCATTAATATTTAATTCTATAATTGCATCTAATGGAGGTACTGGCACAAACTGAGCCTTTTGTTTAGGAATGACGAAAACTGAGGCTTAAATACAAGTTCGTACAGGCAAATATTTATATCTTGCATTAAAAATAACCGTGAACAGGAGACGTGGGATAAGATGCCTTAGAATTCATCTTCTAGCAGCATTGTATAGTCATATGTACGCATTGCTTTGGAAGGGATTGCTCATTTGTTTAGTTTAAATGAAATCTGAACTTCTCCCCTAAAGTCACTGGCTTCTTAGATTTGAAGCTGTGAAAACCCACCTAAAAAATTCTGTTGTCTCTTCAATTTACGTGTTCTTTTAAATTTCCATCGCGACTGTGCCCGATCAACAATATTGACGCTCCTGGTCAAGCACGGACGGGAGTTTAAAATCAGACTTAGGATAAAAACCAACCCAGAAGGATTATTTTTCTTCTGAACAGCCTAAAGCCAGCTAAACTAAACTGAATTCCTGTCCTGCTGCCTGGAATGTTTTCTAAAGAGCTCTTGTGATAAGGAATTCACTTTTTGGTGTTGTTTAACAAGTTCAGCCATTCCATTCCAAGCTCAGGCACATGTATACAGTACAGGAGTTACAGCATTTTTAAACCAGCTATGGTTTCTCTGTTGTTCAGAGCCTTACAGATTTCTGTCCATAGGCTGTGCGAGATTTCTGGTTATCTAGAAAGATGCTGATAGAAAAATAAACTGCTTACCCAGGCAGATGACGGGCTCTGCTTCGGCAAGTTCGTGTTTCTCCCTGGTTTTGCTCTGCAGCTGTCCCTCTTGCAGGGGTTTGTGCCGTAGGCTGATCCCGCTGTGATCCAGGAGCAGAGTGTGTGTGTGTGTGTGTGTGTGTGTGTGTGTGTGTGTGTGTGTGCAGCCCACACGAGGACTGAGCTCTAGGTGTGGTCAGCACCGGTTATGATCCGACAGCGCCGTGGTGCTCGGAGCAGCCAAACACTCCCCTTCCCCTGGGGGCTTTTGGCAACAGCACTTCCAGGGTTCCAGTGCCAGGGCTTGGAGTCACCAGACCAAAACCTGCATTTGTTGAGATGTGGGGGTTTGCCTCTAACAAAACCTTGTGTCATCTTACATGTTTTATTCTGTTATCTCAAAGGCTGCAGTGCCTCTTGCTCTGTTCCCTGAGCACCCTGTGCTCTGTGAGCCACTCCGCAGGAGGATGCTCACACACAGCTGGGGCTCATCCCCAGGGTGGGACTGTGCAGGCTGAGCCAGGATATTTACCAAAACTCAGTGAGGGCTGAAGGCAGCCTAATCCCTGCACGGTCCCCAGGTCACTGCTTAGTGTCACCCTTACCCTCCTTCCCAAGGAGTTATCCCAACATTTCAGGGCTCAAATGATGCAGCTCCTTTGCAGTGAGGGGAGGAGAGCCAGGCTCTATGTTTATTCTTAGCAAACTGCTTCTGATAATGTATGAAAAGTGAAAGTCTTGGGGTAGAGGTTGGGTAATATTTTCTTTTTTTTTTTGGAGTAATGTAGACAGCAGAGAAGGAAGATGATGTACTGCAAATCAAATCTCTTACCTACAAAGATATTATGATGTAGAAAATGGTCCCTTAATTTAATTAGGTTGTCTTGTTATCAAATTATTACCCACATGGTCAGCAGGGCCTTGGACAGAAGCAGAACATCATCAGCTGCTCAGGAAGCCTGTTAAATAGTAATTGCTCCTCCAGGGAATTGATCAGCGTCAGGATGGCTTTTATTTTGTTGTTGAATAGTTCCAGGAAGAGGCTTTGTCTAGGTGGAGGGGTTACACAGTTCTAGTGTAGGCTGCAAAAAAATAGGCTGCAATGTTGGTGATGAATTCAGTGTTTACCAAGTGTCTGGTGTAAACTCTTTACCAAAAAAAGTTTTGCCTGTAGTGTTACTGATTGCTGGCCAGGGGAAAGATGAGAAACTCTGTGTTTTTCTTTATTCACCTGTGGTGTAGCTCAGAAACCAGCCTGGTCAGTATTTCCTTGGGATTAGTTCAACTATTAAAATTTAATTAAAAAATAATCTGGAAATTGTGATACTACAGAGACACTTCAAGGCCAACCCAAGGACACACCGTTGGTCTGAGTAAATTTCTTGTTTTTCTCTGCACAGTAACATCTAATTTTTGATCCAAACCTAATTCAGTTTTCCTTTTAAATACTCAGAAATTAGCTACTTTAAATGGAACTTGCAGAGCAAACAATCCATGTTTGCTCTTCTTGCATCACTGAAGTTGCAGCATGTTTTTTGTTAAGTCTGTCTACCAGTTGCCTCCCCACCTGAAACAGAAAGTCTCCGGTGATTGAAATTGTATTTTTCTTCAAAAGTTCAGAAATTCCACTTCTAATGTAGTATTACAGGTGGCAGAACAGAATTAAATTTTACATGAGCCTTCATTAAATAACACCTGGGTGTTAGAAAAATAGTTTCAATTTAAGTAATTCAGTTATCCAGTTATCCTGGGACAGGGAGACAAGGATACAGCTACCACAGTGCAGGGTTTTATTTTATTTTTGTATTCTAGAGAGAGAGAGAGAGAGAGTGCAAACACTTCCAAAAAAAAAAGATTAAATACATCTTTATTTTATTTAATAAGTCAGCTGGAGTTAAACAGATAGAGGGGCTCCATGGAGGGTCTGACTTGGCAGACTTCAGTCTTAGAAAATAAAGCAGACCAAAACCCACATTCACAACTGTGACAACTTGGAAAATTTGAGGGATTTATTGGGACATATTATACATGATAACTAAGGCAGAAATGTTTGCTAAGACAGTGATTTAAGGTGAGGAGTGGGCCTTTTATTAGTTGTGTTTAAGAGTGAACTGCAGTGTGGAAGAGTCCCCAGTGGCTGTGAGGACACTGACAGTGCCCAGCCCAGCCCAGGCACCACCAAGGACCTTGCTCTGCCTTCCCTGAGCAGCCAGGAGCTGCCTCTTGCATGCCCAGGGCCCAGGCACCAAGCCCATGGAAAATTCCATTTTACAAGTTTGAGCTCTACAACAGCTTGTGACAGCAAGTACCAGTTTATAACCTGAACAGGGGGTGAAAAAAGTGTCTGTTTAAAACCCACTGTTTACTGGGTCCCTGCTCTTGCTATTTTTGGCCCCCACACAGGGAGTGTTTGTGTGTCTTCAACCATAAACTCAGGACACACTGATGTCATTCATACTCTGGAGGAGCTTTCCAGAGTCAGGTGGGTGTACCTAGGACAAAGAAGTCACCTCACAGCAATCCCTTCAGGGGACAAGTGAAGTAAAAGGCTCAAGGATCACAGGTATAGCTGTGTACAGATCTCTGACTGACACATCCAATGCATCCATGGAATGTATCAGGCACCAGAGAGAGACAAAGTCTGGGAATACTGGTATGAAGTCAGGAATAGAGAACATCCTGCCTCCTCAGCACTTTAGGAGGGTAAAAAGCAGAAATCACATCTCCCACCAAAGCTCAACTGAAAGAAAAAAAGCAGCAATTTGCCAAAGAGAAGGACCAGGGCCCATTCCCGCTGCCCCAGCCCTCGGCTGCCAGGTCAGACCATGAGCAGGGATCTCTCTCTTTCCCACTATTTATCATTAGTGCCTTCCAACCCTGCTTGTCTACTTGGAAGTTCCACAGCCAGCTGGAACACAAGTGCAGAAGGGATGAGGGCAACTGCTCACGAGCTGGTCCCAGGAGAGCTTCCTTCACTGCCGTGTTTCTCTGATGGAGCAGCTGTGCCAGCTGACATTCCTGTGTTACACAGGGCCTCTCACATTTCCTGTCTCTCACCACACACCCTAGAACGGGGCAGGCTCCAGTTTCTCCATCAAGGATTTGATCCAGGTTGTCCCGTTGATGAGTTTTGTAGTGGCAATGATGTACTCTGTGCCTCCATCCTCCATCTGGGACAGGAACCTCAGCGCGGCGATTTCTGCGTACGTGACCCCGCCCAGGAAGAACACCAGGGTCACTCTGTTCTCACCCTGCTGACCTGTGCGTTCACAAAAAAGGTCCAGGTTGGCTTGGTTTGATTTTTACAGCTCCTCTGCATCAACTGTCAGTCAAACTCAAATGACCTGAATTAGAGGCTGGGACACAGAAGTCCACGGTCTGCTCCCAGCTCTGGAGTTGCTACAGGATGTGTTTCTGTTTGAGAGTGATGCTGACCCTCCTTCACATAACATTACTTATTAAAATCACAGTGTAAGTTTAGGGTTTATTTTTGTACTCTGATGAGAAGTTAAACCCTTTGTCAAAGGAGGATTAGGTCAATCTGACACTGCTGTGGGACAGGGGGATGCCAGACTCTGCCTCTGCCTGCCCTGACTTCAGTTTGCCTCACTCCCTACTCACACAGACATATTTTCCTGTACACCATGGGAAAACAAACCCAAACTTACGCTTTTTCTGCAGGCCAGTAGGGAGCTGCTGCCTCTCCTCGAAATGGGGCCCTGGCAGCATCTTCAGAACCTCCTCGATGCTGCGCCAGCCCGGCCGGGCCAGCAGCTGGGCCAGGCGCACGCTCAGCGGGGCGTAGCCGCTGTACACGTACGAGATGTCATTGGGGTTCTGGGGGCACAGAGACAGGGAGGGGACAGCACGTCAGTGCCACCTCATGCTGCAAAACAGCCTCAAAGAAATCAGTAACATCGAATAAAAAAGAAGGTTTTCCTGCTGCACATAATTCTGTAGTTAGAGGTAATGTGTGCTGCTGAGGCGCCCCTTTACCTGCTCATTAACATCATCCATCCACAGGCGCAGCGTTTTCCTGATCGTCGGGTAGTTGTTCCTGCCACCTGTCTGGGGTTTCAGGAGTCCAGCCTTTTCCAAGTTGTTTAAGGTCAATATATGTTCATAGCCATAAGTCTGTAATATGAAGAAATCACCTTTAATAGCATGGCAATAACCCATGACCAGTGTTTAAAACAGAAAGGAAAAAAAAAAAAGGCAAATATGTTTGTTTAAAAAATATGTTTGTTTAAAAAAAGATTTTTGGTTAAGATCTCTGTAGAGTATATCCAATTTAGAGTGTTTAAATAATATTAGTAAAAAGTGATATAAGCCTCTGTTTCTGCATGTTGTAACAAAAGCACCTCCCAAGGATCTGCCCAAACAGAAACCCAGTGCTCCCTCTGTGCACATTATTCAGGTGTAAGATGTGTCTGTCTAGAATTGAAGTGTAGAGCTAAAGATTTGACATGGATTTTCTCAGGAATTTATTCCTCCAAATGTTAGAGGCTAACCTGGATAATCTCCCTTTTGTAATGGTCCAGAACCTTCTGCTTCAGCCCACTATTGCACACGGATTGCAAGCACACGAGACGCAAGATCTTGATTAATGGATGTTTCTGAGCTATGCAGTCTTCAATGTAATTGTTAACCTATTAAAGAAAATACATAAGCAATTATTTCAAGAATTGTTAAAGTGCCCATCAGACCTGGAAAGAAAAATCTGGTTTGCCTGGTTCTCCAAAAGAGCAAGAAAGAGCAGCAGCTGCTCTCCAGGCAGCTCAGGACCATCTGCAAAACAGTGACCCAGCTCTGGTTCCATCTGGGCTCTCCCTAGAGCAGTCCCTCACTCAGTAGCAAACTTTGCACTGAAAAATTCTTATTAACCATCTTCTATGTTCCACTGATCCCTCAGAGCATGGGGTGCCCCTGGACAGGTCAAGCACCCCAGCTGTGCACAGGCAATGACAGGTAACTCAGAGATCCATTTCACTGGACATCATCTAGATCAGATGTTTCCTCTCTCAAAAAAACCAAACCAAACCAAAACAAAAAAAAAAACCACAAATGGGAAAAAAAAAGTTTCTTGAAGATGTAACAGTGGCCATTATCTGCTTACCTTGTCTGTGTCTATTCCGGACATGAACTCTTGCTCCACTGTTAAATTATCAAAGAAATCTTCAGATGCTTTGGGAAAAGAATAAAAATCAATACAAGAGCAACAGACAGCTTATACTTTACAATTAATGTTTCAGCAGAGATGCACTGGATGGAGCAAAGCCAGTTTTTGCCAGGCTGAGTGATGTCCACCAGGTTACCTGGCATCCTGCTGGATTTACGTGGTTCCTACTCACTGGTGATGTCTTTGATGAGCTCTGCGATGGAGGTGTGGTTTGCCAGCGAGCTCCTCGCCGCCTGCATGTGAGGCAGCTGGGACACAAACTGCTTAATCTCTCCAACAGTCTTGGCATGGTGCCTTTCCTGTAGAAATCCATCACTTGGGTTAGGCCTTGTTCATGTTAGTAACACCAAACAGATCATTTTATCATGAAGAATTATTATTGCACTCCCTGTAGGGAGTTAGAGCTACGCAGCCTTTCAGACAAAGATGCTTGCACTGAAGGCACAGCATTACCTGTAACAGCACTTGGATCATGGGGAGAGGCAGCACATAAACACAGCAGCATCATTAGACTGTTATTTTCCATTATCCCAGTGTTGTAAATCATTTTATCCACATTTGTCTGACTCCAGCCATCACTAGCTGCTCCTCAATTTCCCTACCAGGAAAAACTCCCTTTTTCACACCAAGAGGAATTACTTTGCTGGCTGACAGGGAGCTCTAGGCCAATGCTGTCAGAGCTGGGGAACATCTGCCCTTGGAGCAGGAGTGAAAGGTGCTGAGGAACTGGGCTAGCAAGGTCTGCCATTCACTCTACTTGGTGCCAACAACATGCCAGGTTTTGAGGCAGGACGTGCTGAAGCACCATGCAAACAGAGTTCAGCTCAAGAGGTCTGCACTGCATTTGTGCTACTTGCCTCTTGCTGCAACTTGGAATAAAAATAGTAATAATTTGACTCATATGTGAAGGATTTAAATGGGCAAGTGCAGGCAGGAGAGTCATGATGGAGCCTGTGACTGAAGAAGTCCTCTGCTGCCAATATGCTGCTGTTTCATTATCACCTATTACTGCTGACAATTTCTTAGAATTCTCCCTTTTTAACAAGCAGTATGAACAATCCATCTTTAGCACCTCCAGCACTAATAGTGCAGAAGCAGAGCTGCACTGGGCAATGAGGCTGAGCACTCAGTGTTTCAGTTAAGGTACCACTACCTCATTTTAGATGAGGCAGGTTAAGAGGCTAAAAAATAGCCCTAAGGAAATACAATCAAAGAGTGAACAAGTTCTCTTGAGAATCACCATGAGGTCAGAAAAATGAGATATGGGATCTCAGTTTATGAATCATCAACAGCATGTTTTCAACAAAACCACAAACGTGTCCCACACAGCTCTCCAGATTTGTCTGAGACAAGCATGAATTTACAGTTCAAACCTCCTGCATGACAACTGCCTTTTGCACATTTCTGTTGTTTTTGATGCCAGCCATAATACTCTGAAAGCACATTCTGGTGTTCTATTGCTTAAAGCTTTTTCTCTGCATCCTGAAGGGAAAAGCACCTTTGAGTGAACAAGTACCAGGAGCAGCCAAGTGGAATTGATCAGCACACTAAAAATCACCTTTGGCTTCTTGCAGAGGGAAGTAGTACCCAACTCTTGCAGACTGAAGAGAGCAATTCCTGTTGTGGGATCTATGGGCTCACACAGCACAAGCCTGGATTAGGCAAGCTCTGAGCAGAGGGAAAGCCCCAGAAGAGAGGTGTGGGAGAAATGAGGAACCACATTACTACAGGCTCCTTAAAAGGTGATTTGACCAACACCACTCGGAACAGTCCATCCCAGGGCAGGGGAACAGACTGGAACAGCTTCCTGGTTTTTCTCTGGGTGGGGGATCATTGTGGGAGCAGCTTGAGCTGCCAGTCCCAGCCCTGCTGAACACAGACTGTGAATTATCTGGTGCACTGATGGACACAGGCCTCACCTCAAAGGCTGCTGAGATGATCTTGGCTTTCTTGCTCAGCACTGACCCCACAGCGTTGAAGTTCTTGTCTCGGATTTCGGCATAAAGCTCTTCTGCAGAGTTCAGCTGGAGCTTCTTGGGTTCTGTGGGGAGATCTTTCCCACCCTCACCCTGCTTCTTTGGGGCAAACTTCTCAGGAGGGAGTTTCACATAAGCTACCAAATGAAGAGAAATAACCTTTGTAAGGACTGGAACTTCATCAGCAGAAGTTAAGATCAGCAGGCGGTGGAAATGTGTCCCCTGGGCTGGAAACAGTTCTGAGTAGCAAAGCAATATTAACACTCAAACCACTCAGTGCCTGTGTGTTAATGAAGGAGAGTCCCCCTGCACTCAGCCAGGAACCTACACAAACATCAGAACCCAAGTGCCAGCTGCCCTGCTTTCAGAGAGCCTTGGAGGCAGCCCAGCAGCCAGTCCAGTCCAGCAGGAGGATTACAGCCCATAAATGCCTCCCTGCAGTTTTCTTACCCCCTGAAGAGCAGCACTGTGTTCTGAAAATGGCATTTCACAAACTGTCCTGTCCCCTCAGTGTGACACGTGATCCAGGCAGGATGGATGCTGAAGGCACACACTAACATTCCCACTCACACACTCCTTCTTCTGTCACTGTGCCTGCACCCAGCCAACAGCCAGAAGGTGCCCCTACAGTAACCATGGACTGTACTTGGCTCCCCTTCCCAGGCAAAAAGAGCCAGAGTGGAACATGATGGGCTCCAGCCTGGGACTGAACAAACCCCACACTGATTTCAGCTGAGCTGCTCCCACATCACATTTAGAAAAGCACAAACCCACCCAACACACTGCAGCCTGGCCAGGACACGGGAAAGCTGTCCCTTCCCTGCAGGACTCACTGTTCTGGATGCCGTAGATCTCATCGATCAGCCCCTCGTACGTCAGCTGCGTGGCCAGCGGGGTCAGCAGGTCCACGTTGCGGTCCAGCAGCAGGAGGGTATCAAAGACAGGAAATATGGAATTCTGGCTGCCAGGGAACTCCCGCTTCATCCTGATCATCATGTTGGCCACGTGCTGCAAGGAAGTCACATTGCTCTGGTGAGGGTGCAGGCCACAGCAGATGGATGTGACCTCTGGGCCCTGCAGGCACGTGCTTGTAAAGGAAGGGGATGGCAGGAGGTACAGACTGGCTGATGGACAGAGCAGGATGAGACTGAGAAAACAAAAGTCCTTCTCTGCTGCTCTCTGCAGCTCAGCGACAGTGATGGCCAAAGCACTGCATTCACCTCAAGCTGCTCCCTCACCACAAAAAATACCAATTAAACCACGGGTTAATCACAGAGAAGCAAAATGGATGTGTGTGTGTGTGTGTCATGACTGGATTAAAAAAACCCCAGAGGTGCATTTAAGCAAACACTCCTTAAGGCATTTCCAAAGAACAACATAAAAGTTCAGCCTCACCCGAGCACAGTCGCCCTTCCCAAAAATCTGTGGGATGGTTCCGTAGAGAGCCTGCAGTGTCATCAGCCCCTTTGCTGCATGGTACAGACTGGTCTGGTCACTCTCCAGGTAACACTCCTAAAGAACAAGAGGGATTCTGATGGGAGGTGTCAATCCAACACAGATGCTTCCACAGCAGAGCAGGGTCCATGTGAACAGTTCAGAGGAGACACAGGCTGGGGACAAACTATGGCTGTTGGAATATATGGACCTTATTACCTGTGCTGTCACTACATCAAATCATTTTTTGATCACCAGACTCTAGTATTTTTTGAACTCCAAACACCAATACAATTTGATGGAGTAAAAGAAAGTGACTGGAAGGACCTTCTCCTGCTAATTAGGCCAGTCTGAACACTCAACACCTCATTACAGATGCAAGCCCTGCCACGTCTTCTGAGGGCCCAAACTCCTAAACTATCCTGTCCTTGGATGCAACTCTCTGGGAATGCAGGACATGCAGCTGGGATGTGACAGCTGTTAATGCTCAGTGCAGTGAGAACCATCACACGGCTCCCTGGCTGCGCAGGAACACAAACTGTGCTGGCTCCTTGTGACAACTGAGTGCTTTAATGCTTCATTTGTGACAGTAACACCAGCAGCTGAAGCTGGAGGAACTGGGATGCAGCTTGGTGTAGTGACTGTTCCTTCAGCATTTAGTGTGAAAACACAGAGGCAAGTTCAGGATCAGGCCAGGTTTGCTCTGCAAGGCCTTTCCTTGCTGTGCAGGTCACTCACAAACCCTCTGAGCAGAGCTGCTGCAGCAGCAGCAACGTCCAGCACAAAACCACATCCTGCTTTTCCTCGAGGACGAGGCGAGCACGCACCTTGAAGGCGCTCTCGGACTCCATGGAGAGCAGGTCTCCGTCGAAGGGGATCAGGTCCAGGCTGTACTGCTCGCGGTGGATGAAGGAGCCCAGCACGCCCTGCTCCTTCAGCCACTGCTCGCACAGGAGGCTGCGGCGCGGCACGAACAGGATGTGGAAATCCCTCTGCGGAGAGCGGCCTCTGTCTTCCCTGCAAATTCACAGCAGGAGCAGGGCACTCGGTCACTCGCTGCACACGGGAGCAGCACAGACCACGGGCAGGGGGCACTGGATTCACACAAAACAGGAACGCTGCACTGGGTTATTGCTGACTCCTGGATTTGGAGCGTCAGTGTCCTTGTGCAGCCACAGCTCTGACACCAGGGCAGGGGGACGTGGCTGTCCTGCAGCTCCCAAAAGGCACAGCAATCCAAGCATGACTCGTTCCAGCTAATTAGAAGGAGTGTAATCCTTGCAGGGAGGAACGCACCCTCTGCATGGCAGCCAAGGTAAAGCCCCCCTGCCCAGGGTGTCTCACGCCCCCACTTAAACCACAGAGTGGCTGTGCTGCAATTTGGTGTCTGCACATCGCCCTCGTTCCCTGCACAGGTGTAACAAACCACGCGGTGGTTCGGGCCACGCCTGCCCCCTCCTCACGGCCGCCCTGCCCGCGGTACCTGAGCACGTTGTCCGTGATGATGTCCATCAGCTCCAGCTTGGGTCTGACGAAGAAAATGATGTTCTTGACGTCGGCCGGGGGCAGCCGGCCCGGCTTGAGCGTGAACATCTTCTCCACCTCATGCTCCTGGGCGGAGGCACGGCCGTCAGCCGAGCGCGGGGGCGCCGGGGCCCGGCCGCCTGCCCCCGGCCCCCGCGGCGCTTACCTTGAGCAGCGAGTACTGCGCGATGAGCCCGAACGGGCCGGTCAGGTACTCGTCCCACACGATGGCCTGCGGGAAGTGACGGCGGGATCAGACCGGCCACGCCACGCGCGGAACCCCCCGGCCCCGGCCCCGCCGCGCCCACCTTGGAGCCCGCGCACTTGTCGAGGAACTCGCGCAGCTCGCGCCGCCCCGCCTCGCGCAGCGCCGTCAGGTTCACCCGGCCCGAGCTCAGGTGCGCCGCCATGGCCGCCCCACCGCGCCCGGCCGCGGGGCGGGGCCGCGCAGCCGCACGGAGCGCGGGGCGGGGCCGCGAGCGTCAGAGACGGCGGGGAGCGGCCGGGGCCGGTGGTCATGGGTGATCGGGTGTGATGGGTGATCGTGTGTGTGTCATGTGTGTCAGGTGTGGCCCCTGGCACCGGGCTGCTCCCTGGACTGTGACCAGCCGCAGCAGGAGCTGCTTCCCCCTGCGCTGGGCACTGCTGGAGCCCCGTGTCCAGAGCAGGGAACGGGGCTGGGAAGGGCTGGAGCCCCAGGAGGGGCTGAGGGAGCTGGGAAGGGGCTCAGCCTGGAGAAAAGGAGGCTCAGGGGAACCTTTGGCTCTGCAGAACTCCTGCCAGAAGTCCCAGCCGGGAGGGTCGGGCTGTGCTCCAGGGAACAGGGAATGGCCTAAAGCTGCACCCGAAGGGGTTCAGGTTGGACATGAGGAGGAATCTTCACTGAAAGGGTGGTTAAATGTTGCCCAGGGAGGCAGTGGAGTCACTGTCCCCGGAGGTATTTAAGTAAGGACTGGATGTGGCACTGAGTATACCCTGGTCATGCTGACAAGGTGGTGTTTAGCCAGATTTGGTGATCTCAGAGGTCTCTTTCCAGCTGATGGATCCTGTGATTTACAGTGCAGCCCCTGGGCACACCTGTCCCCATGCAGAACCCCTCACACTCTGAACGGAAATGCAGAAAAGACAACACTACTTTTTTTTCCAAAATATAACTTTATTATATATATGCATATATACACACACACCACACTCACTATATAGAAGCTGAAAGAATGCAAAACAGGGATGGGCCACAAACTGTTCCAGGTGTGCACAGCTGTGCACAGCAAACAGGTTTCCAAAAACCCCAGCAGCTCCTTACCTGCGTCATTTCCACATTTCACACCAAACCACAACCCAGAGCTCACGGCACCGAGCGACATCGCAATCAAAGGAGTAAATGAAAATAAAGATGAAGTATTTCTCAACTCAGTCCAGTGTCAAAAAAAAGCTTAAAAATCTAAATGTACAAAATCAGCCTTAAAATGGTTTAGTGCAAATATGAAAATTAACAGCATATTTTAAGGTATTTAAATAAGCTTTAATATAACTCTAGTGCTTCATTCCTATACATGTTTTCCCACCAACAGATCCAACAGCACAGGGGCATTTCCTGCTAAGGGCAGGACAACCCAGAACCTGGGAAGAAACAGCATAAAGTCATTGTTAAATCATTTATTTATCTTTCACTGAAGTTTGTTAAAAAGGGACAGGGGGTCTGTATTAGTGGAAGATCAAAACATCGACGCTTGCAGGGACTCCGGAGCGGGCGGGCAGGGGCGCGAGGGTCGCCGTCCCCTGCGCTGGCAGTCGTGGCTGTCCCCGCTCAGAAGGTCTCGTCGTCGTTGCAGTCGGCCGTCCAGTGGCCGAACACCTCGCACGTGTCGCAGTAGGGCCGCTCCTCGCGCCGGCTGCCGTGGTGCGCCGAGTGCGGCGGCTCCTCCAGCGCCTGCGCCTGCGTCGGGCAGTCCTCGGTGTCGTGCAGGTCGAAGCAGCCGCAGATGTCGCAGAAGAGACGCGGCTTCTTCTTGGACAGGCTCTCCTCCTCACTGCAAGAGCAGCATTGGCACAGTCACTGCCTCTGTCACACGGCAGCCCCGCAGTGAGCTCGTGGTTACTGAGACTCGGGAAACGCCACGGAGCTCCACCAAAAACAGGAAACAAACCCTTCTCCACCACCCTGCAGTGCCCCCACCACCCCTACACTCTAATATTTACTGAACAAGCTGCTGTTGGTGCAAATACTTGCACAGAGATTTAAAAGAAACACATGCAGAAGAGCTTCTCTTTTCCCTTAAGAGAGCTGAAGTCATGATACATCAAATAGGTTTTAGTTAATTTCTCTGCATTGGTTCTTCCCATCCCAACACAGCTACAGCCTCTTGGGAGCAAAGACGCTTCTGCACTTGGAAAGGGCCAGATTCACCAAGTCATACAACAGACATGTCATGTACATCAGTGTTTGGGACTGATAACTACAGAGCACCATTTGCACCCCCAGTTACACCACACTGTAAAGAGAAGGCTGGATTCAACCACGGAATCCAGGGAAAGCTCTGTCTGTCCCTCCTGACAGCTGAGATCAGACTGGAGCATGCAGCTGCCAAGCAGCTCCACCAACAGTTCCCAGAACAAAAGGATTTGTACTGCAAATCCTGCAGGATTTGTACCTGTCATAGTTATTTATCTCCTCTTCGTTGCCATTGAGGGCTGCTTCACACATTCTTTGTATCTTCAAGTTCAGTTCTTCATTTCTCCTTTGCAGATCCACTATCACTGAATTCAGGAAGTCGATCTAGGAGAGCCAAGGACAAGGACAGTCAGAGGGGCAGGGGGATGGCACCTCCCCCAGCCCCAGGGAAACCAAGGAACACTTGGGAAATTAACAGGGGAGGAAAGAAGTGGAACCAACCTCGCCCTGGGGGAAGGAAGGGTTGCCATCAGCAGGTGAATCCAGGGAAGCAGAAAACCAGAAAAAGATTGGTGGTTAGTGTATATTCATGACACTTCTGGTGGCTGCACAACTGGGAAGGACATTTTTTAATCACTGTGTGTGACATTCCTGATTAACAAAGGCTTTATCCTGAGCAGAAGGTGATTCTGTTCTAACCATATTTTCGAGGCATTTCTTGGCACAGGCCCCTGAGGTCACTGTGACTGTCCTACTCTGAATCACATCTTCCTGTGCCAGCTGAGCACCTTCCTTCTCCATTGCTGCCAACCCTTGTCCTGAGTCCAGTTCTGCAGTTAGGAAGAACTGCAGAGCTCAGAGGTACCCAGGAGCTCAGGGAGCCCATTTCTCCAAGATGCCAAGCACCAGCTTCAGTGGGCCACAGCTTTTCCCCATGCACATCCAAGAACCCTTTGGGAATGCCAAGGAGCAGTGAGTGCTCTGCTGGGCTGTACCTCTCAGGCTGCAGGACACGATTTGCCATCCTCATTTCCTGCTTGTTTCCTCACCTTCCCTTGTTTCTCCAGTATGATTTACTTGATTTAGTATTGATTTAGTATGATTTCACTTGATTTAGTATTTACTGTCACTGACACTGCCCTTCAGGAGCTGAGGGGCTACAAGATAAATCTGCCCATTAAAATCCTGACTGACAAAACCCAGTGAGGACTGCCTTTGGAATATTCCCCTCTCCTCCAGCCCCACTGCTGCTCCAGCATGCTCACGTGCACATCCAATACCTGCTTCTCTCTTGCAATTTCCTCCTGAAGCAGAGTAGCAGCGTCACCTTTAAAGGAAAAGACCAAACAAGGTAGAATGTGACTTGTGCCATAGCTCGGTCAGGAATGATGTCACAGGCTCTGAGGGCACAGACACTGGAGTGGCTCTCGCTTTACCTGAGGGGCTCATTACAGCTAAAGGCTGCTCGTTGTTTTCCTTGAGTTTTTGCTCCAAGTTCTTCACCTTTTCCTCAAGTTTCAGTTTGTCAGACTCCAGTGACTTCACCACTGACTGCAGGGTTTTTGCAGAAGCGTTTTCTCCGCGGAGCACCGTGATCTGGAAGAGTTGTTTGACAACACTTGGACCTTCCAGCACCAAGCCAGAGCACCAAGGCCAGGGCCCTGGAAGCAAGGCTGAACAGCCACCAAAACCACGTGCCAGGAGCCACCTGGCTCAGCACAGGCATCTGAAGATTTGATGCCAAGGTTTAACTATGCCACATGAAAGAAAAATGACCAGCCAGCTCTGCAGGAGCCAGCACACAAAACCTCTGGCTGCAACTTAACTGAAATCAGGAATCATCCATTCCTCATTTACCTCATGCCTGAGTTTTTCCAGTTCCTCATCTTTTTGTGTGATCAAGGCACTAGTAACATTGATGGATTTCTGTAAAGATGCTCTCTCTTCATCAATTTCTTTTTTTAAAGTCGATTCTCTAAAAGAAAACCAAGTAAAACCAGAAGTCATTTAATGAATGGGTAACTCTAGTGGCCTAAAGTAGTTTCATTTAATTTCAAGTGTTAAACTACTGTAAGAAGTGGTTCTTAAAAAACAAATTACAATTTACTACTTGACTAAGGTTTTATACATGTACAAGCATTTCAGGTGTTACAACTGTGGAAACAAAGCAAAAACTTTACCTAGGTGGTACATGCCAGAATCTGCAAAGCACCGTATCCATTTGAATTTAAAGGAGCAAGTTAACAGACTGGGGAGATACAGGATAAACAAACATGTTGCACAATGTTCCACAAAACCTAACTTGAGAGTTTTGTTACTTCTTGAAAATTACTAACAAGCAACAAAACAGGCATGCAAAGCTCATTGTACAAGTTGTCATGCAAAGCATGGATGAGGCTGGAAATATCAGCTGGTCCTCACTAATTTCAGTGACATCATCATTTCCTGCACATGGAGAAATCACATGGGATATGTTTTTACTTCATGGGAGAAGGTTAAAAAGAAATCCTCCAAAGCAGGCACAACTCTCTCCTGTGTACATATGTCCAGTGTTCCCAATATTTTCCGTGGATCTAACAGAGATACAACTTCTGCCTACAGCTCCTGCCTTAAGGCACCACTGCTGTGACACCCTCACAGTGCTGCAAGCTGATCTTCCTGACAGGTCACAGAACACACAGTGAGAAACTGTCCTCTGATGGGAGGAGCATTGCTACAAATTCCCTTAAAAGCTGAAAATTTTTGGTTAAAAAAGGAAACAGAAAAGTGACTTCAAACCATTTACTTTTCTCCAAGAGGAAATGGCTCTTCAGTGCAGGCAGCAGTGCTGCTGTCAGCTCTGAGCTCCTGCAGGGACTCTGAACTGCTCCACACTCCCCAGCACCGCTGAGGGATCAGGAGCAGAGCCCATCCACATGGGAGGATGCTCAGGGGACAGCAATCGAGCTCAAATGGCAAAGTTTCCATCTCTGTGGTACCTACAGTTAGTGAGAGCCA
Organism: Onychostruthus taczanowskii; assembly: GCF_017590055.1. NCBI lineage: Eukaryota > Metazoa > Chordata > Aves > Passeriformes > Passeridae > Onychostruthus > Onychostruthus taczanowskii. The sequence goes on from NW_024500572.1 coordinate 3,208,262, forward strand.
CGATACCCAGACCATGAAACACAGGAAATCTCACCACTCGAGAGAAACTCAACAATGAGAGCACAATCAATGCAATTCTTTCATTGTTCAGATTGTACTCGGGAATGGAAGCAGCAAGTGGAGAATCTGGGGTTTAGAAAAGCCGAGGCAGCTACCAAACAAGAACCAAAACTTGATTTGGTTTTGGTATATTTTTACAATGAGAGAATCAACAGAAGTGGAAACACAACAACTTGCAGACTGTGTGATCTTGCCTTCAAATAAAAGTTATGGTCTTGTTAACAAAACCCAAAAGGGCACTGGCATGGAAAGATTCCCTGGCCAGCCCCGAGCCAGCAAAGCACTCGAAGCTCCACAGCCACCTCCGTGTCCTCCCAGGGCTCCCCAGGCTCTGCCTCTCACGGATCAAAGGCACGTGCTGCTGTGGGCAAGGATGTGCCACCAGTGCATGGGGTGCTGCTGACAGAGCAGAGCTGCAAATCCAGGATCTGCTGGGAAGCAAACCCTGAGGACATCTGGGAATCACACCTGGAAGTTGCTGCTCACAAGCTCTGCTGCACCCGAGAGTTCTCGCGAGCGTTCCCGTGCTGTGCACGCAGCTGGGGAAGGGCAGATGGAAACCCAGTGACTCAGCCCGTGCTAAGAGCTTGTGATTCAGCCAATGTTTCCACTTGGTCAGATCTTCACGGAGAGATCAGGACCAAACAGATGCTTTTGGCACAAATGTGGTGAATTTGCCATTTGTCGCGCTTGGCTTCAACCAGCACAACGCTGAGGTGGTTGAAAAAGGCAAACGGCTTGTAAGGATAGAAATAAAATATTTACAGACTCAATACAGGAGCCTCGAATGCTAAAACACAAGGGCAGAGAAAGGAGAGAAGAAAAGAGGAGAGAAAACAAGAGGGGAAGAAGGTCCCTGTGCTGGAGCTTTGGGTTTTCTTTCCCTGGACAGTCTCTTCTCCAGGAGCTGCTCCAGTGGGGGACCCAAAAATGCTGGAACTGGAGAAGCTACAACCAAGGAGGTGCTGCTCCTCAGCGTGGATCTCAGGTCACTTCCAGGCAGAGGCTGCTGCTGGAGTGGATGATGCTGGGAGCATCGTGTGCAGGGAATGGGAAATAACTGCACTGGGAGAGCTTGCAAGGAAAATCTTGTGGAAATCATTTATTTTATGTGGAAAAAAACAAATAATTTAGTGAACTCAAACTCTTTTTCCTGCCAATTCAAGTTCAAAACATCTGCTTACCAGCAGGGGGGGAAATCAAAACAATAAAAATGACTTTTTCATTTAAATGCCATTTTAAAACTTCACTTTCATGAGAAGCTTAAACCATGTTCTGAGCAGCGTGTGGAAGTTGTGGGAGAAAGGGGATTGTTTTGGTTTAGTATTAGAAAAAAAAAATCACCCAGATTCTTCCCTTACTACAAAAATAAGAAATTCTAAGAATGAAGCAAATACCTTAAAGTGCTACTGGGTAAGCTTTAAAAATGCAAGATAACAAGAACCACATGTTAGAAACATGGAGTACAAATGCAAAATACTTTAAGGAAGGAAGAACAATATTTGCACCAAGGGCCTTTTCTGTTTTGGTAAAAAATATATAGACTATTTTTTTTTTATTTTATATATATATATATAGAGCTGAGTGTTTTACAAAACAAAAGCAAGACACCAAGGGACAAAGGCAGCCAAAATATGTACAACAACTTTACTAAAAAAAAAAAATAATTATTTATTGTAACGTGGATAGACTTTCTTGAGTCTTACCATTAAAGACACACAGATATAGCAAGGGAAGCAAGGGCAGGAAAGGGAAGAGAGAGGAATGAAATGAGTATCCATAAACAGCGAAGCTCAAAGACAGTCAGACAGCAACCCACACTGAACCCCAGAGCTGAGCACACAGAACCCCCAGGATCCATCACCACCAAGCTCCTGGCACTCCCAGCTGCAGCATTTCATCCAAGGGGATGCCAAAACAGAGGGACAGAATTCCTGGGGTGGAAGGAAGGTGAGAAAACCACCCCTAGAGATTTGACCTAATTGAAACACAAAGATGGCTCTTGTTCAGCAGCTCCAATTATTAAGGCAGAAGGAGGAAATTATCATCTTCCCATCACCAAATTCTGTGGAATTTGGGAATTCAGAGACTTTTTTCATTATTTTTACTTAATTAGCTCTTTATTCAGCCAAACCTTTTTCATTAGCACTGATGCCACGTGCTGACATGTTCTGAGCCCCAGTGCCTGCAGTTTGCCTCAGCCAGGCTGCTCCTGTTTCTCATTTTCCTCTTCTATTGCAGTTTATTCAACACTGCTGAGCAATGTCATTAAGCCAGTCACAAACTGGGGCATCTCAGTGTAACCAGCTGAAGGTAAAGTCATGGTAAAATTCACCTCACTGATTTAATTACTGTCTGAATTATTTCAGGCAGTCATCCAGAGTAAAACAGGAGAAGGAAGATCAGAGCCACACTTTCCTCTGTCGAACTTAAAAAGAATTTGTCTTTGAAAATGTTCTGTGTGAAACAGAACTGCTGGAAAGCATTGAATGACTTGGTCCCCAGTCCCTCCTTCCTCACTTCCAGGGGTTACACTGCTGAGAACACATTTTCAAACACGGTCACTAACAGGCTGGTGATGCAGCTCGTGAGGCTGCCTAAAGCTGGAGGCTCAGCTGACCCAACTCTGACACTCCCTGGGGAAGCTCTGCCTTGGGGAACACCTCACGTGCCTGCTGGCCTTTGGAACAGCAGGAGATATAACAACCCCCTCCCAAGAGAGTGCCAGGGAACGAGGAAGGGAACAGTGATAATACTGAGTGGCCAAGGATGTGCAGAAACACCCAAAAGCCACTCACTGTTCTTTGTTGTGACCATTACAAATCCAGGAAATTTAGCAGGGGTTGGTTTGTTTTTCCTGGAACAGCTGAGGTGTCGTGGGGAGCTGTGTTGTTCTCTAAGGATTTATGTAACTGCTTTTGGACAGCCCCCACTTCCCTCGAGGCACAGGGGCCAGTCAGCTTCCCAAGCACACACTGCAGACTCTCACATTTGTGACCTGGGACCTTTCCCTGAGCAGCAGTTTACAAAGGGATGCCCCAGACACCCAGGACAAATCTCCTGTTTTAAAAGCAGTGCTGAATGAACTGCAATAACCCACAAGGAACTCAACAGCCCGAAACCATGAGAGCAGCAAGTGCTCAGGAACTTTTCTTTCCTTTTCCCCTTTTCCTCTGATAACCCTCCTCAGCATCACTGTATTGTCCATTGTTTTTCAAGAGCTCACCGGGTCAGATCTGTGCACACACATTTTATCAGACTGAGGGACAATCCAACATTCCAGAGCAGACTAAAACCAAACATTAAACTGGTCACTGCAAATAAGAATTACCACAACGTGGGAGGTGTGGAACTAAAGCAAACGTGGATGCTTCCATCTCTAATCCAAAGAGTGCAACAACTCAGCACTTTTAACCATGACACAACAGAAAAGAACAGCTCTTAGCAGTGTTTTTGTGTTCCATTTCTGTAGGACTGTGGGGTTAAACACACATCAGCAGGAACAGCTTACCTCTTTTTCATCTCTAATAACTGGTTATTGAGTACTGATCGCTCCTCTTCCAGCTAAAACAAAAGCACAGACTCCAGTTAATACACTACAGATTGTTTCCTTAGTGTGATATATCAGAGCATCATTATCATAAAATAAACGTGGGAGAGGCTGCAGAGCCCCCAGATCCTCAAAGCAGCAGATTTTCTAGTGGCACAGCACGTGCACCCAAACACAAACTGCTCAGTGACAAAACATCAGCTAGTGAGGGCCTGGAGGTGCTTTATGAGCATTTCCATGTCCTGTGCACACAGCAGAGGTGAGACCACTGTTAAAGGTATTTCCAGACCCCACACATCCCCCAAGAACCCTCTGTGAGCCTGGCCACTGCTCTGAGCCCAGCCCTGGGGAACTGCTGGCTTTGCTGAGCTGGATCATTTTTGTGCCACTGACCCGTATTTGTTACTGCCCCGTGACTCAGAGATGAATTATTGATCCCAAAGCTGTTGGACTGGTGTTTGTTACCACATCCTGAACCTGCAACTCGGTGAGGCCACTCTTAAGCCCTTAAAACCTGCAGAGCCTTCAGCTGAAATTGTTGTTGGTTCCTGGGTCTAAACTGGGCTGGGAAATGCAAAGCAACAGAACTGCAAAGGCCCAACACAGAAACACTGGGGCAAATTATCTTCTGGAAAGGTTAAGAAAACAAGTATTTTTCAGGCAAATTAATTATTTTTCACCATCTCTTCCTTCTTATTCAAAGTCAGCAGTTACTGCTCTGAGAACTGTCTGTACCAGAACTCCCTGAGCACAGGCTCCAGTGGGATTTCACAAGCTTCCAGGGTTCATCCACAAGGTCAGGAACACACACATTTATCACGGCAACCTCAGAGCCCTGACAAAGCTCCTGTCCCTGACACAGGGAATTCTTTCAGCACTTTGCAGATCCTGAGGTTCAGCACAGAAGGTGTTAAACAAGTTTCCTCGAGCAGGCAGGGTGTCTGCCAGCCCCCAGCTCTCAGCTAAATGCAGCTCACTGGGAGCAGCCATCTCCTCCACATTTCCTGACAAGTTACCTTCTCCTTCCTGTGCTGCAGAGCTGTTAAACCCTCCAGGTCTGGGATTAACCAGGATTGTTTCACTGGGCTTAATCACACAACTTTATTGATACAAAAAATGGATACTAGAAGGGTGTAGAGAGACTTCATAAATAATTCTTAAAGCAAATCAAGATGTGCCTCTCAAGGCAAGTGACCACTGTGGCACAGCAGAGCATCGAGGCACTGTGGGGGTATGGCCAAGCTTTTCCTGCAGGTCAAAGCCAGCCCAAACCCAGTTCCACCAGCAGCACCAGGGCAGCCCCTGATTCCCAGTTCCTGTCTGTTCCCTGCCCAGAGGCAGCCTGTGTGAACTCCTGACACCTGCACAGACTGCTGACAGAAAGGGAGAAATATGTCAAGTCTGAGAAATGGGACTCCCAGGGGGCTGCAGCTTCTCCAGACCCTCTCCTGACACCTGGGTTCCAGGCCCCCCTCCTCCTGCAGATCTGCAGAGTGAGGGGACTCATCTCCTGCCCATCACCCTTCCCAGCTGGTTTTTTGGATTCCTTGTCCTCTGCCAGCACTGGCATTTCTCTACAGTCACACTCAGCACCCAGAAGCAGACCTTGCACACTGTTAATAAAAGATGGGCCAGGTGAGCTGCTGGGTATTTCTACACCTTCTCCAATGAACTTCAAATGCCTGAGCAGGTCTGAGGCTCCCAAAATGCCACAACAAATAATTTGAGGTTAGGAAAGTTCCCCGAGCTCAGTATCTATCTGAATGTGTCTCTTTAACTAATTACAATCAGCTAATTATTAATGGATCAATACAGAAAAGCTCCCTCAGCATCTTTGGCATGAAACACTTTAACCTTTAGATGCCCAGATAAATCATTCATGACACAGGATTCATTAAATTTGCAAAGTGTGTCACAAGCAGCCACAGATTGTCTAACCCAGTTGACAACACACTTGTTAGAATTTATGTGGTTACCACAGCAACTGCTCAAAATTCCCAATCCTGTGTTTGCCCCTTCCTGATGCATTTCACAGGTACCTGCACAGACCCTCTGCAGCCTGAGCTCTGCTGTGCTCTGCTTTCCTCCCCACTGCCCAGATTTTTGGGAGCTCCTGGGCAATCCTGCTGTGGGAAACCCTTCATTGCCACCACGGACACTCCTCCAGAATCTGCTGCAGGAATCTTCCTGGTGACATTTTTCCTGAACCCAGGGAGCCCAAAGGCTGTGGCCACTGGTGTGACATGGTGTGACAGCAGAGGGGAGGTGTTGGGATACCTGGGATACCAGAGGCCTCTCCCAAGCTTTTGGGAGGCTGAGCTGCTCACCAGATCTCACAGCCCAAATACAACATTTGGGAGCTGCACCAGGCAGCATTCCCACATCCCCCAGATTCAGATCCCGTTCTCCAGGAGGGGACACAGTGCAACACAAAGGACTGAAGAAGGCAAACAGGCTGTGCACCCAAGCTCCAGCAGATCCTCCAGATCCCTGCTCTTGGAGCCATCTCCTCACGGGCAGGACAGGCTGAGCTGACACAATTCCAGGTTGTGAGGTGATGGATTCATCCCTGTGCTTCCCACACTGCAGCTGTCTGTCCTGGCAGCGAGAGGGATCCCTGCTGACAGATCCACAGCCAGCAGGATGCACACAGCAGGAATCCTTCCCGAGGTCAGCTGCAAACAAGGGAGGCCACAGAGCAAGTGCAGGGACACAGGGACACAGGCAGCCCATGGCTCCGGGTCCCCTCCCTCGGGGCCACTCCGGGTGACAAAACGCAGGAGGATTTGACCAATGCTGCCCAATCCTTCTGAAGTTACAACTCTCCCTGAAAATAACAGGTTGCCTCAAGGACTCTGAAATAATTTAGGAAACCCTGTGGGAGTGGGGAGCAGCTCCCACTGGCTGTTTGGGATGTGCCCTCCCCACTCTGCTCCTCAGATGGGGAATGAGTCAGTGCTGAGCCCACACGTCTGGGACTCTGCTCGTCACCTCCAAAGGCTCTTGAGGACCAAGGAGCCTGAGCATTACTCCTGCCAGCAGCTAAAAGGATTTACAAACCAGCCAGGGCTGTAGTCACCCATCCTCAGGACTTCCAAACAGGACTCTTGGGGAAAAATCAGCCTCTTGGCTTTAAAAATATTGAGCCTGTTGCAGGGTGGAAGAGTCTGTGCCCTGTCGCGGGGAACAGGATCCCCTCCCTGCCCAGGAGCTCTCTCAGAAAGGCAGGACACAAACCTCAGTCTCCCACATTCCTGCTTCTGGATCTTTTGGATACAATCTTCCAAAGATTCCCTCACAGCGTGCCTGTCACTGGAGCTGCTTCACAAGAACTAAACCCTCCACATTAGGGGCTGTAAATCTGTTTTATCTTTTGGCAAGTACCAGTGACACAAGCTGAGTAACTTGCTCATATTTTAGGATATAATAGTAAAAAATTGTAAAAATTAAGTACCACCAGAAAAACACCTTGCAGGGTTCTGCTCCCTGGGACCCACTGCCTGGCTGCAGCACAGTGTGAAGTTTGAGCAGACACAAGTCCAACCAAGTAGTTTTACACAGTATTCTGAAATGCATCCTAAATCCTCTTTGTTTTCAGTGGCGAGAGCAGGAATAAGAATTTAAAATCTACATTTCCTTAGTACTGGTGAATGGACATTTCCACAGTTGTGTAACAAAATCACTCCCGACAGAAATAGCAACTCTCTGTTAATACACTTGGCTAAAGCACGTTTAATTTATGCTCATTCCCAAGCCTTCCCAAGTATCCTTCCCGGGTTACGTAACCTTCTGTCAGCCTGCACTTCCAACCTCCCCGTGCAGGTGGCTTCCAAACTGATTTCCGACCGTTCCCAGCACCTCTCCTCCTTTCCAGCAGGGCTCCCCGGGGCTCCGGCCGAGCCTCCACCCGCCCGCGGCGGCCGCTCTACCTTGTGGTGGTGGCTCGACACCTCGTCCCTGCTCCTGCCCAGCTCCTCGGCCAGTTTCACGTTCTCCTCCTGCAGAGCCTCGAGCTGCTGGGACTTGTGAGCCGCTGCCAGCTTGAGCGCTTCGCTGCGAGCACACAGAGAGCATCGTTACCATAGGAACGGGAGAGGCGAGGGAAAACCGGGGGAGAGAGGCGGCTTCACGGCTTGGAAAAATACATCGGGATCACGTGGATGGGGGATCGGGAACGGCGGTGACAATCCCGGGGACACGGGGACGGGCTGAACCCTGCACGGAGCCTGCCCTGCTCCCGGGGCTCGGGAATTGCCAGGGCAGCAGCGCTGCCCGTGCCTGCAGCCCGGACTGCTCACAGAAGGGAACTTTGCAGCAGAGGTAAAAGAGAATTGCTTAAAAGCATAAAGAAGAAAGAAAACTTGGAAAGAAAGGCAACAGAAAAAAAAAAAAAACCAGCTTTGAGCTCCACTTATTTAACTACTCCCGACCAGGTCTGACATCCAAAAGTGCAGGGTCACAGGAAGCAAAACCTCATCTATTCCATTATTCTAACAGACACAAAACTGCAAATGAGACAAAACCAAAGCTGAAGAAAAAGACTTTGCAGTTTTCATCAGCCTGCGTTGCTACTAATGAGTACAGTTTCCTTAGAATACATTTATTTGCAACAAATTTTTAAAAATATTTAGCATGCTGGCGGTAACACGAGTGACTAACAGAAGATCTTTAAGATTTGACATCTTTCAAAAAGCACAAAAGATACCCTTAATTTGACTGAATAGTATTTTTTATTACTCTTTTGTGTTTTAAAAAAGGAGATGCAGTACTCCTGTGTGCCAATACTACAGACCTAAACCCTGACTGGAATATTAAAAATACTTTTATAACTGTGGGAAGTAGAAGAACCCTTACGTCAGAAACTTATTCAAGCACTTCAAAACACAAGGATCTGTTGTCTCTTACTGGGCACATTTAGACAAAAGTCTGATTTTAGTTCAGCATCTCAGGGGACTCTGATTTTTCAACCATTCTTTCTACCTGGTCTCACCTTGGTAAATTCCCACCCTGATCCCCCTGGACTGGAGCAAACTGCTCCCACCTCTAACAGTGACTCCACACCTATTTCTAACCCTGTTTCCTTGCTGAGGTGCAGCACTATCCCCTCCTCCTCTTTCTTCTGGCATTAAGGCACAGATTATTTAGGGTGTTAAAAAACCCCACACCCAATACTGGGGTCACTGAAATGCTCCCGTGTTCGTGGCAAGGGATTCCCAAGGGATGGCTCTGGGAGCAGCCACAGGCACTGCAGCTTTCCCTCAGCCCAGGCTTCTCCAAAGGACACCCTGTCCCTGTCACATCCCCTGCTCCCAAAGCACCACATTCCCTCTGCTCCCTCCCTGACACAGCTCCCCCTGAGCTGTGCTCTCTGCCCACACCCTGCTGCTCAGCAATCCCTGCCACCAAGCTAATTCTTACTGTAATTAAAGCAGGCCAACACACAAAACAACTAGCAAAGATCAATTAAAAACTAGACAAGCTTCATTCTCTCCCCAAGGTCTCAGCTCTGATGGTCAGAGGCACATTCAATCTAAGAAATAACAGAACTGACCCCCTCAGAGTGATCAGGGTCCTGGCAACACCTGGTGGTGCTGGAGATTTTCAAGGCAGCATCTCCTACAAATAATTCCTGCCTGGCAAATTACAGCCCAATATCTGCTGCCTTTCCACAATATCAGTCTCCCTTGCTGTTCCAGCATTAGAGCAACCAGCAGTCATTTAATGTGTCATTTCCCACAAGCACTCGGGCAGGAATTGCTCCTGGAAAGAAATCCTGCCTTCCTCAAAGGGGTCTGTGCAAGGCCCCAGGTTTTCCAAAGTCACAGCCAGACACTGAACTCTGTGAGCTGGTGGCCCCTGTGCCCTGGTGTCACCACAGAGCTGTCACAAAATGACAAATGGAACTACAATAATAATAATTAGTCAAAGCTGCTCTTAAGTTGTCAGCGAGATTCCAGCTCTCCCTCCATGAGCCAAGAAACTCCTCTGGGAGCACAGGTGGAAAGTGGTTTGTGATTGAATGCACCACACCTCTGAGAGCTGGGGATGTGCAGCCCCTGCAGGGCAGCAAGAGCTGGGATCTTTATTCCCTGTGGCACAGCAGCAGCTTTGCTGCACTGAGATTCCACAGGGCAAATTTCATGATTTCAATTGCTTTCAGTCCATTTGTTTGTGGCCAGTGTTACACATCGTGAGCCTGCAGTATGTCAAATGTTGGTTTTCAATGAAGCAGCTCAAATAATGAACAATTAACTCGAGTTTTATATCCCATTTGGTTTACACCATTTAGGAAATAAATACACAACGGGGCCACAGAAATAAACTTCATAAAGCCATCGATGAAAAATAAAACCAGAGTCAAGTTTCTGTGAATGAAGCCACTTAAAACTCCAAGTGTACTTGTAACTAAATCAGAATTTTTTTTCTAATAAAGATTTTAATATTATCTCGTGCCCTTGGGTAGCAGAACCCTCCAACAAACATTATTTCAAACTGTTCTCCAAGCATTTGCTTTAATTCCCTTCAGCAATTTAGTAGCAACATTCTCATGTCAAGTTTTGCACATGGCAAAGAATTTTGACCCAATATCTGCTTTATAAGTCAGAATACCAGAAAGTTACTGAAAGACAATTAAAAAAGGGTAAATGTACCCACAAAAATTAATAGATTTAACAGTGAAATACTTACAATTCTTTTTTAAGTTCTTCCACTTTCTTGTTCTCCAGATTTAGAAGCTCTTTTGATTTATTAAGTTCCTCTTCATTTTTCAGGTTGTTTTGTTTAAGCATGTCCAACTTAAAGAGGAAAAAAAACCCTCATTACACCAATGAAACCACAGTTCTCGGCAAACAGCCCTCACCAAATGGGGGCTTGAGCTCTTCCATTTTCTCTCTTTAGCCCCTAAATTAACCCAGCCTGTCTGGACTGATGTGTTTGTCCAACAACAGATGTTATGAGACCTTCTGCATTCAAACAGAGCAGCACGAAGAATTCCAAGCCCACTGGAGAGCAGTTTCCAGGAATGTGGTGTCAACACCCCAAGGTAAAGCCCAAAGCACCTCCATTAACTGCTGCAGCACTCAGAGCATTATTTGTTTTTCAAATGCAGAGCTTGTTGCTAAAACCAGCTGTCCCCTTGATCTTTATTCCTCTAAGATAACTCATGAATTCTGCTTTTCCATACCTTATTTTCTGAGGGTCAGGAGGGCTGAATGCTGTGCCTGCACCCCCAGGAAATGAATTCCTCGCAGAGCTCTTGCTGCATGGGACAAATCCATGGGATGGATCTCCTGAGCTCGTGTCCCCACAGAAACACCAGCAGGTCATGGAGCTGATTTGTTTTCATGCACCACAGAGTGTATTTATTACATAACAGATAATCTGCAGCCATTCTCATGGCATTGCAGGACCCTGTGGATTTTTTTAATCCAGGAAGGGAACCCTCCCACATGAACGTCACCAGCTCTAATTCCCGCTGGGAATCGCCCCCAGCTGCTCACTGCCAGTGCTCTGGGACTGCAGAACACCAAAGGGTGAGGGCATCCTCCCCTTCCTCAGGCCCTGGAGCAGCACAGAATGGTGGGAAGCCACAGACAGGACACATATCCCAACGGGAACTGCTGCACCTTGGACTGGCAAAATACAAAATAATCAGAAAACCATGTGCATTTTCCATCACTCTGTGCTCATCCAGTAATTTTTCACAGTGGGAAAATGACAGAATCCTCTCCTGCCTATTTCAATTCTCTATAATTCAACAGTTGCTCTCACAAACCAGGCAAAACTTTTCACAGAAAAGCATTTAATGTGATTACTTCATTCTGCAGCTTCTGGTTTGTCTGTCTCGAGTTCTCCAAAGAGGCCAAAGTTTCAATCTTCTCTTTGTGAATGGCATCCTTCTCCTTGGTCACCTGCTCCACTGCCTGGAAAACATCTTCTGCCAGTTTGGCCACCTGGATATAAAGGGAGATGGGGAAAAAAACCAGTTATTCCCAACAGGAACTCTGACAGCAAAAGATCAATACTTTATGCACAGCTCCGTGGTTTGTCAGCTGCTTCCCAGGTAAGTAAGGACTAAACTAGGAATTGATTTGCATTTTGGAGCTGCATAAAGTATAAAATGAACTGAAGATTCAGTTCCATGCAGAAACAGATTATAACCCCATGCTCATGTCACCACTGAGGAATTTTAATTCCTGGATTTTTCATTACCACCACTGTGATTGCTCTCAGAACTCTCACCTCTTTAGGCAGTAGTAATTCAACAGATATTCACTTCCAACAGGTATATTTTCAGAAATATGGAATTACAAACCCTCAAATATTTGAAAAATAATGGAATTAGAGATAAAGCCAATTATTGCATTATTTCAGTGTTGTTCATTATGGCTTCATAAAGGAAATACTTCACAATGATATTAAAATACTTAGGCAGGTGTCATCTATAGAATCTCCTGATTCCAATTTTCCAATTCAATGTGATTTTCTGGGCTTCAAGCCACACAAACTGAAAATCAAAGTATTTTATAAAAAAATTTGTTGGTGGTGAATACAAAACACTTCTGTGAATAAAAAGAAAACCAGAATTGTCAACATTTTCCCTTTCTCTCACACTGCTTTTATCAAATTACGTTTACAGAAGCAGCACATTCTTTCATATTTTTGGAGTAACTCAGATTGGTAGTTTGCTGTAATTGCACATAAAATTACACAAAGATCCAATTTAAAACCTTATCTATTACTACTTTAAATTTTATGCTGCAGAGTCCTTCACCAGAAGGAGCTGCTCAATGTCTCCTCCCAGATTCAGGGAACACAACTTCCTTTTATTCACAGTTTATGTTGTTTTCTTGCAACATTCAGCAACAACAGAGGCTTTTGTAGTTAAAAATATTTTTTTAAAAAGTGTCTTTTAGACTCACAGTTGCAACTTGCAACAACCCCCAAGTACCACACTGAGAGCCCAAACTGCAGTGTGCTATGAAGTGCTGAGTGTGCAGAGAAGTGCAGAGAGGACACCAGGGGTTAGTGCTCAGCATTAGTAGAACCAGTCTCAGACTTGACTTAACTATGAATTCAATACCTCTGGTTTCTGTACTACTGCTTGGGCCTGGAGAGTCTCAAATTCTTTTACTTTCAAAATCAGATTGTTCATTTGCTCCTGCAGCATCTGATTTTGGCCCTGAGACTCCAACAATTTGCCTGAGAGATCACTGTTAGTTTGTTCTAAACGTTTAACCTCCTCACACAGTCTGTAATAATCCTGGAAGAATATCCCCTTCTCCTTCACTAGTCCCTCCTGACTGATGAGCAGGTTTTTCTGCTCATTCCTCAGGCTGTCCAGGTCCTGAAGGTACTCAATTCCCTCCTTCTCCATCAGCTCCATCTCGTGTTCAAGCACATCCATCTTCCTGGCGATGCCGCTGTGCAAGCCCCGGAACTCTGCTGCTGTTTTGGACAATGAAGCAAAGTCACTCTTCAGTCTCTTCATGTTGGCAGTGACATGCTCTTTCTCTGCACAGATGACTTGTTCCTCTCTCATTATTTCCACCAGTTTCATTTCACATTTTTCTTTCTCCTCGTTGAAAAGTGTTTTCTCAGCCAGAACTTTATTTTTCTCTCTCAGCTCTTCTAGCTCCTTCTCCAAGCAGCAGATGTTCCTTTGAAGTTCTGTACGTCCCAACAGAAATGATTTCTCGTGCAGTTTTTGAGCTTCCTTTTCCAAGGTTAAGGATTCTTTCACAAGAGCAACCTCTCTGTTTAATTTCTGACACTCATCCTGCAGCTCATCCCTCTCCCTGGTCAGCATTTCCCTGGCAAAGGAGCAGGTGTTCAAGGAAGATGACAGGACCTGCTCGGTGTGTGATGCAACAGCCAGCTCACCTTCTAATGCTCTTTTGGCATCCTGGGCCTCCTTCAGAAGACTGGAAAGGTCACATTTACTGGCCATTAACTCCTGATTTTCTACAGTCTTCTTACTGAGTTCTCCCTTCAGGGCTTCAATGGAATTTCGGAGTGTGGCATTCTCTTCAGCCAGAGCATTCCTGGATGAGAGGTCCAGCTCACGTTCTCTCTTCAGATCAGAAACTGCCTTTGCACAAGACCTGTTTTCATCAAGAAGCTCCAAGTATTTTGTCTCCAGTTCCTTCCTCTCTTGGAGAAGACCTTCATTGTGCTTTTCAAACTGCAACAACTTCTGAAGGACAGATTCCTTCTCCAAGGTCAGCTTGCTCATTTTCTCAGTGCAGATTCTCTCACAAAGCTCAGCTTGTGCCGAGGCCTTCACAAGCTCCTCAGCAGTTGCCTTATTTTCATTGAGGAGTTTCTCCCTTTCAGCCAAAAGCCTTTGTTCTGATGAGGAAAGAGCCTCTTTCTCTTGATGTAACTGATTACATTCAGAAGTGAGTGTGTCTCTTGAGGCTTTCATCTCCTCAAGGAGACAAGTGAGGTTGTCAAGGGAATTCTGCAGCTCCTTGGTGTCTTTCATCGCTTTGGTCAGCTGGGTTTGCAGCTCCTCTTCTCTCGCTTTTAACACTTGGTTTTCACTGACTGCCTTGTCTAAACTCACTTGTAGCTTTTCTGTGCCTTTGAGGAGCATCTCCTTCTCTTCCTGCCGGTCCAGTGAGACCCTGCCCAGCTCCTCTTCCAGGGCTTTGTGTCTGTCTTGAAGAGCCAAGAGCTCCCCTAGGGCTGAAACTCTCTCTGCAGCCAGAGCTGACACTTGTTGCTGGAGCTCCCTTTGGTCTCTGACCAGGGCCTCACAAGAACTTCCCAGCTTCTGGATAACATCATCTTTGCCTTTTAGAACTGCATCTTTCTCTTCCAAAAGTCTCTTCTGATAACTCTCCAGCTCTTCCCATTCTTTGACATGCTTCTGATACGCCACATCCATGGCCTCTTTGCTGGCCTGAAGTTCCTCCAGCTTTTGGAACAAGGTTAACTCCAAGGACTGGAGAGCCTCATTTTCCTGAGCTGCCTTCAGCAGCTCTGCCTGCACTGCCTCAAGTTCAGAGAGTAATTTGCTTTTCTCAGAAACCAGTGCTCCCTTTTCTGTGCTCTCCTGCTGGCTTTTGGCCTCAGCTTCTTCCTTCTGCTTTAGGATTCTTTTATTTTCTGCCTTCAGTTCTTCTTGGTCTTGTTGCATTAACAAAATCTTTGATTCCAATTCTTTAAGTTTTGATAACAAGGGACCTCTCTCTAATTTTAAAGTATTTCCCTCCTGTGCCAAAGTCTCTTTTTCTGATATCAAAGCCCTCATCTTGTCTGACATCTGTTCGATTTCTTTTCTGGATGAGGCTACCTCAGAGCTTAAGGACTAAAGAAATAAAGTCGGGGAGAAGGGAAAACAAAAATCAAGTCAAGCAGATGAATGAGAAATGTGCTTTAAGGGCAAATAGAGCAACTGTAATTTAAGTTTTTAAAAGTGTATACAATGACACACAGTGCCTGTTTGAACTCAACTGCTGACAGACACCCCTGTTACATTACAGAACATGTATCATCCACAAGAAGTTTTGAGTGGCTAAATAATATTTTAAAACCCATGGTTTAAAGGTTCCTCTATCCAAAATTTCATGTCATTTTTAAAAGTACTCTCAATAAATTGACTGACTGTAAATTACTCAAAAGAAGAGCCACAAAATGATTTCATGAGACTTCAAGTGAATTAAAATGCAAGGAGTTCTACTAGAAACTGACTTCCAATCCTCAGTTTCACCTCCTCATGAATTTCTCTAAAATATGTTGTCATTATCCCTTTAATTCAAAATATCACATCAGTGCTGTCAATATTGTGTGTCAATTTATACACAAAATAATTTGCTAAATCATACAGCAAAGATTATAGCAAATGATTGCTGAGGGATAAAAGCAAGCAGTAAAGTCAAAGAAACAGGAGGAAAAAATAAAATTGCTAAAGTCAAGCTACACACTGAATAGCTGCATATCATACTACAAAATAAAAGGTGTGTAGCACTTCTAAATGAAGTAGTTCACAATGCAGCTTAAAATCCAAGCATCTAAAAAACCAGGGAATGACATCTGGCTCCAACTGGCTGTGCTGAGCCAGATCTATGGAACACAAAATGTTAACTGATATCAAAGAACTGTATCTCATCAACTCTTGTGTAACTGAGAGAAGAACTAACAACCAGTTTGTCCTGTAGGCTTCTCCTCCCTAACACACATCCACATACCCTGGGAAAGTTCAAAACAGAAAAGTTACAAAAATCTGGCTATGAAAGGTTGAAGCAGAGAGAAAACAAGTCACTGAGACAAAAAATTTCAACTTTAAGTCACTTGCAGAGTGACAAAAGCCACTTACTCTGGCCTGCTCTGCTTGTTTCTGCAGCTCCTCAGCCTGTGCCTCCAGCTCGCTGTTTTTCCTCTGGGCACTTTTCAGTGCCTCCTCTGCATCCAGCAGGTTCTGCTTAAACCCTTGGATATCTGCATCGTGTTTAGCCACCAGCTCGGACATTTCTTTTTCATGCTTTGCCTGAAGATCTTTGTACTGATGTTGGCTGCTCTCAATCTGCTTTTTCTGGTGGAAGGTAAGACAGTAAAACACAGTTCAAGCAGCAGGGGGACCATTCTTCTGCACAGTTTTAGTGCTTTTAAAATTGTTCTTACCATGTCTGTTAAATGATCCTGCAGAGTTTTCAGTTCTGCTTGATGAATCTTGAGAGTTTCCTGCTGACTCTGCTCAGCTTTCTGTGTTGTCTGCTCCACGTTTTCCTCAAGCTGAGCAGCCTTTTCATTTGCTTTTGTAAGCTCGAGCTGTATTTGCTCCAACTGCCTGGAAAGACCAAATGAAAGAACATCACTTTTTGCTGACAGCACCACAAGCACAGAGATGAAAGAGCTAAGATTGTGCTGAAGTTCTATATTCTGACCAAGCATTTAGAAAGAGATTTCATTGTTTAACATATAGACTTCTGCAAAACAGGGAAGATCAAGTTACATTGCCCCCAGTATTGTACATACAATTTTTATTTGGGAAAAACCCCCACATTTTCTCTCACAAAAATGTGACCCAAGCCTTTTATATATCTAAATGAACTGAGTTTATCAGGTAATCAAATAATCATGAAGCACAATCACAAACCAGTCTGGATTATTCAAGAGGTCATTTACTGTGAGCAATAAGAAGAAAGTTATGTAAGAATTTTGGAATGATCAGTGTTGGATGCTCTTCAAATCACTCCCAGGAGACTGTTTTGATTGATTTAGTTTGCTAGAATAAGCTCACTTGTCATACCAATGTGACACCCAGGAGCATCTTGTTCAGATATTTACAGAAAAATAAAATGAGAAGCTGGGAGTGTGGGAGTGGAGATCTGATGTGACAATGCTCTGACAGTGATGAAATACCTTTCTTTTAATCTCAGCTCATCGTTCATTCTTGTGAGCTGGGCAGAGCTGTCTCCTGATGACTTCATGATCTCTGCAATGTCATTTTCAAGTTTGGCTTTTGCTTCTATCAGCTGCTGCTCCCTCTCTTCTCTCTCCCTCAGCTTCCTCTCCATCTCTGAGCAAAACAAAGGTGGTTAAGCTGTAAATTTTAGAGGAAGGGCATGCAAAGAACAGCTACAGAACTGTAAAGAACTAAAACCAGCAATACTGATGCTCCAGACCTCACAGATCAACCCTTTAAAATGAAAGATGATGATTGATTGAACTGGTAACTGCAGCAGAATGTTAAGGACTCTTCAGGAAAGAGCAGCTGGTCATGAGCCCTTTGTTTCAGAATTGATTCACTTCAGGCCATGAGATGTTGGTACAAGTTCTGCTGTCTCAGAGGGGAAGGAAGCAATGGAGGAAGAGAGCTGCAGGTCTTGCAGGTGAAAGCACTCATCAGCTGCTCAGCAGAGCAGCAGAAAATGAACAAGGAAGGCAACACGGAGCTCCAGTGAAAAAATGCCTCAGGGCAGGGCAGGCACTGCCAGGGGCAAGGGCAGCCTTGGGATCACTTCTGTGGCACCACCAGGCAAGGCTTGCTCCAGGGCACAAATCCTCAGCACTGGTTTTACAGAGATGTAAAGAGATAAAAGGCACAGCAAAGCCTCCTACACGAGCCAGACCAGAGCACAAAGCTGATGCATTTCCAGAACATTCCATATCATCCCTTCCTTACCAGTCAAACTAGACTTGAGCTGCTCCAGTTCTGAAGACATGAGTGCAAACTGCTCTTCTTTTTGGTTCAGCTTCTTCACCGTTTCTAGGCAAGTAAAATTTGAAAAACAAAGTTAGTAACTACTTAAATGCAGACAATTCTACCTACTTGCAAGGTATGTTACACTTCAGAGAGGCTACAAATTATCCTGTCATTTCCACAGCCCCTGAAACTGCTGTGACATCAGCTATGAGCTTGAAAGTGTTTAAAAAAGCCATTTTGTTGGCATTTAATTTCTGCAGCTTTTTAGTTCTCTGTTTATTTTAGCAGCACATACCTTGCATAGCTTGTTGAACATTCTCTGCTTCATCAGCTGCACTAGTAAATTTTTCTTTCTGAAAAATTGATAAAAACTTAAGGTAAGGCTTGGTAGTAACAGTACAATTCAACCACTCAATTTGTATTAGGTATTTTCCATGTACAAATAGAACAGTCTTTGCTCCTATCATAAAGAGATCTCAAGTTTTTGACTTACAGCTCAGCACAGATCTTCCCTTGCCTTGCCTGCAAGTCCCTCAACATTTAAAGCAACTCCTCCATCAGCTGCCACAGATTCCAGGGTGGGAAACCAGAATTTGGGGTTTCTATCCCTGCTGCTCCCAGGCTGCACAGGGGACACCTGCAGCCTGTGAGCCATCTCCTACCAGTGCTCTCCAGTTTTACCAGCAGGGATTGATGCCAGGCAATGAAGAAAAGGGAGGATTTTCAGGAAGAAAGTGAGGCTCTTCCACCAAGTTTGAATGTTTCCCATTGGCCACGGAAAGACCACAAATCCCATTGTTTTGTCACTAATGCCAGTGTAGTTCCTCAGGGAAACCCCACCCAACAACACAGTATTTGGAAATTTATGTAAATGAGAAATGGCTTTTAAAGCCATTTATAAGAAGCGTGCAGCAAGCATTAATTGGCACAACAGCTACAATAAAGGGCCATTAAGTGTTCCTTAATGAGCAGTCTAAATTTAAACTGCTGCTGCTTTTGATTTGGTTTAATTTTATCTGCAATCCATAAATAGATGAGTTCTATTTAGACAAAACACCTGATAACACAGGACTGAGGTGAAATGCTCTTTTTATTCTGAGACAGATCCCATTAGCCATGAACCGTTCCCATTTTTTCCATGAGTAAAACAACTTTGGAAGGCTTTGCTCAGAGCTGATCCACAGACTTCCATTACACTCTCACCATGAATCCCAAAATCCAAAGAGTAAAGTCAAAATTTTGGGGTATTACTCACCAAAACTTGAAGTTCCTTTTCCAAAGAATCTTTAACTTGATTTACTGCACTCAAGTTTTTCTCAAAGTCAAGAAGCTTTTGCTCTTTGCCCTGCAGTTCTTTGGCCAGATTACTGGCCTAACAAAGGTGATGAAATGGAGTAAAATAAAATGACAAACATGAATGAAAAATTAGGAAAATTAAAAGGTGAATCTGAAAGAAATAACTATAATATTTTAAAATCACTCTAAGATGAAAAATTAAAAAAAATAATAAAAAACCATGATGGGTTAACTGAGTGAAGCTGATTTTCACTGATGACTATATACATCACAGCATTAATTTAATCTTGGAACAGATTTCAAATAATTAAAATTTAGTTCTTTTGGCATTAATTGTGAATACATTATTTAATGGCAGACATTTTTGAATACACTCACAATTTCAAAGTTTCAGCATTAGTTCAATCAGTACTTTTGGTTCTTTATTGTTTTCATTATTTGAACTGATTGATTTGTGCTCCAGTATTGGTGATCAGATCAATACACACAGAGGGAGGGAATCCCTGTACCACACCCAGGAGTAGTGCAGAAACCCAGTGTGCCCTCAAAAAAGAGAACCAAAGATAAAAATTTGTTATCTTGGAACCACCTGTGAAGAGTTTAGGAAAGCTTTTTCCAGTTATTTTCCCACTCCTCTTCACTGCCATCAGCTTTACAGAGGTTTTTCACCCAAACCCAAGAAAAATCCTGCACCAAGTTGCAGTCTGTGGTTCCACAGTGCTGTCAAACATCCCTGCAGAGCCTGGGCTTAAAGTAAAGTTCCACCAGGATTTTCTTTGTTTTGTTTTAAAAGCCTCCTCTTCCATCATCTTGTTAGAGGAGTGGAAAGGTAATGGAGGAAATGTTTCCCCACTGAGTCCCAAGTCCCCTTGTCTATCCCCATAGGTTTTTAAGCCTTAGGGTGTGTGGACCCTTCTCCCAAACAAGCCAACAAAGAAACTTTTCCATAACTGGAAGATTTCAGCACAGACATGCCCAAATCTGCAGCAAGGAAGTGCAGAAGGAATTTTTTGCTTATTGGTGCAGGTGGAGCAGCAGAAAGCTGTTGAGACACAACCCAGTTACTGCTCCTCTAAACCTCCTCAGATGGTCCCAAGACACACATTCAGTAAAACTCGTTTTTTCTGTGATGTATTTCCTATAGCAGATTAAAAGGGTACAAATGTAAAATAAAAGCAAAAGAAAACTAAAAGGATGGATGTTGATACAAACCTGGCTAATTCCATCACCCTTTTCAGTCTCTAAAGTCTGAATTTGTTTCTCAGCTGCCTCAAGCTGCTTGCTAAGTTTCTCGATTTCCAATTTACCTTCAGAATTGGCTTTCTCAAGTGCAGCAAGGTCCAAAAGCTTTTCTTCAGCAGCTTTGATCTGTGGTGTAAGACTATCAATAACTTTGGTTTGTTCATTGTACTTGGCTTGCAGTACCTCTAGCTCCTTTACCTTTATCTCAGCTTCCTGCAATTTGTTTAAAGTGTCTTCCATTTCTACTAGGTGCTGATCTTCCACACTTTCCAGTTTGGTCTTCAGGCTTTCCAGGTTTTGCTCTTTCTCCTCCGTGACTGCCACCAGTTTTGCTTTCAGTGACTCGATTTCTTTCAAGTGATGAGATCTCTCATTTTCCTGCTTCACTTTTAGATTTGCCATTTTATTCTCATAGTCTAATTTCATCTTCTCAATCTGAGTCTTCAACTCAGCGAATTCTGCTGTCTGAGCCCCAACACCTTTGCTGAAAGAAACTTTCAGCTCTTCCATTGCTTGCTGATGGGAGGCAATTGCAGATTCCAGCTTAGACTTCCACAGCTCAATCACATCGGAATTCTCCTTGTTGGCGTGGTCAAGTTTGGTTTTCAAGGATTCATTTTCCTTTGCCATTCTCTCATTTGAAGCTGAAAGGGACTTGATCTCTTTCTGCAAGGCTTCCTCACTAAGGCCAAACTTCTCTTTCAGCGAGTTCATCTCGTTCTGATGTTCTTTGCCAGCTGCTGCCATTTTTTCTTGCAAAGAACTGATTTCTTGTAGCAAGGAGAGAGAAGTGTCCACATCGTCGATGTGTTTGCTGGAATCCAGCCTCCCTCGGAGCTCAGCCACTTCCTTCACCCTCAGTGCCAGGTCCCTCTCCAGCTCCATGATCCGGGACTTTTCTGACACTGTGGCCACCTATGATCAACAGCATTTTAAGAAAAGAAGAATTATAAAAGATACATTTTACACAAAGACATTCAGGCCTTGCTGAAAAGCTTCCACCAAGTGTTGCAAATCGCTTCAAAAAGGGAAAAATGTCCACAGTTCACATGACAAACATCTTATATTGTCTATAAACATAGAATTTGCTAAAATTTGTTCTTCTGCTAGTATCTAGAAATAACTTGCTAAAAAATTTACAAACCACCCTGATGGGTATTATCAATGATTAACAAAGTGTTCCTCAGAACCATTTTAAGGCAGACTGGAAAAAAATGGAGAACCTTGAGGTCTTTGTTGAAATAATTCCTTCCAAATTCATCTCACACCAGCTATAAGACTGTCAGGAAATGACAAACACATTTTGAACTGATAAATCCTCTGAAATCCCTTCTATACCTGCTCCATTCTCTCTGAAAAAGTGTCCTGACACTATCTGAGCTTTCACTGACTGTTGGAGCAGTTTTTGCTACAGCAAAGCTCCCAGAATTAATTCTAATTGGGAAGTTACTGCTTTGACCTCCTGGAAAAGATATTACTTACCCACAGTTGCCCTTTAAAAGTACTTATTATACATTGAATTGTTGGTTTTATATTCATGCTGGGTTTTTTTACTCATCCCACCTGACCTTCTAGAAAATCCCCACGTGTGAGCATGAATATATGTGTGTGTGTGTATATATCTATTTCTCTTTAAGAATTGACATCTACTGAACTTCTGACTTGGTACCAAGCATGTCAGTAATATTCTGACAGGCAGCAGTATTACTAATTACTGGGATATCCATTAAAAGATTATATCATTGGTGGGAAAAAAAGAGCTAAAGAGCCACTGCAAACCATGATTTAGCAAAACAAGTGGTGCAGCAGCTACTGAAGAGCTCAGAAACCAAGCCCCAAATAATCAGTTTGTGTTAAAAGGATTGGTGTGTTCAGTCTTAGGTATTGTGGGTTTAATGAACTCTGCTAATTTTTGAAGTGAGCTACTGAATGTTCCTTTCTGTCAACTCACGATCCCATCTTGCTACTTTTGGATCCAAGGATTACTTTTGCAGTGTGAAGACATCTTACCTGAGTTCTTCAACGAGTCACATGTCCAGGCACACACACACACCCCATGGAAGCTCAAAATTAATCCTAATTTTTTACAGTTTTCCAGCTCTGGCTACGGCAGGAGCAAGGACCTGTTCCAGCACGTGTCACCCCCGGCATTGTGCCATCAGAAATCTTCCACAACACAGATCAGGCTCGTTATTCAAACAGGGAAAACCATTACCCTAGTGTCTTCTAACTCCCTCTGGAGTTTGTCAGCTTTGGTCTTTTCAAAGAGCAGGCTCTGTTCAAGCTCCTTAATGCGGGCATGCTCCAGTTTGGTCTGCGTCTGTTAGTGGAGAGGGAGAGGAAGAGAACACAACGGTGCCACCATCACATGCCAGCACAAGAGGAGGAGCCACATGCAGGCCGTGCTGCCAGAGCCTTCTAACAGGTGAGCAGAGAGGATGCAAGGGGGGAAAAATGGACAGGAAAATGCTATGGATGAGGAGGATGGGCTGAAGGTGTGAATGGATGGGCGTGTAAAAATGAAATCAAATGTGTAAAATAAATAAATAAATAAATGAACAGCAAACGGAGAAACGGGAACAAAAAAAGTTTCATGCAGCTGAGTAGAAGTTATTTATCAGTACATGAAGTTTTCAGCACAAATTAGAATAGTTATGTCAAAAATATATATATATATGTGCATACATATCTCTTCCTGTTCTAACAGGATGGTAAGTCCCTTTCCTTGTCACCCCACAACCTTTTTCCTTTAATGTCTTTGGCTGATTTTATTAAAATATTATTTATTAACAAGGGGACAAAAATTCTCCACTGAAGCTGATGTGACAAATCAAAACTTTAACTTTCTTTTTTTTTGACAGTAGCTGTCTCTAAGTCTCAGCCATAAAAATGCTTCTGGCCAAGACCTGGGAACATGAAGGCTCCTCTGTCACTATGATTTGAATTATCTGAAGAGAAATAGAAAGAGAATGGTTGCCTGTAACTCCAAAACCCTCCTCTTTTTGCCCCCTCTTCTCTTTCAGGAAGGAAGCAAGCAACAAGATTCCTCAAAACCAGATAAAAAAGTGGATCAGCCTGGTTGCACTGCAGTTATTGATGTCTAAATATACTGAAGAATATGTGAAAGTCAGAAAAAAGTAAGATCTTTGGAATTCTAACAGGTTCCTAAAGGGAAGTGGGACACACACGAACCCAAGTGAGAAAGTACTTCCTGGTTTTTGCTTACAAACAGAATTTTTAGCAAGAACAGTGAATTTTTGATATTCTGGCTTGATATTCAGATAGCCCCTGAGGCCTGCAAGAGAGCCTGAAGTTTGGGAGATGCAGGGAAAGTCCAGCAGGTAACTCAAACCTGACCTGCACCTCTGAAGAAGGGAAGAGAAAAAAATGGAAGAGAAATATAAAGATGGGGATAAGCTTCTTATCTGCTTCTCCAAACACAGAATTCCTTCTGGCAGCAGCAAGTTCTTCCTTCCCAAGAGCATCCAGCCATCCAAGGGAGCTGATTTTTTAAACAGCTGAAAATAGTTGGCCATGTTTCTATGGAGTTCCTTGGTCCACAAACACTTGAAAGTTGCTGCTTAGATTTGTTGATGTTTTCATTCATTTCATTCAATAGCAGGTCTATTTCTCTCTCAGTGGAAGATCTTCAGGGTGTAACAGGCAAAAATATTCCAAGAACACGGATTATTTTTTTTTTTGCTGCCCATAGCCTTTGAAAATGGATTTAAGTATTCTAAGGGAAATAATATTTAATAAGTGGCTACAATTCAGTTTTCTCTCTGACACAGGTCAGTATTAGTTTTGATCCACAACTAAATTGTAAGTAAATTTGAGAAACAATCTGCTTTAAAAGCTGGAAATTCAAACCTTACTTGCTCTAATTTACCAAGGGGATCTACTAAAACCCAAGAAATCCCAAACCTCATGGTTACAGAATTCCACCTGTGTGCCTTTGGAATATGTAACTTTAAGGTTTTTTATGCTACATAAAACCCAAACTCTTTGATCATTAATTTTACAGACAGTGTTTTATTGCTCCAAAGATCAGACAGTAATCACTGATTACTGGGTTTTTTAAAATCCCATCTCTAATACACTACAAAGGCAAGTAAGTTAAAATCCTGCCAAAATGGAAATAAAAGATTAAAAAAGAATACTTTGCTTGACACCTTTTTCCCCATTTAGAGATGAGACATTATCCTTTAATCAAATCTGATTTCCAAGGGACAGATTCCAGATTTCCTGAGGTAAGAATCATTGCAAAATTTTGAACTGCTCAAATTTCTCTCCTGATGATGTGGAGAGAAATTCTTACTGATTATGGTTCTCTTTGAGGAAACCCAGAACACAGTCAAGTGAGAAGAGAGAGTACCCCAAAAAGAAGAAAGTAATTTGATTGTAAACCTTAACTTGGATGGAAAATAAAAGCAGGAAAAAAAAAAAAACAGACAAAAAGCCAAAGGAATCATCTTCCCCTTCTCCAGAGCTTCACAGTCAGGGAAGTGATGTGGAAATGGGATTCTTACTCTGCCTTGAACCTCCGAGAATTCCACCCAAACTTGGAGGCAGGACATCAGCCTTTTCCAGCACCTGTGTGCCCTGGCTATTCCTTCACCCCAGAATAAACCTCCCTGTGACATTCTCCATCACAGTGGGAAATTGTGCTGAGGCCACAAATCCTGACAAGCAGTTCTAGGATGGGGCAAGACACCCTCCAGTCCCCTTGTGCTGGACACAATCCCAGGACACCACAGGATCAGGGAGTGTCAGCCTGGAAACTCCTCTGCAGAGTGAAGAGGTCCATTTTGAATGGAAACATCAGAAAAGGGAAATCAGGAGAAAAGATGGGATCAAAGAAGGAGGACACAAAAGAAAAGAAAGGAAGGGTACATGCAGATTTGTTTCTAACAAAGCATCAGCCTGATGGGGAGACTGGAGGAGACCCAGATCCCTGAGGGATCTCTGCAAAGGGAACCCCTAAGGATGCACAGCAGGATCCAGTTCTAGTCTTGAGAACTTCCTATCTTGGCTGGGGATGCAGCAGAGGAGGCAACCTGGGATAAGTTTATCTTTAAAATTCCACTAGTCTGAGTTGGGGAAGCAAGAGGGCTCCTAAAACATCTGGCATGGCCATTTCTGTTATCAAGTAACACATTTTTCCTACATAATTTGAAGAGGAGCTACATGAAGATACAGTAAAATCAGACAGCTTTGTAAAGTAATTGTTCAGAGGGTTTTAATCATCTTCCCCCTCTGCATTTCATACAGGAAAAAGGAAACAAATATGGGGAGATGAAGAACAGACAGATTTTTTTTTCCCTCAGAAAAATTGTCATCTATTGAATAGCAGCAATATCTCATAGAAGAGCAGGCAAGATTTTGTGAAGAAAACAGCTAAAATCCTACATTTAAATTAAAGCCACTTCAGGATGCTGGTCAGTCATGTTCTGCAAGCTCCTGGACTCTTCAGTGAGTTGCAAAGGTTTTGAGCCTAAAGAATTCTAATGCCACACTGGCCCTGTCTGCAGTTAATGGGCATTACCACGTTTAGTCATTACACACATTCTTTCCAAGAAATGTTGTAATTGCTCTGAAAGCAACATGCACACAAATACCAGAGTCAATGTCTCAATAACAGATTATGCAGTTAGTGAATCAGTATAAGCATTTTCTGCACACAATCTGTTAACATGGGATGTCTCTGCACATTGAAGTGCCCTCTTACATTTTCTGGGTCTTCCGAAATCTGCCTCTTTCGCTATCAGTAAAATTAAAAAAACAAACAAACAAAAATGTTTCACCTGCAGACTCAGCACTACCATTCCAACACAAACAACAGGAGACATTCCATCAGCCTGAATTCAGTCTAAACCCCCAAGTTAAGCAGCTTGACAAACCAGTCTTTAGGATGGTTTGCCATGACTATCGATTGATTTAACAGAAAATAAAAAACTGAAATATTTCCATGGACTAAATAATAAAAGAAACATTCTATGAAGAGTCTAGATAGGTATCTTAAAATGAATGAAAGACTAAAATAAAAGAAATGTTATATGAAATGAGTATTTTTCATAAGGCTAGCACTTCAATGACAAATGCTTTATAGCAACACAGTTAACTAAGTTTGTACTTTTTAACCTGTGCAAGAATTGCTAATATCCTTCTGATTACACAACAGAGTAGTGCAATTAAAAGTATTATTAATTGGAATTTTGGGATAAAAATTTGGCAGTGCTCAAATACCTGAGAGCAATCCTTCTATAAATGGTTTCTATTCTGACTGTGCAATAACACACTGTGCTGTAGCCCAACATTACAGTTCTATAAAAAATAGATAAAAGTTGCACACATTAACAGCTATTCAGATTTTATGTGCAAACTCTCAGGACAAAGCACCCTCCATTAATCAACCTTCCCTAAGGGCAGCACAGAAATTACTCAAGAAAGTGATCAAACAGGACAAGTCTTCAATATTAATTTTCAAAGGCATAAATATTATCTTGCAATTTTGTAACTTCAAAACTATTTTTTTCTTAGTGGTTACTTTTAACAGCAAAAGTTAGAATTTTCTATGAATTAATTTAATTTCTTTAAATAACTAACAGCCTTTCCATAGCACAGCCTTTGCTAAAGTGTGTAACTGAATTTGGTGTGCAATCCTGCAATTTTGGGACAATTGGCTTACTAAAGGACTGCAGAAAGGGGTTTCATTTTCATGTGGCTGGACCAGGATAGCATCTTTTAATGATTCCTGCCTTTCTGTGCCCTCCTGGATATCCCTTTTACAAAGCTGGAGATATTTTACCTCTAGGTCTCCTTTGGTAATGGATTCTTCTTCCACACGGAACTGAAGGTCTTCAACTTTCCTGTGGGGACAACTCATTAAAATTCAGGTAATTTTGGAAGCAAATGCTTTCAAGCTCACTTTTCAGTGGAAATCAGAATGACAGTGACAACATTCCCGTTGTACCAGTAAACTGCCAGGAACATTAAGGAGAAATATCTCACAGGAAGCATCCTGTGAGGGATGGAGGGAAAACTGCTGTCCTTAAAACACTACCAGTGCCAAAGCAAGGCATCACTACTCCTGCAGCTCTGAAGAGGGTCTTTTGTATTAAAACCCTTTAAATCCTCATTGATTCTCTCCTTTTGTCACCCTTCTGGTGATCTGAGGTGACCTAAATCAGCAGTTTGATCTCACATTCTATATATTCTACCATTCATGTTGCAAACAGCCAGAAATTCAGGACACATCCAAAGTATCCACAGGCCTTCGAGATGTCACAACTGCATGGAAACTCCAGCACTGAGAAACGTGTCTGGATCAGGATGAACAGCAAGATGCACAAGGGAAGCACAAGAAGAACATTAATTACACTGATGAGGACAGTTTGGGGTTACCTTTTCTCTTCCTCAAGCTGATTGAGGAGCTCCACTTTCTCCCTGTCAGCTGCCTCCACCATAGCTCGGAGCTGGTCCATTTTCGCCTCCATCTCCAGCACGTGCTAATCAGGAAGAGGAACAAAACCAAAATTTACTAAGCTGGGAAATACAGGAATTTTTTTCAAGTTATGTGCCTGTACCTCAGTAACCACAATTTGGTGAAGTGATGGGCCAAGTGACAGGAACTTTATCAAATATGGACATCATCAAAGACTGCAGTGAAGTTCAACAAAAATTAGTTAAATTCAGTAGATCTGGTATCTCATCGAGCCAAGGATCCCACAAGGGAGATCTCACAGGTATGGATCATTTTACTTTTAGCACACCACCTCTTACTCTCAGCCCTTTTAAATAAGAAAAGCCCATTTTGGAGGTTAAGTCCATGGTGTTAACTCTGTTTCAGGAGAGCAAAAACTCCCTCACCCGGTCGTGCCCATCGCGAACCAGAGCCAATTCCTGCTCGATCTC
This sequence comes from Onychostruthus taczanowskii, assembly GCF_017590055.1. Lineage (NCBI taxonomy): Eukaryota > Metazoa > Chordata > Aves > Passeriformes > Passeridae > Onychostruthus > Onychostruthus taczanowskii. The sequence goes on from NW_024500572.1 coordinate 3,236,476, forward strand.
CCCGACGTGGCTCGTTGCTTTTGCAACTTCTGCCCTCTCCAGGTCCCTTTCTGCCAGGAGCTGCTCAATGTGCTGCTGCTTCTCCTTCAGGGCCTCCTGGAGGGCTGTGGTGCCCGAAATTTTTCTTGCATAACGGGAAGAGGTTTCTGTCAACTTCACAAAATAAATGCGTTAAAAATCATTCTGCACCAAGAGAAAGGAAACAGGGGTGTAGTGGGCACCTCCAGACTCCACAAACACAGGGTTAGTAAAGCAAATGCTTTCTGTGACCTACTGTACCTTCTCCTTTTGCACTTAAATGACTTCATTTTCCAGAATTTAACAGTGGCAAACATGTGTGGTCAGAGCCCTGTAAGGAGGAGCAGCCAGAGGAACAGGCAGGAGGGATGAAGTAAAAATAAAAGGTCGAAAAAAAAAAAAGTCGAAGGTGTAGACTCACACAAAGGCTGGCTCAGGATGCTCCTAAGCATCTTTTTACATTAAAAAAAAAAGAAAAGCAGCTTCCTAGCAAGCCAAAAACATCATGTCTCTATTTAACAGGTCATTATCTTGGGTCACCAGCAGCAGTCCAATACTTCCAAATGCTCCATGAAAAGCTTTGGGAACTCCCACCAGCATGTGGCACCTCCACCACGGCAAAAGCAGCCAGGATGAAGAGCATTTACCTTGACCTAAAGTCAACCTTACAGCTAAAACCTTGTGAAGAACAACTACTGGTATATAAAATAAAATATATGTTTCTATCACTTAAGAATTAAATTACTTCTGGGAAAAAGATCTGGAATATTAAGTTTCAAGAATGCAGATTAAAAGTAATCAGGAGAATTGTAGCTAAAATGAAACCAGGTTTTTCTTGACCTTGCCCCACTGAATGGAATCAGTACCAGGGAAAATTCATTGTGGCCCTACCAGCTACACCCTCACGAATTCCAGAGCCATCAGGGAAAGCAAATAAATTAAAATTATGAAGTGAGCAATAGTTGTGAAAACAGCAAAAACTGAAAAAAAAATAAAAATCCAGTGCTGTCCATAAAACCTGTCTTTAACAGCTGAGAAATTTGCCTAAGTATTAAATGAGAATGACAGCTCAGTTATTTAAAAAAAAAAAAAAAAACCAAATCATGATCCTTCCAGAGATCAAAACATTGAATAGCTGCCACAGCCAGCCTGGAAAGCTGGCACTGGCCAAGAGCCCCAGCTGAGAGCACAGCAGGGATTATTCTCCTGCCAGCACAGACACCCTCCTTCCCTGCTGCACAATCCCTGCCCCAGCTCCTGCCAGCCTGGATCCCACCCTGCACACTCTGCAATCCACTGCTGGTGCCCTTCCAGTCACCAGACAGAGTAAACCACCTTCACTCTCATGCTTCATTGGCTGTTTCAGACCCTCCCAGTTTCCAGAAAAAATCCTATTCCAGAATGTATTGCTTTCTAACCGTTTTAGGTCTTCAAATCACCCTTCACTCTCAACTGCAAAACAAATCCAAAACTCTTCAGAGTAACATCAGCTTCCTTCAGACTTGGAAATAAACACCAATTGCATCAGACAGCCCCTTAAATCATTGGATCACCTACTCTGACAGCTGCTTTTATCACACAGGAAAAAGAAAAGAGAAACGGCCCTGAACAACTGAGAAGCCAATGTAAGAGTCCAGAAATCCCCAGAAAAGTTTCAGTTTTCCTAGAAAATGAAGCAGGAAAAGTCTGCTGGGTCAAAACTGATTACAGGAAATCTTGTTTCCTCAGCAGCTTAACTTTTAAAGAAAAAGTCTCAGAATTATTTGGACAATCCTTTTAACTTGGATGGCCACCAAATGTTCACAGTGCCTGAAAAAAAGAGTTGGAAGAAAGCTGGAATTTTAATTCCAGATATAATGGATTACAGCAGCTTTGTATTTTATGACCTAAGTCATGCAAAATCCCTCGGACAAAACAAAATACGCAAACAGATTTTAGACACTCACAAGGTGTAACTTGGGGGATCACAGCACATGGAATAAAGCATTTGGTTCCACGTGTTAGTGCTGTGATCCCAAACTAGAGGGCACTCTGCAGCTGCAAGTGCAACTTCCAGAATGGATTAAGTAATGAAGTCCCACTGTTTGTGCCAAATAAAAATCCTTTTTGTGGCCAGGTATTAACCCTGGTGCCCTGACCGACTGCTGACCTCTGTTAATCTGCTTCAGTCCTGCAGGACCAGGGTTAAATCACCTCTCTGGGCACCTGCTGGTCAGTGGGACAGTGGGACAGGGAACCTGCTCCACATCACTGGGAGTCACTCCTTCCTAATTAGATCTATCTATGGACTGTGGTTTAAAAAAAAAAAATCAAGGAAAAAAGATAGGGTGACTGCGTGAAAATCCAATTATTTCTATGTTTTCAATTGCCATAAAAGAGACTTCTCAAAATTCAGCCTTCCCAGATTTCCATTTTACTGCTGCAACCCAAGATTAGGACATTTATGTAACATAGCAACTTCAAAAGAATCCATAGTAAGTGTATTAGGTGGAATTAGTACTGTGTTAGATTTCACCTGAGCCACTGCACTTGGCAACACTCAGCCTTTATGAATTCATAAAAATCTAAAAGAAAAGAAAGAGGCTTCTCGTCAGCAGAGACTTGGAAATTGCTTCTGCTGCATTTCTCAGCTGACTCATCTCTTGAAGAGCAAAAGGAAATTTTGAATATTTTAGCCAACGTGAAGCTTCCTGCTTAAATAAAACGAGTGTGACATCTGGAAGCTTCAGCGCACACCAGATCCTCAGAAAATGAATCAAACGGAGACTGCAGCCAGCGAAATTAGCTGGTGTCCTAAGCCCCTTTCTTATTGCAATCACTGTTAGCTTGAATTAAATATTCAACTACTCAGCTGCTCTCCAGGGCTAGCTAAGATTTCCTTCCTCCATGCATGCTTTGAATGAGGAGCACCACGAACCGTGCTCTGCCCACGAGCTGCTCCGCGTGCCCCGAGCCGAGCGGGGCGGGCCGGGGCCGGGAGGGGGGAGCACGGGAAGGAAAAAGCAGCTTACGAGTCCTGTGCGGCTGGGCTTGCTGCTTACGGAGGAGGCCACGGAGCTCAGCGAGCTCAGCGAGGAGGCGCTGGGGCTGCGCTTCAGGGCCGCGGGCGTGGGCAGCACCTTGCGCACGGCGGGCTTGGCCTTGGCCGGGGTGGTGGAGGGGAAGCCGATCTTGGTCACCTTGTGCACCGGGGCGAACAGGCCGTACTTGGGCTGGCACTGGAAATACCTTCCAAGGGCAAAGCAAGCAGAGGAGAGAGGGAATTAACTTCTTTTCACCTGTACGGGGTGGCTTGGTGGAGAATTCTAGGTCAGGAGTATGAAAGTGTTAAAGGCATTGGAGTGCAATTCTATTTAATTCCCATTTGGGAAAGGGGCTTTGAGAGTCTGAAACAGCGTGAGCACGTCAGACTTCAGAAATTCAGAGTAAACACTACAGCTCTAGTGCCTAAAAAACTCCATTCAGATTCGGTTCTATATCCACAGCTTTCCCCTTCATCACATTCCTCTGAGCTGCCAACAGATGCGATGGCTCAGAGTTAAAAACAGAAATCAGCTTTTAATTAAATCAAGTAGTTTTATATTTTATTACATACATACCATTTATGTATGGTTGATGATACAGAACATTTATCTTTGGTTAAATATAGACAAAAGCCGCTTATAATTTTAAGCTGTTATCACCTATGTTAAGGTGAGACAATCTTTGTAAAACCTCTTTTTAATGAGGTAAAAGACTATTCCTTATGGCAAATGAGAAAGAAAGTTAAATTGTGATGTGAGTTAATGCCTTCTGATTGTGACTTATTGGAGGGAGCAGCTACACTGCTCCCATCTCTACCAGGAGGCAACTGTTGGAACAGGAACTTCCAGCTCCTGGGATGCTGGAAGATTTCCCTTAAGTACAACTATTGGATATCCAGAGATTTTCTTAACTGAGCATTCCTTCCAAGCTGAGAAATCAAACAGGCATTTAAAAGAAGGAAATTGTGTTTTCCATTACCAGTCTATGAATAAAACTCACATGGGAGGAGAGATCAGCTCATCCCACGACTGTGAGAGAAGTGCTGGCATCAGAGAATTCAAACCATTGCACACCAACCCTCCCCACCAGCAGCACACAAGGCAGCTTTAGAGCCTCCCTCCCTCTCCTGACTGAAAATTTCATGGAAGATATAAAAACCCAAAAGAGAACACAGAGAGAAATCTCAAAGTAAATTGGGGGATGGACTGACCTCGTGCCAGCAACAGCTCCATCGTTCTTTCCCAGGGGCTCATCCAGCTCCACCCCACACCATTCTCCTTTTGCAAAGTCAGTTTCTCCCAGAAAACGCACGACTCCAGCTTTTGTTCCTCCAACCTAAAGCAGTAAGAAACACGCCTGCATTTAATGCTTTTCCAAATAAAACACCAAATTCAGTGAAGAAGATTTTGGCATAGCCATGTTCACACAGCACAGAAATGACATAAGCAGTTCTTATTTCAAACTATGTATTTTTTTTGTCTATGAGTTTGTATTAATGCTGAACAAATACTGATCTTCACAACTAAAAATATATTTAACAAGACACAGAATAACCAACATTCTGAATGCAATAGGTTTGTGCTAGAGTTTCACATAAATTTCTACCAGCAGATTGGGATTTCTAAGGTCTGTTTGCTTCTTATTCTAATTCTGTGAGGAAAAATAAAAGAAATGAAATAAGAAAAAAATCCTTTCATGTTTTCTCTAAGGAATAATTCAGATAAACTACATAGTACAGCCCTCTTGTATTTAAAGTAACTGATATATAAAGCATGATACAGAGCACTTGACAACCCAGTAGATATAACCAGCTATTTGAATCCTTGGGGAGAGAAGAATCATTTTATCTTTTCTTCACTTTCAGGAATAAAAAAAATCCAACCCAAACACTCCTAAAGGAAAGCCTAGAAAGCAGTGGCTTTCAAACTTATCATATGCAATATTTACAGCCATTCCAATTACTGGCAATGTCTGTGAGCTACAGCTTTTCCTAATACCCAGGGGATGGAAGAATTAAATTAAGTGAAGAAGGAAAAGGTGTTGTGTGGCTGACACTTGTCAGGAAGAGCCAGGATTCCTGCAGTTCAGGAAGACAATATGTTGTGTCCTAAATCTGTGCAAATCTGGTCAGCCTGCATCCAGCATTGTGAGAACAGGGCCATGGTGATGGAAACTTCTTCAAGAGATTCACAGAATTCCACATGGAAAATGCACCAATGGTTTGAAAATGTCCACCTGTGTTTTCCAGCACAACCAGGAATATTGTGAGGACTTGGCAGAGAGCTTGAATGAAATCTCCTGTTAAAGACTGTGATTCTCCTTTTTATAAATTAAAAAGCAAATTAGTGTTTAATATAATTTTTACAGCAGACATTTTATTTCTTGGGGGAACTTCCCAAGATTACTAGAGAACGAGCTCCTTGTGCTGTAAATTAAAGTGCACGATCACAGCACACGAGAAAATTCACATTATTCCAGTTAGGAAGAGCTCACTCACGAGGTCACCTGTGAGGAACTGAGGACTTGATATGTCCACAAAGTCAGTGCCCAGGAGCTGCCACACACATTTGTGCTCCAGTGGCAAGATGAAGCTTCAACTGATGAGGAAAAATAATCCTAATCCACACAAACCTCAGAAAAACATGGAGAATAATGAACTTTTTTTGATATTATTCAAGTGAGAAAAGGGGCAGAGGCACCTCTTGTCCACACTTAAGGTGGCAGCCCCTCCTCTGCCATTAGAGGTAATTCTGGAACAACTGCAGGTCACCTTCAGATCCTGCTTTAAGTGGCACTGTAGCAAATTATTACTCTCCATGGAATAAAAACACACAAAGTTTACAGTTATCATGACAGCCTAATATAGTAACTCGTAGAACCTTTGGTATTTGGTGCCCTTGGCAGAGAACACACAAACAAGCACTAGGACTGGCTTAGAAATAAAGAATTGTAACCACCCAAAGAGTTACAGAGAATCCAGATCTCTGGCACCGTGATGAGGAAGGAATATACAACCCTGAAAAAGTAATCCCTGGGAAGGACTACCCCTTAAACTCAGGGTCATGGGATTCACCCTCAGACATTAGCTACTTTTTCTAGGGGGGTAAATATCTTAAGTACAAACATAAAAACAAATTTTAACTGCACTAGCAGTCCATACTGAGTTCCAAGTTCTCCTTATTCCTTTTCTAGCAAGTTTGGGTAGGTGTTTTTGTCTTTTTAGGTGAAAAAGACTGGTTAGTTCTGGTTAGAAGCTATTTCCCCACCCAATTTTGTTCTGTGTTCTACCCAAAAAAACAAGAGTTAAATCAAAAGAGGCTCTACAAATCCATTTCAGAAATGAGACAGGAAAACTAGAACAATGGTCTAGACAAGGAGGATCCCTGCAAAGACAATAGTCAGGTTTGGGGTTGCACAGAGAGATTCCTCAAGCTCCTTTCCCACAACCCTTGAGCCAGGCAATGGGATTTTTTTCCTGTTTCGTAGTGTGTGTTTGTGTCTGTGGTGATTTTTTAAACAAACCCAAATTATTTACCTAAACACAGCCACCCACCACCTCTCCATAGGAAGGTGAGTGGGGTCAGTGAGGTGAGAGGTGTCTGAAGCACTGTGGTGGAACAGGATAAATCCATGCAGGGATTCCCAGGGACAGGAAAAACTGCTGCAATCTGTTCCCTCCAACTCACACTGCAGATCAACCTCTAGAGAAGCAATGCTGGCTCCAGGATAGCACAGATTAAACTCTGTGCAGAATATTCATCCTTTTCTGTTTCACACCTTGGCCCTGCTCATCTTCCACACTTTATGTAAAAAATGGGAAGAGTTTGTTATAAAGAGACCACACTCAAACCACAAACTGGGAGACACAACCTGGTGGAATCTGGCAGTGCCCAGAGCCCTCTGGAGCTGCTCCAGCCCCTGCAGTGACCCAGGGCCTGCTGGGAGCCAGCAAATGCAGGAATTCAGGTCCCAGAGCAGATGGGGCTGCTCAACACCAGATTCCCAGGAGGAGCAGCAAAGTGACTCTTCTGGTAACCATGGTACTGGGTTATTTTGAACAGGACTCAAGGGAGAATGCCAAAGAATTTCTGCTTTTTTCCAAACCCAGTCCAGCTTCTTTGAATAACCAGCTACTACATTTCTCTCTCTGCACATTCTGTGTGTCCTTACAAGAGCAGGAATTGGAGCACCCTGTGGCTGTAACATGCTCAGAGAATCAGTGAAGGTCTATATGGGCAGTTTTGCTCAGTTTTAAGCAAAAGCTTTCTAAATTTCAGCTTTAAAGACAGGTCAGCCCTCCTTTATAAAGCCTGAGACTACTGAAGGCTCCCAATCATTCACAGACATCTCTCCCAAAAAGTGTATTTATCTCCAGCTGCAATTAGTACCTGCAAGTGACAACACCTGCCTTGAGAAGAAAATAATAATAATTTATTCAATTGGCAGTACAATGTGAGGTGCTACTGTACAAGACAGTGTGGTAAAGGCTTTTCATGATGGAAGTTGCTGTACATATACAGACTTAATAGTGCCATAAATGGGAAAAAAGATCCTGACATTATTAAACCCAACAGTTCCAATCGACATGAAAAAAGAATTGTAGCTACAGAGTATAGCGTCTGTTATAGAAAAATTATCTTTAAAAATTGTGAGAATTACAGCAAACAAAGGTAAAAAACCCAACCCCAAACCAGCTGCATTTGCCAGCAGATCTACTTCCCAGTACTGCATGAAGGACTAAAATAAAAACCATCCATTTCTAGAAGAAATAGGGGGAAAATATTAAAAGGTTTCTGAAAGTTCTGTGAAAAAAACAGAGCACAGCTACCACAAAGACAGTTTTCCATGACCTTCTTTCATGCTAAGGCAGGTCACTAAATAATGGATTGAGAAAAGAACTGCCAGACGTTTTCTCAGTCAGTTCCCACACTCAATAGAGTCAAGCTGTAAAATACAAAGCTGTAATACTCCAGAGAATCTAGGTTAGACTGCAGGTCATGGTGAGGTGAGGAATTTTGCTTGGAACTCACTAGAGTTATGTCAAACACATGCAAAAAGTGATTAAATTCCATTTATCCAATTATACCTGAGCTTACATTAATTTGCTGCCAGGTAAAGTGAAATGGCAAAACAGGTTTGGAAACCTGAAGTGGTTAAAAAGCTCCTGGTGAAAGGACAGGGAGATGAACACGTCAGACCTTGTGAGAACCTTTGTGGAGCCACATTTCCAAAGATAAGGAGAAGCAGGAAACAAATAAACCAGTGTAATCCAGGAGGAAAAAACAGAGATTTCAGCTGTGCTGGTGGAAAAGAGGACAGGCAGGGTCTGAACATTGTCAGTGTAACAATATCACTTATTCAAACCTGCCCAGAGAAGGTAAGAGGTGAATAACAACTGCTCTGTCTCCCCTTCTGCCCGAGTATGAACTTGTGGTGACTCCTGAAAGCATCACTTGGGTTATTTCTCCATTTTCAGGACAATTCAGCACCACAGTGTGCAGCACTTGGAAAAGCAAAACCCACCCAGCCACAGAGAGCCTTTGAAACACCTGGGATCCACTAATCAGTTCTAATCAGAATCATCTTCCTCTTGTTTCTCCAGATTTAGCAGAACTGTTTCCAGCTGGCAACAGAAATTCTGTTTAATTGATTTGTTCACCCCTTCAAGGCCAGAGAGGACAAAATGACCATCTCCTCTGGTTCTCATGGAACAGGTCTTTACATTTCATCCAGTTCCACCTGTAATTAACCCTGGAACTGCACTGAGCTAATTTCTGTGGGGATGTTTTTGCAGCAGAGCTGATATCCATCAGGAAACACCCAAACCTGGACTGGATTTGGCCCCAAGTCCTAAACAGAACAGGCAAATCAGCATCACCAAGCACTGTATGATATCATTAGCATTTAGAGAAGGTTTGAACCCTTCAAAAACTGGTGGGGCAGACCCAAAGAGCTTGGTGAAGGGCTGGGAGAAAATTTCCCCTGGTATAATTTCCTCACAGTAAATCCATTATTAAAGTAACCCCATAAACATACATTTAGTGTGTGGTAGCTCTCAATCCATGTGCCTGCCTTCCAGAGGAAGTTAAAGATCCATGAATTCCTCACCTTATTCACCCATGAAGCAAACTGGGTATCAGCCACAGCAGCCTTGGTTACAGGACCCATGTTTAGATAAGGGCCTGCACATTGGAGGAATACAGCCACCACGTGCCACCCAAACCAGGGGAAGCTGGACCACATGGTGACACCTAAAGAGGTTTTTATGTCCAGCACACAAAAATTAGGTTAAGAAGTGTAATTCCTTTTTTCATCCTTTTTCTCTCGATGCCCTTGAGCCTCACATCGGGCGCCAAAATTCTGTCTTGGACCAGATTTCTGCCAGAGTCTGGAATGGACACAGAAAAAAACACAAACCCAAAAAATCCCCCAACAACAACAACAAAGACACAAAAAAACCCCCCAAAACCCACCCAAACTCGGCAAAAGGGAAAACCCAAACTGGATTTTCGCCAGTCTGGAATGGACTCAGCAAAACCGAAAACCCAGACTGGATTTTGGCCAGAGGCTGCCACTGACAGGCTGTTTTCATACTTAATCACTCCATTGTTCAACCATATTTAAATTTCAAATAAACCCAATCTGACTGTGGCCTCTGGCCACTGGCTCTCATTATATTTTGTTTTGGAAGGCTGCAGAGCTCTGCAGCATCTACCATGCAGCTACACACAGGTTTAAGCAAGACACCTCCATTTTTCCCTTTGAACATTAGCACCATAAGTTCTTAAAATCTTTTATTGCAAGATACTTTCTCTTGCTTGAGTCATCTTCCAGCTGTGTTCTGAATTTCTGCTGAATTCCAGTGGGTTTTTCAAATAACTAAGGTTATAAATATACTGAGTTCTTAGATCTATTAATGAAGTCAAGAGGTAATTTTGAAGCTAGACTGTTAGATAGTATTTAGGATTTTAAAATTATAATAATCCCACCACATAACTCCATAATGGCATTTTCTCCATTAAATCTATAGTTTCAGAGAAGGAAGCAAAAATGTTTGACAAAACTGCCATGTTTTAGTTTGTCAACATTTGCTTGCTCTGCCAGTTTTTGCTGAGATTAGACAGATATTAGGTATTTGCTTTAGACTATCTTATTTCCTTTTAAAAACACCTACACAACATCCAACACTGGATCAAGGCACAACTGGAACAGTGCTAGAACATCTCCCAGACTTTAAACTGGCCTCCACCATTCAGATGTTCCAACCCAGCAATTCTGGGAGTAGCAGGATTAACGAGGGCAGTTTTCTGTGGCTTTGGATGTTATGGGTGAGTGACTTCACTACCTAAAAATGCAAGAGTGACTTCTGCTGTTTCCACTGATTGGAACAGGATTCAGACAAGCCTTGATCATGTGGATTCTGTGACGTGCAAAGTTCTGTGAAGGCAAATTGTAGCTTTTCCAGAACTGGTGGGCAGAGTCTCCACCTTCCGTTGGGCTGTTTCCATGGAACTTGGAAGAATTTGCTTTGAAATCTTCCATTTCTACCCAATTTGGTTGCAGTCAACTTGCAAGTTCAAAAGCATGGCCAAAGTGGGCAAAAAACCTCATGTGCAATAAGATACACACTGTGCTACCACACAGTCCTTCACTTCCAGAGAAAACAGTTCAGTAACTAAAACTGACGTGCTAGTGAGGTTCAATTCATTTATCCAACTCAAAAGGAAACAAAAAAAAAACCCTAACAGCAATTCCATACTACAAAAGCCACATGTGAATTCATCACCACCACAAAAAAAAGAGCAAAAACTAAAATAAGTAAATAAACTGTTCCTTCTCCCATCCTGTGTTGAAATGACTGAGGACAACGTGTTCCTGGATATTCCCCCTTGGGAAGGCAGGGAGAGGGGAAGGCAGCCAGGGAATCCACACACAAAAAAGGAATTAGCTACTACCAAGGCATCTGGGGAGTCACCAGTCCCTGCCATTACAGCCCAGGAACTCCCATGCAATTTGAATTTAAATAAGGAGTTACCAAAACAGAGTGACTCAGATATGACTAGTGCCTTGTAAATAAATTTGACACCTTAGTTGTGAGCAGATAAGTAATGCCATGTTCTGAAAAATGCTTAAAACTAACATTAAAAGAAAGCAGAGGTTTGCACAGGGAAAATCACCTGGATGATGAATTGCAATAAAAGCCTTTGGATACCCCTTAGCCCTCAGGTATTTTCTCATTCATGGATTTCATGCTGTAGCAGCCACTTAGCCAACTAATCTACATCACACATTACAGGATCCACAGTCCTGTGCCTAAGTAGACATACATAAATATAAGAATTACTTTAATCCTTGACTTAACATGACAAAGCCATCAAAATACCTCACAGTCACCTCAGCTCAAGGATAAAGCAAAAGTGTGACTGAGCAGTTAAAATTGTCACATTTGATGGAGGAGGCTCGAGAAGAGCCCCAGGAGAGCACAAACCACTCACACGTTGCCAACTTCCAAATTTTTCTTCCTTTTCCATCCTTGTATGCATTGTGCCAGATATTTTTGCACTGTTTTAACTGTAACACCGCCAATGAATATTTGTTCTCATAACAGTTAAATATTGTCATAGATTTTTAAACAGACTAAGCTCAGAAGTGCATTTTCTATTCAGAAAGTTGTAAAATCCAGAAAAAGAAAACTTGAAAAACACCACAATGACAATGCTGAAGGGAGAAACTCCTCTCTACATGTGAAGTTTCTTTTTCCCTTGGCTGCTTTTCAGAGCCCTGGAATGTAATCAGTTGACAGCCCCACGTCATGTTTACTTGCAGATAGGTTACATGGGTGGAAACAAATCTGACAATAATCTCCTATCAGCCCCTGCCTTCCAGCACCAAAGACCTTGGGAAGAAACAACAAAGCACGGAGCAAAACTTACAGCCAGCTCTGTAAAACAGGGAATAAAGAGAAATGAGATGTCACTCATGCACAGGAAGAACTCTGCAAAAAGGCCACATCAGCACATGCCTGTAAATTGAGTTTGCATCTTTTTGTGACCATATGGACAGAGGCCGAGTTCCAGCTTTACAGCTCAGCCCCAGAAGCAGCAGATTTGGCAGACTGTGATGAAGCTGTAACTGGTTAAATGAATGAAAGCACTTTAATCCCTTGAGAAGCCTAAGGCCCTTTAGGTTGATAAGATTTTTATTTATTTATTTAAAATACAGCATCTGGTCCCTTCAGGGGAAAGCTGACAACGCTGTCAAAGCTGCTTCAACTTTTGGTACTGGCAACAGTTGTCACATGAAGCAGATTCCTCTCTTCTGCTAACAAGCTTTGTTTTGGTTGGGTAATTCAGGGGGGTTTGTTTGTTTGTTTTTAAAATCAACTTTGCATTGGGCTCTTAGGAAATCCTAAGTGTGCAACACCAGGGCAAACAGGTTCTCTGGCCACAGCTGACACAGGAAACCTAAACTGGCTGAGCCTGAAAGTAATTTGTTTTCTGAATTGGTTTTCTGTTGTTCTTTCCCCTCTGGTTTCGAGCATGGCACTTCCACTGGCACTTAGTGCACAGGAATTCTTACTCAGAGCAGGTTCAAATGCTGAAGCTGGAGCCTGATTTTCAGCAGAAAAATCAACTGCAGTTCTGGCACTGTGTCATTAACCCCAGAAAGGCTGGATGAGGACAGTGAAGGAAGTGCAGATTTCCACATCAATTTTCCTGTGTCACAGAATCCCCAAACACAAGATCAGGCTGGCCAGAGTTAACATTCTAACTGTTAAATCACATCCAGATTCCAGAACATACATCATATGTTAAGAATGGCAATGATGCCTAATACAGAGCTGTTTGAATTACTCTTTGCATTAATAACTCTTCTTGGGTTTAGCCCTATTTTTATTCAGTAAAAGAAATTAGTGCACCGAATGAAAAGCTGAATAGTGAATTACATATAATAAACCACAATTCTCTGATATATCCAACTTATCTATCTATATTTTCAACATTTCCAAATACTATCACAAGGTATTGTTGGTTTCCTGTTAGTGAAAGGAAAATTGAGCACAATCTTGCTCAGATACACTGGGATTTGAGGGAGACAGATTTATCATCAGAGATTCCCAAGACAGCAGAGCACAGGGTGCTGTTTCAATTAATCAACTTTGAGAAGTAAACTACAGAAATCTAAAGATCCTTTTCTACTAGAACATCCATTTAGGGCTATAATACTTCAGTGAATGCTTGTGTATTCACTCAGTTTGATTTGCTTTTGATTTGCTTTGACTCCTCTGGAATCTCAAGCAAGAGAACTTCTAAGACAAGAGGACAATGGGAATTTCTCCACAATTACTATATTTCCCTTACGGGCATTGATGTCTACCATGAGTTATTTTTCTGATGTTTACAACTCAATTTAATGGCCTGGAAATGTCTTCTTCAAATTGAGGGGAAAAACCAGGAAAGGTTGTAGCTGATTGTTGTAAGTATTTTTCTGCAGGCACCCACAGCTGACATATCCAATACCTTGAAGCACTGTCTGTTTTGATGTCAATGTCTTTTTTAATATCCAAGGTCTTTTGGGAAAAGAGGTTTTTCTGCTCCCTGAAAAAGTGAGGCTGCTTGTTTTGCCTCTTTTTATCTCTGTATCTACAGCACTGTTCAGCACAACCTCACATGAGATGCTCTGAGCAAGCCTGGTTTTGGGAATACACAGGAGATCACCTCACAGCCCTACCTGGTTTTTGCAGTGGAATTTATTTTCTCTCTCTCCTTTTTTTTTTTTTTTTTTTTTTTTTTTGTTTTTTTTTTTTTTTTTCCCTCGTTTTTCGTGTTGTTGTTGTTTTTTGTTTATTTGGTTTTTGTTGTTGTTTTGGGGTTTGGTTTTTTGTGGGGTTTTTTTTTGTTTGTTTGGTTTTTGGGTTTTTTTTTTGGTTTTTTTTTTTTTTTTTCCCTCTGGAAATTTTCTCTATTTTTCTGGAATATCTTTTCTTTAACTTAATAATTGTCCCAAATCTGTATGTAACCTCTATTCTTCCTAACGTTATCTGAATTAAGGAAAGATCTGTAGGGTATCTGTCTTCATAATCAAATAATATATTTACTGGAAGCTTCCTTTATTACCAACCCTTCACATTTTGAAGACATTAGCTCTCCTGTAGAAGTTTGGGAGGACTCTCATATGGGACATTAGCATTTGCTAATTCTAACTTAAAATGTACAAAAGACTGGAGAAACCACCAGAGATCAAAGGAATAAGAAAAAAAGCCTAAGGCATCTTTTCCTTTCACACAAAACAATACAGGCCATACACTGGAGCTTTTTTAATCACCTCCTCAAGATTTCTTTGCTCCTAACAGCCTTTCATGAAACCATTTCATCCCAGCACCACTGCTGGGACAGTGCAGAAGCAAACCTGAGGAGTGACAGCTTCTTTTCCTGCAGAGGAGCAGTATTAACACCTCTGCAGGAACAGGAGAATGCTCCAACAAAGCTGAGCTGCTGGGAAAGCCTGAAATTGAACCCAACATTTCAGGTTCAAACTTGTGCCCAATTTGCATCTGTGTAACACAAAAAGTTGAGATGTGAATTAGTAACCACTGTCTGAGTGGCCTCTTGTTCTTTGCTAATCCAGGCTCGACAGACAAAAAGAGCTGTAAGATTTTGCCTTTTTTTTTTTTTTAATCATCCAAAACCAGCCAGTTACCACCAATAAAAAGAAACTTAAAGTAAAACCAGCCAGTCACCACCAATAAAAAGAAACTTAAAGTAATTTAACTGATCCACTCAAGGTAACTCCTATTAATGACATTTCAGAATCCATGTTAGAGGAAAAAAAAAAGAACAGATTGAAATGCTTCACTCCACACCCTGAGATCACACACGAAGATCAATAAAGTTGAGGCCATCTGATGTCCATTCTGGAATGTAATCTTGGCTGACGAGCTGGGCCTTACCCATCTATGAATCTGCCCTTCAGGATGTCATTTTCCAATTAGATGTTTTAATAGGGCTCCCAAATGAGCTTTTGTCTATCATGAATTCATTGTTTTGAACTGCAGTTCTGTGCTGCTGGAGGCTCTGTTCTCAAACCGTAATTCCCCACAGTTGTTTCTCCTCATGTCCATGATCACAAAAAAACTTTCACAACATTCTCACAGCAGTTGGTCCAAGCTGCAAGTACTGAAGGATGTTGCAGCACTGAGCCCCTCCAGCCCTGCCATGGTGTGGTCAGACTGGAACACCACATGGCTGTGACACCCCATTGTCACTTAGAGGTGAAATTCTGTGCTGAGGTGGGACTGGCAACTTCCACCCAGCCCTTCATCCTCTTTGGTAAGTATTACTGAGAAGGGACTGCTGTGAATATAAATAAAATCCAAGAGATGTGGAGCAGGCCAGGTGAATTTGTCCCTCTGATGGAGCAGAAATGACTGAGCAAGCGGCACAAGTGACAGACAGGTCTTTCCCAACAACTGGTGTGGGTTGGAAGCCCTGAGGACAGCTCCCAGAATTACTCAGTGACACCTCAACTCTACAGTTCAGTGTTGAACAGGAGTTCAGTGCCAGGGAAAAATATATTAACAGATGAATCAATTAATCAGCCAAGCTCAGGATCATTTGAACTAACCTGGCCACTTAAGATATTTATATCTGAATTATTATTAGACATGACAGCAGAGTCTGGGATCTACTACAAATAATTAGCATTGGATCCTAAAGGATTAAAAAAGAGTAAACAAGGATCCTGCCTCTTTAACATTCACATTCCTGGGTGTCTTATACTGGTATAGAAATTATAGTTATGCATCACCAACATACTGTGCCAGGAATTACCCCAAAACCTCAAACTACAATTTCATGACTCACAAGGAAGACTTCAGGCAAACAGAGGTAGTAGAGAGGATGAAAGATTAAGTTTAACTTGTCCTACTTAACAATTTGGGACCTTATTATTATCAAACTGTGGCACTTGGGATATGCTGCTTCTGCAATTTGCACTAATTAGACACAGGGAAGGCAGAGCAATGCCTTCACAGCACCAGAGGATTCTCCCAGAAGGGACGTCCCACAAAGGCTCACAAAAGTCCTTGAGGAAAAGGCAAACAAGTGGTTAAAGCCCTGATGTTGTTTGGAGGACAACAGGGCTCAGTCTCTGACAGAAATAGCCAGGGATAAACCACAAATCTTTGTTTCCATTGGCACTCCAAGAAAACACATCTCAGCCCAAATCCAGCTGTCAGCCAACCCCTGCCCTCACTTCACCTTTGTCTCCTTCTTCAACTTGGCCCTGTGTGTTTTAAGCTATTCTTAAACAGAAAGGGGAGGCAAATTCTTCCTTCAAAAATACAACAAACTTCATTAAAATATCAATCCACCTTCACTGCAGAATTATTTTCTGGTGGGGCAGTGCAGGACAAACAGTAAAATCCAGGGGGGATTTTTTTTCTATATAATGTCCTTACAGTAACCCCAGAAATGTTTCTATGCCAGGATACTCACACCTGCCTAATGGAAAGTGTAAAATTATATCATACATAAGAAAAGATTGTATCAAAATAAGAGAGAGAGAAATCTTTAGCTTAATGATTCACTTGAGTAAATGAAACCTAAAATCAGGTCTCTGTTACAGTGATCATAGATCTTGTGAGCATACAAGGATCATTCCAGTTATATACAAAGGCTATACAAACAGTCTTTAAATTAAGAATACAACATACACAACCAACCACCAGTTTTCTGATAATAATTTTTTAAAAATGTTAAAACTAACAGAGCAACTCCCTTTGAAGAAGGTGAGATGATACACTGGCAGAAGCATTTAGGAGTCTGAATTCAGGAAGGGCAGCCAAGTAATGTGGCACATCCCCAAGAGCACACGTAATTCCTGGCTGATCAGTGGCATTATGTGACTGCTTCTGTTCCTGCCTATCACCACTCAGAAACAATCAATTATTGATGTATTTGCTTTCTAAAGATATAGCCCTGGACAGGGTAGAAGACCTTCATGGAAATCTCACACTCTTGGGTTTTATTTAGGATGATTAGAGCCCTTGAAGATACAGAGAGATAAGCTACAAATATGTTGTTAAACACAACATTGTGTTTTAAACAGTGGTAAAACATAATAGATTAAAACCTGGCAAAATAACCATTTTATCTTGGTACTGCCAAGATATTCCCACAGCATGCAAAGAGCTTGTTTACAAAAGAGCCCAGACAAAGAAAGCTGGAGCATAAATGTACCTTATCTTGACCAAGGAAATGGCAGAAAAGTTGGAATATTAGCAGAAGTTTTAATTAATCAATCAAAAGCAGACAGGGAAGTCTTACCAGCACTCGATCTCCAAGTTTGAGCTCCCTTTCTCCTTTCTTTAGTGATCCAGCTTCTGAGAGGTTTGATATAGATTCACTGGCAGTTTTGGAAAGATTGCTAATCTGAGAAGGAGTTGCATGTTCCTTAGCAGCAAGGTGGGTTTTCTGTGGAATTCCTGAAGGGGGAAGTGCAGCAGTGGATGAGGACACTGCACTAGCAGCTGATGTGGATGTTGGGGAGGTGGCTCTGGAAGCGTGAGCTGTCTGGGTACCGTTGGCTTCATCCTCTGTCACCACTTTCCTGCTCAGTTTGGATGGCCTTGTGAATATTCCCCTCAGGGGCTCACACTGGAAATAGCGAACTCCAGCCACGGAGCCATCGTTCTTCCCGATGGGCTCGTCCAGGACAATCCCTGCCCACTGCCCCGGGGCAAACTGCGTTTCTCCCAGGAACTGGATGAAGCCGGGCTTGTTTCCATTGACCCAAACGCGCTCCCCGACCCTGAAATCATCCACAAACTCCTCGTGTGCATCTGCAGGGGCTGTGCTGGAGGTCTTCTCACTGGGAGCTGCTTTTTCTGCTGGAGCTGGAATCAAAGCACAATAAGAAACAACGGGGATTAAGCACACTGATATTCCAAAGAGCATCATTACTGAGATTCAATGTAACAACGTCCCTAATTAGGAGATCACAACTCCTCATTTTCTTGTGCAAATGCTGTAATCTCTGGAAAAAAAGAATTCAGAATCTAAGGACAGAGACACAATGCATTTAAGGAAGGTTTTGGTAAAAACCTGGTAAAATTCACAGGTATGACTTCAAAAACTCCCAAAGCATTTCCATCATAACAAGGTTTGAGGAAAATTGCTTGGTTTCCAATTAGTAACCTTCAGATTTTTTCCAAGTTCTACATGTAATTTTTTAAAATCTGAAATACAAGCAAAAATACATTGGTGGAAAGAGTAGAAGTAGTGTATACTAAAGCATGCAAGGTATTTTTTGTCAGAAGATAAATAAGGGAATGATTAAGACATTTAACTATTCCTTACCAGCAGCAACAGGTGCAGGTGTTTTGAGCAATGTACTCCCGTGCTTGATAGTCTTTGAAGGAGCCTTCAGTCCACTTGGTTTTAACATACTCATCTTTTTGCAATTATCCTCCTCGTCTGTAGCAACTATCTTTTTCCAAACATGGAGAAAATATATTGTTCAAGCTTTTTCAACTCTGGAATAAACCTGTATATAAAAAGATCAGATATGAGCAAAGATCAGTGTTAATTCCTGCAGAAGATTTCTATATATACACAATCTGTGTATAAAATGCATTATAAAAAATGTTTTCCAGTAGCAACCAGCAGCATTTCCAGCTCCCCATCCTTTGAAGGCCATATCCTATTAAAACCTAAATCATCAAAATAACTCACTTTGCTGAATGCTGCTGTATTTATCTTGAGATTTAAACTAAAAGGCTATTTTAAGAAAGAAAAACAAAGCCCTTAACAGCATAGCTAACATTACACATAGATTTCACTTCTGCACATACACAACTGCTTTCAGTCACATTTTTCCAGAGTTGCAACATTCCAACAAAACCAACTTGAGACTAGAGAAATAACAGCAACAGAAATCAAGACAGCCAGGAATTTCAGGATAAAAGGAATAAAGTTTCAAAGAGATTGGAACTGAAAAGCTTAAATTGTTTAAGAGTTACACGATGACAAGTGAAAAGCAAAGAGCCACCCCAGCTCTCTGTGACCTCAGCTCGCAGTCCCCACCGGCGCCCCAGCTAAGAGCAGGGACTCTTCCCAACGTTGCTAGGATAGAACTTGGAAGCCAGCTCGAAGCTTTTCAGGGAACTGTGTTTTGCCACAAGAGGCAATTTTTTTCTGATTAAAAGCTTCAGAAAGGCTTTTTCATCTTTAATGAAAAATCTGTATTTTTTTTTACCTCGAATGCGGATTCAAAGCTGGACTTTAAGGCGACTGCTCTCCCCTCTCTTCAAAGGAATAAACTACTCTGTGTGAACACAGCTTGGCTTTGTGCTGACTTTTACATGAGGCACTGCCAGAACAGCTACACCACTTCAACAGCAGCAGCACACACCTCAACAAAAACCTGAAGGGGAAAAGGAAAGGGGCACGCAGCGAGTTTGCTCAGCTGTTTGCTCGGAACACGTCAAACCAGAAGCACAAAGCAGGTCCCAGTCCTGCCCTTTACTCAGCACTCTGGCACCTGCCAGGACAGAAAGTTGGGCAGCTGCAGCCTCCCAGTGCCCAGGGCTGCAAACTGGGAGCTCAGAACTCAGCTAAAGGTAAAACAAACCTGCCAGGAGAGACAGCTCTGCTGCAGCAAGAACTCAGGAGAATAAACCAATCCTGTCTTTGTGTGGCAGCCTAAGATTTATCCCTTCTGTAGTATGAATTATTAATGAGAGTTCCTAAAAATCAGTTCACTGCTTTGTGAACCTAAACAGCAAAGTGAAACATTCCCTGTGTTATTTCAAGACCTGCCAGGCCAAATTCAAGGCATTTTCTAAGTCTGCAACAATGTTATATTTTAAAAAGCATGAATTACCACCTTGGATGTAATTGTGTTTGCTTACAATTTAAGCTCTGCTCCATCAAAATGAAGAAGTGCTGGGAAGATTTCTGAACTGTTTTTTTTCTAGTGTTGCCAGAAGTTTGTCACCCACCTGCCTGCAGAGTTATCACTCTGCATATTTCCTCATCTTTCCTTTTAAAAATCTTCTAAAACTGCACTTTGACCTTACACACCAAGGGCCTGAAAAGCCTTTTTTTCTCTCTTACAAATGTGCCCGCTTCCTCAGGCCACAGGCACTATTCCCTCTTCTCCAACTCCAGAATCTCCATGCTCACCTCCCTTACTTTCCTCAGCCCATCAAAATCCATGAAACACAACAACTGTTCAAGATAAAGAAGGGTTCTGTGCAAATACAGAAACAGGGGAAGCATCACGGTCAGTCCTTTTTAGTTCACAGTCAGTGCCAAAAACCAAACTGATGGAAATTTGGGCCAAGGGGATCCTCCTTAAGGAAGATTTCTCCTAAAGCCTGGAAGGTGGAACTGTTCCCCAGCACTCTGCCATTCCTTTCCACACATCACCTCTTTTTTGACCCCCAAAGACCATTCCAGCCCCACCACAACTGCCCTGTGCAGGGACAAGTACAGCAAGAGCAAGCACACACTGCATTACCACCCAAATTAGACCCTGCCAGTTTCAGTTAATTATTTATTAATAGATGGTTAACAAGCCTCAGCTCAACAGAAAGTTAGAATGTTCTACCCCTGCATTTCTTGGCTCGGGGTACTCATTCATAGTTTAATCTTGCTCTCCACAGTCATGGGTTATATATTTGCTGTGTCATTTGCTTTTCTCAACACACAGGCCTTCAACTAGGCCAGAAGTAACACAATCCCTCCTGTCCTGCTTTCAGAGTTACTGAAATTGTAGCTTAATTCAGGCAAAATAAAAGCTAATATTATAGGCAACACTTTGTGATAAATGACTGCCTCACTGCAATAGTTAAAATGCAAATTTTGGTCTTAGGGACAGGGCCTTTGGAGCAGCATTGCCTAATGGAGCTCACAAAACACATAAATCTGCATCAAGTGATTTTAAGCATTACACACTCCAACATATCCTAACAGGCTCCAGATGTCAATGATCTCACTTCAGTTCTCATAAAAGACAGCAGCTCACTGCTTGTCTCAATTTGTTCTTTCCTCCCTTGAATCTGGCTTAGCTCTCCTGAAAAAGGGTCCTTATAACCAATAGACAAAAATATTACTGTGTCCCAAAAATATCCTGCCAAGAACCTAAGGAAAGGTCCAGAAAGCCTCTGATAATATATTCCACTGAAGTGTTCTACCAGTAACAAAACTGAGCATAAAAAGATATTTTAAGCACAAGCTTTGCACCTGTGCCATTATTGGAAATATATGACTACACACAATATGAATTTTAACTGATTAATGAGACTGTTATTCTCATTTACCTTTTAAAGACCTCTAAGTATTGCATGGATCAAGCAACAAGCTGGGAACTACTGGTTTAAGAAAATAAATCTAATGTGCTATGTGATAATAGATATTAATTCTGCTGGCAAGCTAATATTAAAAATAAAGAAATAGAATGTAGCCACGTAATTACAAAATTACGAAAGCAGAATATTTTCCAACTGTCAAAAAAAAAGGAATTCCTATAACAAAAAGAAAGCAGTTGTCCAACATTCCTTTCAAGACTATTTTCAACAAATAGTAAATTTTACTTCCAAAAAGAACTAAATTAAATAAGAACATAGGGAGAAAAGCCTCAGCTCACTCTATTTAACTTTGTAGTCACAAGAAGAACTTAGGAGTACCAGTGGAGCCACAGAATAGTTTAGGTTGGAAAAGACCTCTAAGATAATTAAGTCCAGCTTTTCTTAGTTCTTCAAAACACTTCAAATTAAAAAGATTAATATTTAACTTAGTTAACACCATTAATAGACAAAATACTGCTGGAAAATGCCTTGCAATGCCAATGCATTTCCAAGCTCAAAAAGAGACCACTTGATTTGTTATTTGTGCTGAGCATAGAGGAGGTGCTTTGCAAAACACATCTCAACAGTCACACTGAAAGATAAAGAGTAAATATTCTAAAGGGGTTGGTAGAAGAGATAACTGCTGAAAAATCTCACAGGGCCCTACAAGCTGAGACCATCACATGTGGCAGTCAGAAATAAGCACCTAAAAACAAATTCCCATACCATGAGGAAAAGCAAAATGACCAAAATAAAACAGAAAATCCTTTTGTAGAAAAGCTAAATGGAAAATATATTCCAAAAACCACCATGATGCAGTAACTTCAGCTTCCTGAGAGAAAAACAAACTCGGCACAAGAAGTACTGTTTGAAATCTCTGCCTGAACAGCATTTCCCAAATACCTGTTTCATACTTGCTGTCCAGCTGCTGCTGCCAAGCTTGAGGGAGCTCATGAATCATTCCTCAAATATCTGGAGTTTAGAGAAAGTAACTTGGAATTTTGAACTTGGAAAGATTTCCCCTCCAGTCCACGAGTTACTCCAAGAGCTCTGACCCTACACAGCTATGAACACAATTCCTAAAATTATTGCAGTCTTAAAACTAAAGCACATAAATATGTTCTCTATGATTCAGATCTAATTCCTACAGCTCCAAAAGTTGTATTTGCAGTCTCCTGGGCTGTTATTACACTCCTGTCAAAAGTCAGTATATATATTTATAAAAGCACTGAATAGTTTCAGTTGAATTGATAAACTCTTGAAATTCACACCTGATTTAAAAATACAACCCCATTTTGGCTTTGAACAAAGTCAATGCCTTCTCCTTGCACTGCTCTTTGCTGCTTGCTACCTCTTGGAGGACATTTCTTTGTGTGCAAGAATGAGCCAGATCAGAGCCAAACTTGTGCAAAGTTCTGAGGGAGTAATTCCTGCACAGCAGCTGCACAAACTGACCAGACTGGGACATACCCAGTAGCATCCTCACAGGAACAATTCTGGAGGAAAGGGCCACAAGAGAAGCTAAAACCTGGAACAAAAATCTTCCTAATCCTGACTCCCCTTCTGCTGCATTCTGGGTCTGTTGGAGAAGTTTCTTACTGGGCACCCAAAAAGTCTGAATAACCACTCTGCAAGCAATGGATTACATTTACAATGAATATTCCAGAGCACACAATGTCCACTGTAAAAGTCTCACTCAGCTTCAAAGCCAGCCCTGCCCAATTACAAGTTGCTAAACCAGAAGGATGGATTTGGAAACCCTCATGCTCTCACTTTACAGAGCTTCTCTGGAGTGATGCAGCACTCCTGGCCACTCCCTACTTAAATACAACAATTTTGGAGCAATGAACTCACATCCAGGTCTCTCTGCATTGATCCACTGAAGCCAGACAGTGAAAAGGCAAATGAACTTCTCTGTGACCCTCATGCTCCTGACTTACTGCAAATTCCATGTGTTTTGTCAGCTCTGATGCATTTATTGAATGGGCAGCAAGCTCAGGCTGAGCCACACCAGAAAACACCGTAGGCATTTGTTAACAAAGAGAGGCACAAACAGAAAATTATGGTGGCACTGAGGCAACAGCCTCTGCAGAGGCCACTGTTAAACCAAACTGAGCATCTGAGCTTGCCCAAGGTTTTAACTGCACTGCTCAGGGATTACACTGGAATTAGAGGCATCTTCAGGTATCAGCCACACTGAAAGTAAGATAATTGAAGAAAGAATTTGTATATAAAACAGAAAGCAAACAGAATGAAGAATTTAAGATGTCAATACAAGAAGAGTTGGCATTTGGAAGTCAGTATTTGATTACTCATTCAACACACAGCAATTAGAGAAAGGGAACATTTAAAAACATGGCTTCAGTTTCATTTTGTCTTCCAGAAACCATTGATTTTTATGTCAATTACTCAAGTAATGTTATGATCTGAATATAGCCTTCAGATACACGACTACTAGAAGAAAAGACATTATTTAATTCAATGTTTGTTATGGCAAGTGCCATGAAAACATTTATTTGGGTTACTATGTTCTGCTTTGTGCCAACATCAAAACATGAGGGCTGGTACCTGCACATCAACACAATGTTTTGTACCTCACCTTTAAAGGTATAAAAAATTTGCATTTATAACTCAGCTGATCAGGTAGAAAATAACAAACAAAATCCAGAGTTTTCAGAGCTGTTGTTTGCAGGTACTGGAACAGGAAATAAAAATTTTGTAAGGAAATAAGCAAGAAGATCTCATAACTTACAGAGGATGCTTAAAACATTCTGCTTTCCAGCCCAATCCAACATAACCATCATAGGAATTCCAGAGGTCAACCCTTCACAAAGGCACTATCCTACAGGAATCTCAAAGCCACAATTTCTTATATTTTGGTTTTTAACATAAATATGAATTTTACTGGAGACAGACTCTTGAAGAAGTGCATCTCTACTTAATTTAACCAGGCATAACTATTAAATTAACAGAAAATCTTGCTCTTCTGAAGTGCCTTCGCAGCAGATACCAGGATAACTCCAGGAAATTACTGCTGCATGCAGATTTTAGCAGGGCTTTAGTCTAACCCAAACACAGTTTGCTTTTGCTGCCATAATAACACGAGCCCAAAGCCTGCAGGAATTTGGGAAGTTTGCCCACAGGGATGACACAGCTCCTCTGACAGTGGCCCTGATGTGATGAACTCAACCTCAAAGGAAAAGCAGCAAAAACCAACAGAAACTGAAACAGAGCTATCCTA
Organism: Onychostruthus taczanowskii; assembly: GCF_017590055.1. Classification (NCBI taxonomy): domain Eukaryota; kingdom Metazoa; phylum Chordata; class Aves; order Passeriformes; family Passeridae; genus Onychostruthus; species Onychostruthus taczanowskii. The sequence continues at coordinate 3,261,111 of NW_024500572.1, forward strand.
CCAGCAGCAGAGGGCCTGAAAAACCTTCCAATTCATTTTTCCAGGGCACTGGTTTGGATAAACATTCCTCAGTGTGAGGCAGGCAGTGTGTGTTTAGTGAGACAGGAGCAGTCCCAGGGCTGTAACACAAACACTCAGCCTTGTCAGCACTCATCCCACCATGCAACCACTGCCCCGGGGCTAAGGACAGCCCCAAAATAGCTCCTGGGTTTTCACTCCAAAGAGCAAATCCCTTAAAAGCTTCCTTAAAATCTCAGAGATGCTCCCTCTGTCTTGTACATTGAGAGGGACTGGAGAAGAACGTTTAGGAATCCCAAAGCCCCACAGCATTGGCCCTTGTTAAGGACATGGGAACCTACAGCTCAACCAGCAACTTCAGATTTCTTTCTTAACTGAAATCAATAGTAGAAGTTGTATTTCTGTACCACAGAGATGACTGTTCTCCACGTGAGTTCACAGATCCCAGGGTATTCAGAACCAAAGACTTTTAGATCATCTTTCCACATCAGCCAGGCCTGCACACAAATCTGTATTTCTGCTTTGATTTTGACCTGCTGGGTAATTGCAACTAAATAAAAATAAAAGGCAGGAGATCTCTAATAAGAATAAATCCTATTCCTCCAAGTTTCACAGAAGCAGGTGAACCAGGAGGAGGGGGACTTGTGTTTAAAGAGTTTTGATTTTCTCCCAGTACCTTTAGAACAACTGATTTCTGAAGGAAATTTGCCATCAATATATTTGACAGCAGCAGGTTATCAGTTTACATGGAGATAATATAAAACCTGAACTTAATATAGTTAGGAAGGCAACCATTATGAGACCCAAATCCACTGAAAATTTGTTTTAGGGAATTGCTAAATAAGATACAAGGCTGTTCTTCCACCTTGGGAAGTGCAGGATATTTGCTGCAAATTGTATAAACAGGATTGTCCCAGCACGTGCCAGGGAAAGGGAAAAGGCAGGGTGAATTCTTCTAACTCAGAAACTGCTCTAAGGAGATGAATCAGATCAAAGATAGTAAGAGGCTTAGGACCTGAAGCCATCAGTCAGATATTACAGCACTGCTATGAAGAAGGTAATTCATCAAAGCTTCAGCTCTGCTTATGGATTTCAATTCTGCATCAAGGACATTTTAAGTCACCCTGTTTGAACATTCTAGAACTTGCTATGCTCATTCAGATTCCCAAATGCCTCAGCATCCTCAGTAAAAAAACACTGAAACACAGACTGTTGAATATGAAGCACAAATCAGAGGATGTCTAAAAAACTATTTTGGGCAAGCAATTTGTGAGTAATTTTTTTCTCAATCTATTGCTATTTCAAACACAGCCTGATCAGACCTTTTAAAAAGATTCTGCCTATCTTTAATTAATCAGGAAGAGCTGATAATTGTTACTATGATGCAAACTCTAACACTTCAAGTTGCCACTGTGCACACAGATTATAAAAACATTGCTGCTCTGGTCTATTAAAAGATCAGAAAGCACATGATCCTCCCTTCCCAGCACATCATTCCCTACAGAAGGAGACAAGGATTGAGGTGTAGAGAAAGTTTCCAACTAAGTAAATAATTGCCACCTCTTCTGGTAAGCCCATTATCATCACTAACTAATTTTTTTACATTTTTCCCAGGAAATTCTTGTCTTTCTCCAAAGACTTAAATTTCAGTAAGAAAAAGATCACAATTTGTTTGACTCCACACTAACTTCTGTTGATGATAATGCACTTCTGCCATCCCAGTAGGTGCAATCAGGATAAAATGATGACTTTGGAATAGCAGAGTCTCAAGTTTAAGTTATTTAGGATCTACAATTGCAATTTTGAGAAAGAAAATATCATCTCCCTTCAGCCTCAAACCCCAAAGCATTCAAAGGCACAAAGGCTTCTCCCTAAGACAATTACAACTGAAGCAGCTGAAACAAAGATGCTGCTTTTTATAGTAAGGACTTAATTTTGATAGACTTGGGTGAAACTGTAACTGTTTCACACTGGGTGAAAACATCAAGTCAGCTGTCTCTTTATAGCTTAGCCTTTGAAATTAGCACCACGACTGCTGCATGGCTGGCAGAGAGCACAGGAGAAGCACAAATTCAGAACTTAGATAAATATTGCTGTGATTGAGTGGATGCTGCTGCCAAGCAGAGCAGCAGAATGAGTGTCAAATAAGCTGATTCTATACAATACTGAGTTTCTCTCTCTGCCTTGCAATTTCCCCTCATAATAAGCTAAAAATATAGACAGTAAGATTATGAGGATCAGGGAAAATTAATAGCTTTTAATGCTGGTACTTCTGGAAACAGTGAAGATGTATCTTACAAATTAAAAGAATGTAAGGTACTATTTTTATGAGTTTGTACAAATAATTAATGAGATGTTCCACATGGAAAAACTCAGGTTGGTGTTAAAGCATAAACTTGTACAGCCTGGCCTTAGATACATCTCCTGAATCCTTCACAGCCTTTTGGGGGCCAGGAGCCAGTACCAGATTTGTGGGTATTTCTAAGGGTCAGTGAGAGTGTAGCTTCACTCTGCAAAAACAAAGGGATGTGGAGGGCAGACACCTGCACAAGCAGGAGGTGTTTAAACCATCAGGGAGCTGCTGACAGAGTTCTACTGGTCAACACCAACGAAATGGTTGCCCCAGCAGAAACTGGCATGGGGCTGAGAGCAGCTGAGATTACAGCTAATGCAGTATATAATTGCCTTTCATGAAATAACAAAACACCATCCATCTGAGGCATTTCCAAACATGCTGCTCCAATAAGGATTCCAGTGAGTTACTCTTTATATGTGCCAGCAGAGCCAGTAGTCCCTAAGGAATGCCAAAGGATTAAACAAGAGCTGCATTCATTCATGGCTGTCATGTTCAAACATTAGAAATCTTGCATTCAACATACAGAGTTAACATTTGACCCGAGTGTTTTAGAAAGAGAAAGAAAAGCAGCTCTGAAAAATCATATTGGCAAGGCAGAGCTCTCTATTTCTTTTTAAGGAGGATCTATTTTGATATACTCTCAGTCCCTCCCAAGAAAAACTTTAACAGGGCTAAAAGATAAAGGGAGGAACACTAAAGGAATTATGCAATCTGCCCAAGCTGAGTAAATAAAGGCTGTCTTGGATATGCACAGTCAGAAGATGGCAAACAGATACAACCTGAGAGTCAGACAGGAAATCTTCAGGAGCTCTAGGAAGTTGTAACAATCAGCAGAGAGAGCACTGCTCCTTCCTACAGTGTAATCACACGAGCAAAGATGCTGCTATTCCCTACAGAATTCATCTGGAATGAGCCTACAAGACAGCTGGTGTTCTGCCCTCCCTAGAAAGCTGAGATCTTCTCTTTAAGGGAAACCATACAAATTATGTAAAACTCTTTTTTTGCCAAATAAATTCTCCCTCTTGATCCCTAAAGATATGGACATTTAAGGTTACATTTCCAAGCTTTTCTGCTTCAGACAACCCATCCCTCTCCCTTCAGTACACAGAAAGCTTTAGTGCACTGAAGCACAGACAAAAAATCTTCCAGCATGTATATAAGGACTGGGCAGGAAAAGAACCTTGACATCTTGTCATTTTTCAACAAGAGCTAACAATCCTCAGCATGTAAAAGGTGAACAGTTAAACTTTCCTTAGAATAAGAAATGCTGCTGTGGGTGGAGGGGAGGTGTTTACTTTTCCTTCACAGTATCTACTTTGCAATCTTCCTACTCTTGCAGCAGGTGCACAGGGACACACTTCAGGAAAACCACTCTCTGCCGTTGCTAGTTTCAAATTTACATTGCATTCAGAGTGCATATTTCTGTACTTTCAATAAAGAACTGCATTCAGAATGCATATTTCTGTTCTTTCTTTGCAAAGCAGCCAGCATCGAGGCACTTCCTCTTTTGTACCTCTTTTCCTTTCTTCTTCCTACGTGTCAACACAAGTATCACATGTTTTAAAATCCTTCTGCTCAAAGATCTCAAAGCAACCTGTGAACTTCTATAAAACCCTGCCCATTCAGCACAGTGGGTAAATGAAGGGGTGGGGAGGAACAGGCCTTCATTTCACAGTCATATTTTTAATCATCAACATATACAATCACAGAGTAAATTTTCCTCCCCGAGCTCTATTTTGGAAAATTTCTTTGGCGTTGGCTTTTGTTTGTTTATATTTTGAAAAATTATTTAAAGCACAGAATCCAAACCAAGATGAAAGGGAAAACTAAATGCTGATTTTCTTATGCAGCAGGAGCCACATTAGCCTGTGAGTAACAGCACCAATTACCTTGTGCCCCATGACAGCTATGGCACAGAAAAGGGAGCACTGCATCGCCTGAGGTACAGCACTATAGCGGGAACAGGAGGGGCCTGGAGCAGCGCCTGTGCCTGGGAATCCCGCAGCTCCCACACTGCCTGGAACATGGCAGCGAACTCTCCTGAGCCACCTGAGGGGATGCCAGAGCAGCTCACCTGGAAACCAGGAGATTTTATAACAACGCGAGGATGGGCAGCGGCCATAAAAAACAAATCCAAAAATGCCAAGGTAGATTATTAGTAAAATATCCGTATGTAAATGTAGGGAATTGCAGGTCAGCGCTTATCAAGAGATATAAGGAATACCCAGACCTCTTCCCTCAGAATCAGCCGCTCAAGCCACCACTAAGCCAGCACAGCGCCGCAGCTTCCCTCAGCGAGACTCCAGCAGAGGCTGCGATCCAACCTTCGCGTCCCCGCTCCGGACAACCACGCCGGGGGCTGAGGGAGACGAGGCCGTCCCGCTGCTGCTCCGCGCCGGCCCCGCGTCCGCAGCGCCCCGTCCCGCCGGGGTTCGGCCGGGCCCCCGCCGGAGCGGCCGCTGCGGGGCGGCGCGGGCAGCACGTGCGGCGGCCGCTAACAGCCCTCAGCGCCGGGGCCCGGCCCGCCGCCGCCGCCCCTCACGGCCCCGCCGCTGCCCCTCACGGCCCCTCGGCACCGACCCCCGCGCCCTCAGACCCGCCCAGCGCGGCGCCCGGACGGGAAGCGCGGAGGCCCCGAGGCGGGAGGCGGCGGACGCGGCTCCCTCCGCCCTCAGGCGCCGCCGTCGCCCCGCGCGCTCCTCAGGGCGGCCCCCCCCACCCCCGGCTCCGCCGCCTCACCGGCCCCGCCGCCAGCGCAGCTCCCGCCGCCTCCTCCGGCTGCTGCTCCCGCTCCTGTTCCTGCTCCCGCGGCCCCTCTGCAGCGGCGCCGCCCCGGCTCGCAGGAGGCGGAGCGGGGCGGGCACAACGTCTGCGCCCGCCGGGGCGGGGACTGCACCAGCGGCAGCGGCACCGGCGGTGCCCCCGAGCTCCCCGCGCCCCCTCCTCTCTCTTTGTCCGCCCCCCGCTTTGTTCGCCCCGCGGCAGCCGCAGCTCGGGGGAGGGAGCGGCTGTGCCCCGGCTCGGGGTGACCCCGCCGCGCCCGGTGGTCCCGGAGCCGCCGCTGCGGCACAGCCCGGCTGGGTGGGAGGGGGAGAGGGTGGGCACAGACGGGGAGGTGTGAAGCACATCGCTCTAGTGGGTGAATAACTTCACTGTCTGCTGCTTCGCTCCATTTTCCTTTTGTCCTGATGCCCAGAAATTCATCATGCAGAAATTTATTATCCCAAAGTACTGAATATTTTTTATTTTCATTGTGTTTGTGAAGCAACACATTGGAAGCTGGCGTTATCCCACTGCTAAAGTTTAAACAGCTGGAGCAGCAGCTCCTATGCCATCATCAACAATTTAATACCGATTTTCAAGGCTGAATCAAACAGCTCTGCTCCAGTTCTTCCCCTGTTATAAACAGGCAGTGGAGCCCAGCCAGAGCTGGCCCATCACCGCTGAATTCCTCACAAAGCAAACCTGTTTGCAGTCTCATAGCTTGTTGGGTTTCTGCATGATGCCATTCGAACAAAAGGGTGATGAGAAAGCAGTTCCATTGCTGGAGACTGATTACGATTTGTGTTTCATTTTGGCTTCATTCTTTGGCTTTAATCCAGCATGGTAAAGCACAAAATGGTGTGATGCACTCCCCCAAATAACAGGTTTCAACTACATCAGCATTTAGCAATGTTTGCTAGAATTTCACTTCCTAAATGTTAAACACAATCTCTTGCCATGGCCAGTATATGGTGAAACAGAATTTGAATCCATGTACAGGCACCCCTCTTTCTCCCTCCAAAATTTGATAAAAGTTTCACTGAATAAGGACTTCAGGATTTAAACATTGGGTTGTATTCACAAGTGCAGAGCCAGCAAAGGATTGCTTTTTTAAAAAATGACCCCGCAGCCCCTAGCTAGGGAAACAATCCCACAAAAATTGCAATCAGGGTAGAAACTGGAGAGTTGTACTAACTTTACAGAACACTTGCCTCAAATATCTGCTGGCTTGAGAGCTGCAGTGGTGAACCTCTGTGCCTCTTTCTGGTGGTGCAGATTTGAGCTCTCCGTACTGGTCTGATGCTAACGTAGAATGGGTTTTTCTCTTAAGTGTATCTATCACTCTCCATCATTAATTTGATGTTTTGTCTCTCAGTTAATTTGCCACCATGTAAGTCCATCTCAAATGCTTGCAGCTCAGTGCACAGCATTAAAGTTGTATAAGCAATGTCAGACTGATGCATCTAGGACACAGCACAGCAACTACAAGACAGCTTAAAGATGAAAACTAGAAGTTGCAACTCTGTGCTGTTATTGTACAACTTGTCATCATGTGGGAGCAGTAACAGTGGGGAAATAATGCATAAAATATGTTTAAATCTGTAAATAGTATGCTTCACTCCCTTGCAAGGCTATGGTAAAAATATCCTGGATGAAGGCAAGAATTGAGAATGTCACACAGATCAAGGGAATGTGCCACTGTTTTTCCCAGTCATTTCCTTCTGAACAGACTCAGGTTCAAGATCCTGTAGTCCTGTAGGAAAAAAAGAGATTTTGTTATCCATTCTTTGACCAGAATCAACTTCATACCATGAAAATGTAGCTTTGGAGCAACTGCAGCTTCAGTTCCTCCCAGGTGGAAATGGCTGACAGCCTCTCTGTACCAGTCTGCACCCGAAGGGCACAGCCAATTTGTAGGAATCATTGTAATAAAAGATCCTGGTACTGTAAACCACACTCCTGTACAGGATTGGCTATGACTGAAAGCCAGAATATCTTTGATTCCAGTCCTGGTGGCTGTTTTCTGATCTGCATGATCAGATCAGTCAACAAATAATATATAGGCATTTTCATAATTCCATGAGAACAGGAATTGCTGGATGCTCCAGGGAAATTCAGGATGCCAACATAACTACTGGCATCCTGGCCACAAGTACAAGGCTCACTTTAAAATTAGAATTCTCAATAATGTGGGAACACCAGTTGCAGTTGTTTCTGCACTTTTTCAGATTTGTGACGGCTCCAAGGTTGTTGAAGCTTTCTAAAGAGCTAAAATGTTGTTCCTTGAGAACTGAATGTAAGGATCTCTTGACAGAAGAAATCCATTTTATATTCAATGGGATGTATTCACCCAAGTATGAGAATTCTGAGTAAAGATTTTTTTTTCCATCTGAACGATCTCTTCAATATGCACATCTGGCAATTCCTATACAGAACTGGTGGTCACATCTGCTACAGAAAAGGCAGCTAATTGCTTTTTTTTTTTTAATCTCAGAAGTGCTGCTTCAAAAACCCCAGCACTTGCACTATTTTCTGTAGTTTTTCTGTAAAGGCTGCAAGAAGTCTTTTCACTGCTAATGTACTTACTGCTTCCCTTCCCCAGGTCAGCCAGACTACCCAGCAGCAATAAAAGAAAAAGCTCTTCAAACCCATGTTCTTTGGTGAGCTACTCAAGACAAGCTGTCATCCAATTTTACATTATTTGTTCTACTCTAACATGGGTAAAACAATGGAGAGCAGTATTTGAACAAATTAAAAAAGAATCCTTCCTGCATTCTGGTTTAAACAAGATACTTCAATTAACAATAATGTTCCTCTTGATGAGTGTTTCATTTCCCTGATAACTGAGGAACCAGTCTATTAATAAAGATGCAAATCATTCTAGCACTTATGTAAATAGCAATAAAAGCTGAATTCTCACCTCCAGCGAAGCAAAGCAGAAGGATTTTGTTCCTATGGAGTGCTGAATTCTAAAGAAGGGGTAAATAAATGTTCATTCAGTCATGGGTGACAACTAAACACGTGTTGCAAAAAAACCTTATGTAACATCTCTGCTGCTGTAGTTGTCTGAAGTCTAGGAAGTGTCCAATTGTCACACAGTAATTACCAGGCTATTAAATCCATCCTGTTTTCTAAAAGCTACTCCAGGAATCACGACCAATTCCTCCTTCTGACTCATCCCCTCCCACCCCCCAAAATGTAGCAATGACTCTGCACTGTATTCTTAGGAACAGCATCAATCTCCAGTGGCATTCCCTTCCCTTCCCAGGGGCAGCACAGCCATGGCACAGAACGAAGGTGCTACGGGCTTCCATGGCAACTGAAACACTTGGATTAGATTGGAGCTTTTTCCTCCTCTTCATTCCTCTTTTTATTTTTTTTTTTCCCAGCTATGCTGCCTCACAGAGCTTGCAGTGAAATAATTATTTTTAGCAGCTACCACATCTTTCAGATATCTTCTAGAATCTCAGCTGTTTCTCTTTTCTTGACGTTTTGAGCGATGTGAATTGGGTTATAAAAATTTAAGAGTCAGAAATTTGGATCTTTTTAGGACACAACTTCCCACCTGACTGATACTCCAAATATTTTGCAGAGATTTGATTTTTTAGACGTGCATGAGCATTTAAAAATATTTTTGGTGTTCCAAGTGCTGTAAATAAACACGAGGACTATGCCAGCAGGAATCTGTGGGAAAATCTGAGTGATGCCTGCTCATGCTATACCCACCTCATTACAGATTTTATTACTCATTCATTTTAGTAAGCTCTAATCTAGGTTATTATACCACACCCATCACCATGGGAATGGCACTTAAAAGGACCCAAAATACTTTGCTATTCAGCTTTTCCTTTGGACTTAAGAGTGTGATCTGATTGCAGTTTCAATATACAAAACCCATTTGAGTGGTTACAGCTGACATATTAAAAACCTCACTAATTACAAACATCTTCAGTGCAACAATATGTAGCACTTGATAGAACAGTGAATTATAGATAAATAGCTAAGAGATGCAGAGGAATGAATTCCTCATCATGAGAGAAGCAGCAGAGATAACTCCCCATCCCTAATTAACTGTGTCTTACAGCAGAGGTAAATACAGGAGGAGTTTTACTTACTGGTTCAGTTTTCTCACAGCACTATCCATGCTGACTCCCACCTCCAAAGAAAGGACAATTCCAAGGAGAAGATTTAAAAGAACAATTTAAAAGATACCCCTGAGTGCTCTCAGGGAATTTTGTATGATTTATCCTTATTTGAAATTAAATTACTAAAATTAAATCCAGAAATTAAACAGTCCCTGCCTGCTTTTCTAAGATCAAAACATATCATAAAAATATTATTTTAAGATATAAAATAAGCATTACAGGAACACTTATAACATGGCAGTTTGAAAGATAAAAGAATAACAAATGAAAATACTTTAGTCACAACTGTTTTGCTTATCTGTTGTGACCAATTAATTATGTAGAATGGTGACTGAGCATGCACCATACAGAGCACTGAAAGGTTTTAAGCACATAAAGATGATTTTTATCTTGTGTGCTCTTCTGCTTTGCTCACAGAAACCATCAGCACTCCTCTAGTTTAGGCTGCATGTCCTACTCAAGCAGCAGCATTTCCTAAGAGCCATTAAAAACAGATCTTTAAGGTGTGGTGAGAGAACTGCATGTTTCAAATATGAGCAGCACAACACACCCAGAAGGTGTGCACTGGCAATCATCACCTCCTGCCCTGCATCCCTTTATCATCCACGTGGCAATGAGGCAGCACAAAGGCTCCTGTAAACTGTCATTAAAGGCTTTTAACTCCATGGAAGGAGGAGGAAAAAGTGCCACACCTCCATATGCTTCCCAACAGTTTTCTTTAAATGTGTGTAGAAGGTGGAAACAGCACATTATTCTGTTGTTCACTCATGTTATAAAAATATTATTTCCCCTATAAACTAGGAAGAAAAAAGCCATTCATTTTAGAACATAGGATGAACATTTACCTTGACTTGCTTTCCAAGTGCAACCAAATAAACTCAACTCGTAAATGCTGCAAAAAGATTTTTCAGCCTCTCAGAATTCACACATAAAGGTGCTTTGGTTTTGCCTTCCTGTAAAGTTTAGGGAGAAAAAAAGGTAAATAAATAAAGGCTTTAACTGCAAAAAGCCTGGGGTTCTCATTGAGATTCAAATGAGAGTGTACCAGTATCATGCATGTTAAAGATCTTTGGGCAACATGCACTAACTGCAAATGAAATAATTAAGTTCACTCTCTAACATTATCTTACAGACATTCCCTTTCACAATTTTTTTTGTTAGATACTTGAAAACGCTTTGGTTTACTCTGCTTTACACGTGGCTGGGGAGACTCTTCCTGCATTTCTGGAAGGACAAATGCTTACATCAATCTAGTGCTCCCTCTCTTGGCAACTGAACAAGGTGCAGTCGCTGCAGCCACAGCTCCCTCCCGAGACAAGAAGGAAGAAAAAAGTGTTAGAACAATTAATCAGCACGATTCTAACATTTCTAAGCATTCAGAAGCGGGCAGCTCTTCAGATTATGAAAACTGAATGGTATGGAAAGGTTCTGTTTAAGTAGCTAAGAGAATTTTAACAGTTTCTTGATTAAGAAAACCTGAAGCTGACAGTTGCGCCCCTTCCTAAAATATTTCACTGTACTCATTCACATTTTGCTCAGCTTGTTTTCCCAATTTTCTTCAGCAGCTGATTTTCAAAAACCAGCATTTTGCTGCTTCAGGACTCCAATTAAAAGCTCTTTAGCTAAAAGCTCATTTATTAAACCTCTGTAGACAACCACGAACATGTCTGTACAGCAAGTTTACATGAAGGACGATGCTACAAAAGATACAGTGGCAATTAAAACAGACCCACATAAATAATTTATAAAAATACTTGAAATGGTGAAAATAGCACTGTAATCCCCAATTATTTTCTTCCAATTGTCAGGACTTTGATGTGGGAAATCTTAACATCAGACCTTTTTAAAAACATTCAGAATATATTAAACTTATCTACAGGATAATTAGCAAAATGTATAAAGTATAGATTATTGTACAAAGGACAGATATTAAAAAAATCACCAATCCACCTGAAACTCAAGGACAATATAAAACTTAGCCAAAATAATGAACACCAAACCACAAACTCTGCATTTTAGAGTCTCGAGTATTGGCAAATAAAATGGTCTTAACAAATCATCAGTCCTGTTATTCCTCAGTGGAAGCTTGCAATTTGGGAAAATTCTACATCTTCTGGCTGCACTGGTGGTCCTGGTCAAGATGGAAACCTGCACTGACTTCAATACCAAGGAAGAATAGGGCAGATCTGCATTTGTCAAGATTTTCTCTTTTCCATAAGGTGAGGGAGATTATCTGAATTTGTAAAACTGGTGGGGAAACAGAAGGGATTTGGATATAAGAAAACAAAAGACCAGTTAAGATTTAAGTCTTTTTCTTTTGCTGGTTCCTTGGGGAATTTTTTAACAGGCTTCTTATCCGTAGATAAACCCCAGTTGATTCTGCCATATTTTCAAACTCAAATGGTGTGATGCCTGCAGCAAACTTGCTCATGTCAGGAACAAGTCCAGATTTTTTCACAGATGATCCAGTGCTTGTGGGCACTTTATTACCACCTGTGTTTTCCTCCTCATTAACCTCAGGGTTGGCAGCAGGCAGGGTGTCATCCAGCAGGCCTTCAGAAACTGCATTATCAGGATTTTCCTTTAAGTCAAGCAAACTCTCCTCTAGATTTGGACTGGTTAGAGAACGTTCATTTTCTGGGATCTGCTCACTGACGTCAGAAAACTCTGTTTCCACTGAGATCACTTTCTCAGGTGACCTGACTTCTGCAACGAGATCTGCTTCATTCCTGGCTGGTGATGATGTCAGGGAATTCCCAGTTAAAGGTGTGTCAACGGGAATATCAGAGTCACTGTTTGTGCTCTCTGCCTGCTCCAGCGCTGCCCAGATTAACCTCTGCTGCTCCTCCAGCTCCTCCAGGGTCAGTGCGTCCTCATCCATCACTGAGTCCACTATTTTGGGCTGAGGACTGTCACTGGCAGAGTTTGGTGGTGGGGTAGTCCTAGGGAGGGGAGAGTGGGTGGGTGTGGAAGGCTGAGGGGGTGTGAGTGGGGGTGTTCCTCGGGGCACAGGTGGAGGAGTGGACATGGATGGAGATCCAGGTGGCAAAGGAGGTTGGAATTGAAAACTGTTGGGAGTTTGAGATCTCTGTGCTCCTTCCAGATCTACAAAGAGATTAAAAGACACCTTTTAGAACCTGAAATCTGACCAGGACAAGATTCAAAGTGCCAGTGTTCTGATTAACTACCAGATTTATGTTTTCTCATCCTTGGTTTTCAGCTGAGACAGAACAGGCTTTGTGAGGCTTTTCATACCCACCAAAGCTATCTTTTCTGAGATTTTAACTCTGCCAGCCGTTGAAGAAAAAAAAAATTACTTTTGAAGTTAAGAACAAACCCATTCCACTCCGAGACACACTGAGGGACTCCTCATGGCAGATTTCAAAAGGAAAGCCAGAAGTTTCTCCAGCAGTTCTAACACTTAACACTGAATCCTCCTCAGAGTTTGCCTCATTTTTAAGAAGCTGTAAGCTTGCAAATTTATGTTATTTCATCCAAATATTTAGGGATTTGGAGGTCTTAACAGAAGTTTCTTTAGGATACTGCTGGAGTAAAGAGGTCAGAATTTTTAACCTAACATTGCAATTGCTCTGAGCACACCTGAAACCTCCTGCTTGGTATTAGAAGATATAAAATTACCACAGTGACAATCACAGCAAATGCCACTGCAGTAGGACACTGCTGGTTCTGTCAACACTGCCTTTAATTACCACCAAAATACTAACACATTGGCTTCTCCTTTTAACTCTCACATTTCAACTCAGAGCAAGTTATTTGGAAAACAAAAGTTGAAACTAGGAAAAACAAAAAATCAGAGTGACTGTACCAGAGTCCAGGTCCATGTCAGCTGCTGCTACCTCTGAAGTGTCTTCTCTTGGTCGTTTGGAGTGACGAGACTTTGACTGAGGGGCAGCCCTTTTGCTGCTGGATTTTGGACTTGGCTGCAGAGAAATTATTCACAAAACCAAAAATAATTAGTATTATACTGTACAAAGTAACATTTCCAGCTGTAAGAATTAAAGCAATTTTGTAACTGCAATCATTTGGGTACTCTGTGTGTAAACAGACACTGACATTTGAGGGATGCCATGGAAACCAAGATTCTCATTTATAAGGGGAATCTGGAACTTCCAGGCTGTGTAAATTCATAGCAATTTTTTTCCAAACTGCTTGCAAATCTTTGCACAACTGGGATCTGCTTATATTAAGTGAAATAACAGAATTAATTTTAAACATGAAGCAATTTTTTGTTAAAACAGATAAGCCAGATGAGCATTTCACCCTCACTAGGTCAATAAAAAGTCTGCCCCCTTGTGCAGAAAGAAGATAAAAGCAAGAAATCATCATGACCTATACTAACTAAAAGACAACATTGTTTTTTTTTTTTTTAAACAAGGAGATATATTCACCTCCTGATAATTAGCAAGGTAGTGAGCAAAAACATCCTTCTGTTGAGATGGCTGCATGGGGATGGAACCAAACATCTGCCACTCCTACAGCAAAAAGAAAAAAAAGAGAAAAGAGAAATAATGTTGCATATGATTGGTTAATAACACCGAATGAAAAAACATTAAATGGGCAAATGTAAAGGTGCAAATGCACAAGTGCTTCTTTTTAATGCTCAGGCATTCAGAGCAGTGATGGAATTCACTGATAGGAGGTTAAAATGCTTTTGAAGATGAAAGTGCAGCACCCACAGGAGATTTCTTTGGTGCTCTGTATTTAAAAGGGCACCCACTATGTGGCTCTTCTGCTATGACTTGTTTAATTCCAGCTGTTACAGAGCTTTGCAGAAGTTGTGCACTGGTCTGATGTAATTTTTTGTGATAAAAATTATAATAATGGAAACACCACAGTGATTTTCATATTCCAAGAACATTCAGAAAATTTACATGTAAGGAAAAATCAGCCATTCATGTGTGAAGCTTTGTGTTTAAAAAATACCAAACTATCCTTCCAGGCTCCTGTTGGTCTCATAATGGAAATAATGCCCACAGAAGCACTGTCAGACCCTAGCACAAGAATCATGACAAGTATCAGCTGTCACATTAATTACAACCCCCAGCCCCAAAGCAAGGGCTTAAAAGAGACTCTTAAAAGGGAATTATCAGATGCAGATACAAAACATTAACTCTGGGCTAAAAGCAATTCCTGTCACTCAGCACATTGTTCAGAAGGCAGAGAACAGCTACTTACATCTGGGATGCCACTGGGAGTGGATATATTAAAACCTGGGTAATTTACCAACTTGGACACATCATAAGTGATACGTTTGGGCTGGGGAGAGCCCTCATCTTCTGCTTCAACTTCACCTATAATGGAATTTAATTTAATTATTATCGATGTTAATTAAGAACACCACTGAAAAAATCCACAGGATTTAAGAACAGGAGTTTGGAATGAAAGTACTGATAGAAGGTTTTGAAATCCAGAGAGGCAGGAACAGTGACCAAATCCATCAGATACATGGATGAAACCTCCCCAGAAACCTAACTGGGTATTCCTACACAACTGCTCTTCATGTACCATTGCCACCCTCAGAATCTGGCATCAGGACTGTTGGATGCAGCAAAAAAAATGGCATTAGCAAAAAGCTGGTCAATTACTTCAGTTAGGTTCCAAGAAATGCGTTGTTTGCTTGCTGGTGGTTTTGCTCCTGTGTAAGAGCAATTTATTGAGGACTATGGCTTCTTCCATGAAAAATAAAGAGAAAAAGAGAGAAGAAATTGGACAAGAAGAGATTTGCAAGTCTTGCAATTTCAGAACTCCAGGTTCTAACAGTGAAATCCCACTGACAGTTTCCCATCTTTGCAACACAACCATTATGGAATTTGTTTTGTTTTGCTGTTACATCACAGCTGACAAAAGGTGTATTTTTACATGAATAAAACAACTTGATTTGCAATATTCCCACCCTTCCACGAGGGCGACGAAGGTTTACAAACCAGTCACTTCATTATCTCCTGAGGAGGATGCAGCCAACACACAGCCTCATCCTCATCAAAGCTGCATCCCAGCCCCACAGTGCTCACCTTTGCCATCATACAGAGCCAGTCCTGAGTGCTCCATCTCAGCCTCCTTGAGCCAGCCCGGGGGGTAGCCCAGCTGCCGCATGCGGTAAATGAACGGGGGCAGGCTCTTGTCTGTCACGCCAAGGGCATCCTGAAGGACCCCACTAAGCCAAGAAAACAAACAGAAAGCAAAATGTCATCCAGAAAAATCCCTCAATTGGTGACAAAAGGAGTATTTTGTGGAGTTCTCAGCTGTCAAAGTAAAATTGCTGAGTTGTAGCTCAAAGCGTGTTGCATTTCCACCCGAGACATAAATGAAATCAGATCTGATATTAAATAGAACTTTTTGCCTTGCTGATATGCTTAAACACTTTATTAGATTTAATTCTACACCAAGAATAACATACTTGACCTACTGCTTCTGACTCATGGCCTTGACTGCAGCTATCAACAGGAAGGGTGGACCTTGACACTGAATTTACTGGTGATTTTTTTGGAGACTGCCACACAATACTTTGATTTCTCTGAACATTTTGAACAGAGAGGAAGGGACACTCAAAGCTCAAAATCTGCAGACTTTTGAATACATTTTTAGTAGGAACATAATACAATTTGAGAAGTCAAAGAGAAATATTTATCACCCTGCATTAGAGAAAGGGTAGGACTGTCAAGCTAGCAGTTTTCATTTGAAAGATATGTCTGCAATTTATTGAAATTCTAGTTAACAAATTCTAACACAATAGGAAAGAGCAGCAGGTGGACTTAAAAAACTGGCAATTAAAATCTGGCACTCCAAAGGCAGAAGATGTATTCCAGAAAAGCAAATGGAAAGAAAAGAGATACCTAATTACTCCTGGCTTAAATTTTCCAAACCTCTCTTCTACTTCTTCTGCATGGTAACGCTGCTGAAAATTCTGATTGCTCGAATCACCACAAGCTTCCAAAAACTCCTTTCTCTTCTCATTTATACGAGCTGCATTTCGTGGCTTAAAGATAATACAATTGGGAAGTTTAGAGTTGGACAACTCACAATTTATGCACTCCTTCACCCAACACAAAGCTTGGAGAGCAGCAGTCTTTGGAATACTGGTGACTTTACCTGTGGGCAGTCCTTCATTTGATGGTCTTCAGAACCACAATTGAAACAATGAGGTTTGGGCCTGCTTGAAAAATGCACAACAAATTAAACCTGAAAACAACTCTTCAACGTTAATTAGACCTAATTATTTTCATTCTTGACAGATTTTAAGGTTTAGACTTGAGAAAGACAAAACCAAAAGCAAGGACAGCTGATGTCATGTGCTGTCTTCTGCTTCTTTTAAAATTGTATCAATCCTTAAATGGAGAATATTGCTGATTTCACAGTGCTAAGGAGAACACTGGAAAGGAGGAAAGGGCAGAGGGAAATAGGAAATGGTATCATCTGATCCCTTCCACAATACTGGGAATCAGTAGAAACAAACAGCAGAGCACAAACATTTCTTTGGAAAGTCCTGGCCCACAGTTTCAAGTAATTCCTTTTGTGAAACTGCCCTGAAAACTTGGAATGGAACTGCAGCTGGCTTCAACTTAAATCTTCCTTGTAAATTCACACCATGGCAAGAAACATTTGCATATTACTGGGTAAAATACCAAGGATTTTAGAGGAAGATTTATTTTCTGAACATTCATTTTTACTGAACTAGGATGGGAACCAGAAGTGGAGACAAAAAGTGTGGCACAAGTCCAAGGTAACTCCAGCTGGAAACTGAATTTCCTTCACTTCTGACCTCCCATAAAAATGACACCATCAACTCTCAGATCAACCTGTCTTAAAAATCTATCAAATAAGTCAGACAGGAGTTGTTGTAGAGAACAGTAACCATGACACAACACCAGTGCAAAGATGACAAACCAAGCACTAAAAGGCAAGAAACAGAAGAACTAAGTATAAAAATTCAGGAAGTTTTCACTCACAGACTTTAGGCCCTTCCTAAAGAAACTCAATAAAAAGATAAGATTCACTGACTGCAACGCTCAGCTCTGACTTATTTAATTTAAATTTAAATATTGCTCAAGTATTTCCAAGGGTTTATTAACTGGGCAATAATCACAGAGTGCATCTGAACTTTTCAGCTCAAAACTTTACATTTAAGAATAATACAAACCTTTTGGGTTTTACTTGTATTTCTTGTCCATCTAGGGAGAGAATCTGGCTGAAAACTTGCTGATATCTTTAGATTTCAATAAGGAACTGCTACTGGATGAGGCAAAATTTCAATTTTGTTTAAAATACCAATGAACACTTAATAGTGCTTTGAACAGAACACTGACTTCTCTGCATTAAGTTACAAATGGGTCCTTGATATGAAGTCCTGAGTACAACCTAAAAAATGGTACCTACTACAAAGCATTTGCTAAGATGAGCTTATGCTGTTTCCTCCTACAAATTTCTACCCAATACTTTATCAGCACTTGCTAAAACTACAACCCTCTTGTTTACAGGCAGAAATTTCCAGATAATAATTCTGAAATGTTTCACAGTAATTTTATTAAACCACATCTTGATAGAGTTTCAAAATGACAGGTTCACTGAGAGCAGTACTTTGGTGATTTAGAAGCCAGTGCCTGATGAACCATTTCACTCAGAATCACTTCAGCCACAATTAATGAAGCATTTAAAGAGAAATTCCCATTAGGCATCTACTTCCTTCACCCAGAGGCTGGGAGATTGTAAATTTGCAATTTAGGTTCAGATACAAGTAATTTTCTAACACTGACATGACCCTGATTACAAGCTTAAGGACTGGATATTGCAGAAATGAACTCTGAAACTGCTTCTTGTCCTGGGTCTTTCCAGAACAGAAACAACACTGGAAACCAGGGGGATGATGTTACTTGACAAATTCCTTGTCCAATTTCTTTTGTCATAGAGGACATCAGTATTAAAAAGCATTTCAACATTTCCCAGCTTCTTCAGCATTTCCCTCAATTCCACTTCTCAAACATTGGCTTTAATAAGCAATAAAGAACCAGCTTTAAAATGGATGCATACTAAGAGCATACCATAATTAAATATTAATAAAAGACTTCCTCTCTAGCTCCCACATTTGGAAAAGCATTTCACAGCCTGTTTGAGCTTCCCAAACCCTTTTGTTCTCCCAGAGAGTGGATTTTATGGAGGGAGAATACTTATTCAATCTGCAATGAGCTGTCATTCCAAACCTGATTAGGGACTGGCCAGGGAAAGCCCAAAAGTCACAAGATGTATTTATGGGGATAAGGCATTCACTCTCAGGCTAGCAATCAGCAGGTCAATTATATCAAAATACTTATTTGTTTTGAATAAAAAAAGCCATTAATGACTCATTAAATCACCCCATCTATAATGACTGGTACGGTTTTGCTAGAAACACACAATCCACTGAAGAGAATTTGAGTTCAATTTACCCACTGGAATTCTTTGGATTTGACACATGGAAAAAAGAAAGGTGTTTTAGCAAACAGGATACTTAGGTATTTCCCATCCTTCTGTCAGCTGTGGATTCTCATTTAAAATTGGCTGTCCCAGTTTATCGAGACAAAAATTGGTAAAATACAGAACACTTCCTACAACCTGTAGAAAAAAAGTCAGAGAATTGTCAGAAATGTGTCAGTATTTAGGTGAGATTGGTAGCATTTCTATAAATTTACACTGCTTCAAATACTTCCAGGTTTTTTCCCCCATTCTGTAAGAATTTATAATTAATACAAGCCCAAAGCTGTATACATAAGATTTTTTTTTTGCACTGCTGTAGCCCAAACATGCTGAATTTAAATTTAATTTATCAGTGTATTAACAGCAGTTAAGAGATCTTATTGTAATGGCAGTGTACACTGAATGTGGAGAGTGAAGAGTCAGACCTACCATGGAAGAGCACAGTCAAAAACTTACACTAAAAGCTTCTTTCACTTTTTTAGCAGAACTTGAGCTGGTTCCTTTACAGTCCTCTTCCAAAACAACACTGGAGGGCTGACAGGAAAAGCAAAAATAAAAAGAATTTGCTTAAATCAACCTGAATGAGTGATGTAAAAGGCACAGAATGTGGGGTTCAGCTTCTCCCCTTTCACCAACAGCAGGATGGAGATGTCCACGTTCCCACAGCCCAAAGCATGGCACAGCTCCTTTCTAAGGCTTTCTTGATGAGAAACACACTGCATAATTACATTTTCATTCTCTCAAAAAAGCTGAGGGAAAGATAGAGAGAAATGTGCCATTCCACACTTTCACTCAAAGTAAATGCTGAGTCAAGAATCAAAATTTTAAACTAGGAGGTGAAAGGGTAAATTTTCAGATTCTGTTGTTCATCTGCTTTCTTACATATACTTGGAGTTGGGCCAAACACTATCAGAAGAAGATTTCTTCTTAATTATTTAAACTAACTTATTAACTTTTTTCACTGAAATTTCACTAGGGACAATTTTCAAGAAGCATTTTCATGGGAAGAAAGGATCTTCCCTTTCTCTCTATTTTTTGGAACAAACAGTTGTAAAACATTTGTTTGACATCTACTTAATTTGATTTTTGTCACTGTTTAACAGTGAAATATTTCAATATTCTCAGTACAGAGATGGAGAAGCAGCAGTCTGTAACAACTTGAGTTTTAAAGTACCTGTGGCTTAGCATTCAAGTGTGATTTTTCTTGTTCACTTTTCTTCTGCTCTTCATATTTTTGAACTAAACTACAAATAAAATCTTCAATTTCTTGATGATATCGCCTGAAATTAAGTAGAGAGACATGAAGACATGAGCAAGGCTGAAACAAAGGGCAGATATCTCTTTTCTTAAGCACTTATCATTCACTAAATAACTCAGAAAAGGGGAAAATCCAATTCTTTATTGCCCCTGTCTCACCCCCACCAACACAAATGCAATCTGATATTCAAGAGCACAAGAGTGTGGCAAAAAAATCAGCCCAGAGGCAGGGAAAGATTAATTTCTTCTATTTTACCCACAACATTCCTGAAATTCAAGGTGCTCTTCAGACTCACTCCAAGATCCTGGAAGTCTCCCTTCATTTCATGGTAAAAGCAGATATTGCTCAGGAACAGAACTCCTGGCACACTGCCCATTATCCCTTCTCCCCTCCAAGCTTCAGTAGTTCATGTTATTGGATAAAATCTACATCCACAATTTGGGCACAGCACTGTTAGATCCAAACAAACAAAAGAGCCCCCATTTCCTGTCAGGATTGTTTTTGCATACTTACTTAGTAATGACATTGTTCATAAATAAAATCTGCAACAGAGGTCCATCAACTTTGGGGTTTTCCACGGAGATTCCACTGGAACAGCACAGAACACAGACAATGGGTACAGGAAATATTCCCCACCAGTTTCATCACACCTCAGGCTGGGCCCCACAGGGGTTTGGTCAATACAAAAATCTGTATTTTTAAGTCCACTTAAACAGAAATTATCCTCTTGAGCAAAGCAGGTTGGTGTGAGGTGGAAGGAGAACAAAACACCCACCCAAACTACAGAAATATTTAATTCTGCATGAAGAGAATTCTCTTTCTGCTATTATAATTTCAATAAGCTTACACAATCATTCAACTATTTGAATGTAATTTTTCCTCACTGCTGAACTTATACATCAAAACTTCTTCCCTGAAGACCAAGTGAGTTTCATTAAACATATACACACAAACAAATAAAAGTTACAGCAACACCAACTGAGTTCCTGCTATTCAACTCCAAAAGACTTTTCAGGAACTGGAATGGCATTTTAGAAGCCCAACACCTGAACAGGGATTGGGACATGGAATCAAGATGTGGCAGATTGTTACCACAGACAGCTTTTATCTTACATAAACTGTATTTATACATACAATATAAACATCTTCTTTCTATATAACTCACACAGTGTTTCAAGTCAGCATTAACATACCTAGGACGAGTCAGAATTCTCAGCTTCCTTTTAAGTTCCTGATGTTAACTTATTGTTAAGGACTATGATTTTGTTTGGAAGACACAAACCCAGACCCAAAGCAAGCAAGAAAACACCGAGCAAGAATTTCACAGAACAACAAAAGGGGTTTCAGTCCTTCCCTTTCACTGCACAGGGATTATTTAAAAATCGACCTGTTGCTGGAGAAACACAACAAATTGGAAAAAAGAAAAGAATGAAAAGAGGACTAGCTGTGACAATCCAAATAGTGCCATTCATTACGTGCAATGATTATATTAACAGATTAATAATATTTTATTTTATAAATATCTGTGATCATCATGAAAAGAAAGGTAATGGTAGTCCATATCTACTTGTAAATGGGCAATGAATCATAACACATTTCAGATTCCACTCTGCTGCAGCGGCAAACCCAAAAACCCTTTAGGAAACCTATCGCAATTCAACTATTTGTGATTATCCGTAGCTGAGTTAGAAGGCAGAAGGCAGGGATTCAGTGAGAAGCACCCCCGCACCCCGGGGCCCGAGGCGGGCCCGGCCGCTCTGGGGATAAAAGTTTCTATGAAAAACGTGCTCTGAGGAAGCCGGGAGCACCAGGAGCTCCCCTCACCGCCCAGCTCAGCCCTCTCGCCCTTGGAGCCCCGGCGGAGACCGAGGGTTCCTTCCCACAGCCCCCGGAGAGAAGCCGGAGTCCCCCTGAGGGCCGGGAGCGGCTGGCCCGGAAGGGAACCGGCAGCAGCGGCGCGCCCGCCTTCCCCGCCCCGGCGCGGGCCCTGCCTCTCCCGCCAGGATATTCTCCGCCCGCAGCCGCTGCACGGTCTCGTCGCGGTCGCGCAGCCGCTCATAGAGCTGCAGCAGCGGGTCCGGCTCCTCCAGGGCGGGCGGCGAGGGCGGCCCGGGCTCGCCCTCCAGCTGCCCGAAGAGCTCGCGGTCCCCGAAGTCCACCTCCGCCGCCATCTTGGCCGCCGCAGGAAGGGCGGGGCGGGGGGCAAAGGGCGGCGGGAAAAGCGGGGCGGGCGGGACGTCTCACGCAGCGGACTACAACTCCCAGCGTGCATCGGGGCGGCGGACCGCAAAGTTGAGGCGCTGCGAGGCGCAATGCACGCTGGGAGGTGTAGGCGGCGGGGCGCTCAAGCTCCGCCGCAGCGCTTGTCGTACTCACAATGGAGGACGCGCTCCTGCCTCCAGAAGCGGCACCGCTCCCGGTTTTGGAGATTTTCTTCCTCTTCTGAGAAGGGGAGAGCGGTGGAGAGACATGAGGCAGCAGCAGCGTGCAGGACAAAAGTATTTGAAATAGGGTATCTGCAGCAAAGCCCCTCACTGCAATATTTTAGGCAAATCCTACTTCAAAAGAACCAAAGCAAAACGTCCTTAAGTTTTCCTTTCTCTTAAATGGTTTATGGGAGTTTGGCCCAAAGGACAAATTACTATATGACCTTAGAGAAAAAAATGTCTTTATTATTAACCAGTTTTTTTGCACTGGATTATGTGCCTATTGGCCCAGACCGCTAAATAACATCTACACAATGTTTCTTTCATGTTTCAAGAATTGAAAATAACTGTACAAGGTTAAAGTACAAAAGTACACAAGACAGTGGACACGAAATATCCATGTATGAGTTCTTCCCATCTGCTGCTTGGTTTGAAAAGTAGAACTTTAACTAAAAAATACTGTCCTCCTCTAGTTCTGTCAAGTTTAATGGAAGTGGGTATAACCTGATTACAACACTAACACCAGTATCACTAATCTGATATTTACAAAAAAAATTGTATTTTTCAATAAATTAAAGTCAATGCAACACCCATGCAAGCTAGAATGCTAGCTTTTTGGTGAACAAGGACCCAACATGTGAACAAGAACCTTCCACAGTCTCAAACTTCAAAACAGCCTTTTTTGTTTGTTTTTTTGCATTTTTCAAACTGCATCCATTCCTCGCATGGAAGATGTGAACCCCAATCCCATTCCTCTTTGTGTGTGAGTCTGTGATCTTGCCATTTCATACTGTGCATCCAGGTTTCTGAACACCTCCTCCTGCTGCTTCAGGGTTTTGTAACTCTCCTCATCCACAGAGCTGCAACCAGCTTCATCCTCGCTCTGGAAACACAACACAAACATCAGCTCTGGGCAAGTGAGGTTCACAAATTCTTACAAGAGTAAGAGTTCAGGTATTTGGATTTATTTCTGCTGCAACATTCTAGTACAGATCTCTCTCAAGAAACACACAGGCCTTCACCCAGTTGATTCTTGAATTAAATTCAAGTTTAGATGCTGCTTTTGAGCTTAAAAAAAATGCTTAAAAGCTCTCAACTGCATCAGGTTAACTTAAAATCTTTACTGGGTAAGATACACTAAAATACAAAGTGAAATCATTATCTTGCAATTAATAATCTTAATTAAATATTCAGAATTCTTTACCTTAATGCCCATCAGTTTTCTGAATTTAACATTTTGGTCCTTGTTTCCAAAATTTAGTTTTTCCCATATTTCTGCAGACTGTGATTTATCCTGTTCAGATTAAAAAAAAAAAAGAAAGTGTCACCTTTTTACATAAGATTCCATTAATAGCACAATAGAGCAGCAAGCAAAGGAGCAGTGCTAGAGACAAACCCATTCTGAACCAGAGCTGGAAGTAAAAGGTTTCCAAGTCTGACATTCCTCCTGCAGCATCCTCACAGGAGCTCCTTGGGAGGGAAACCTTCCTAACCATAATGTTCAAAACTCAGGTATGTTCCTTCCTTCAGCATTTCCAAAGGTCTGGAAGCTTGGTTGGAATTCAGGTTTGAAGTAAATTATGGAAAAATGAATTTTTTTATTGCAACTGATTGATACACAGCACAATTCAGGAAGAACTGCCCAGAGAGCCCTCAGGGTTATCCTGCCCTCCCTTCTGTCTCCCACCATTGCCATGGAAACTGGTTTGTTTTTCACATCTTAGGGAACAGCCTGTAAAGGTAAGGGAGCTTGTTGTGTAACTGCTGCAAGATGGAAACCAGCCTAACAAAAACCTCTGTACCACAGGAACAAAAGACAAAAAAACAAATATTAAAGTGGCCATTTTTTCCACAGTATCAGCAGGCAAAAGCTCTACTGAAATCCAGCAACTTTCTGAAAAAGCAACTGCCACAGGGGCCTTTCTTACTTCACTAATTGCAAAGGCATTTGACAGAGCACAAAAGCCTGAAGGATTATTTGCATTCAAGAGTTTTGTCAGGGTTAATATTGCTTTACTCTGCTCCTGAAAAGTTACCAGCAAGGTCAACAGACTTGCCTTTGAAATTTGCATTTGGAGAGGACACAAGCATCACATGAGAAATCTCTGCAGTCCCAGAAAAGAGGGGTTATACACTCTATACCTCAGCCAGCCCTTCCCAGTAAAGGGGGACCATCTGGGTTTGATGTTTAGTTGCAAGCTCTAGGTAAACTCACAAAAATAACACTAAGATCCAATTATACCTCTGAAGCTTTATGACATTGAGGGTTCCCTTGAGTCTTGTGTCACAACCATTATCACTGAAGCACTAATTATCTTAGTCCTTTCACTCCTAAATCACAGGATATTCTGAGTTGGAACTGACCACAAGGATCACCCAAGTCCAACTCCTAGCTTTACTGAAGTTTTATTCCAGGCTGATATTAAAATTTGCTAAGAAATATGAAAGCTGGAAGAACACTGATCAGCATCCTTAAACTGAGTGCAGGATATCCCCAAACAAGTTGATGAAGGTAAGAAAAGCCAACATTACCCCCTCCTTTTTGCCTTGCCAAAGCATCTTCCGCTTTTTCTCTTGCTCAGCAAATTTCATGGGGTTCACTGCTGCTGGGTTGTAATAGCTGGGCACAGCTATGCCAGTCTCTGCCAGGGCCTTGGCCTGGAGTGCTGCCATCTGAGCTGCCATGGCAATCTGAGGGGTCACCTGTGTCCCCGAGGCCAGCAGAGCGGCGACGTTGATGACGGAGCCTCCTGTGGCTGCGGCCGCTGAGGAACAAAGGGAACTTGCCAGAAAGAACTTTGGGAAAAACCCCAACAAACACACAAAACCCAGCCACCAACCTGCCCCAGAACCAAACAAAACACCCTCAAACACTTCCCTTCAATAGAAATGGAAGTGCACAGATAACAAGTGAATGATAAAATACATGTGATTTCTCAACTAGGGAATATGTCCCCAGGAGTTTTAGTAAAACAGAAACTACAAGTGAAACTAATGCACTTTGTGGTTCTAAACACCCCTGAGCAAACAGCAACCCAATGGCCATCATGACATCACTTAACAGCCAAACATACAACATTTTTCTTGTACACTCAGCAAGTAATAAGAAATCCCAATCATTTTTGTTGGGGTTTTGTTTCTTATTTTTAGTTTTGGTTTTTTCAAACATTTCCTAGTTCTTGTTGTTTTTCTTATTAACAATTCCATAAAGACAACCTGCCCATCTGTTGGGTAAGACTGCAACATAACATAAACCTATCTATCTTCCACTCATACTACTGCTCAGGAATTCCTCTAATACACATGCACTACCTGCAGCCATTTCCTGTTGCTTCTGTTTTTCAACCATTTCCTTCTCTCTCTGTTCTTGCAATTTCTTTGCTCTTTCCAGCCTAGAGAGATACGTGAAAATAAAAATATTTAGCCATGCAAAATCAACATCAGGAGCTTATTCAAGTCACATATCATTAAAATCACCACAGTTTCTGACCTTCTGGCTAAGGCTTCCTGTGCATCCATAGCTGTGTTTCGTCCCCGGAAAGGCGGCGGGCTCGGGCTCCGGCTGTGGCTCCTGCTGAACCTTCGGGGCTTTTCAATTCTCTTCTTTCGTTCTCTGTAACCAAATTTAACAGTTGCTAAAACAATGAAGGTACACATGCAGCTGAATATTTCATAAAGTATTTGATCATTTATGCTTTATGATTCATTTGGGAGCTCTCAAGAAAAGCTTTCAGAGAGTTTATATTGCAACAGTCGCCTTGTAAGAACAGAGCTAAAAGTGAAGATTTCCAGCTGTAACAGAATGTGCAATTCTGGGTATTCATTTACCCTCCCATACTCAGTGTACAGAACAAATAGATCTGCTCTAGAGATTCTAAATCCTAAGGAAAAACTATCTAATTTCTGGTAAAAATTGCAAGAGAACTTGAATGAATCAAGCTAGAAGAATGTTTTAAAACCATAAGAGACCTCAAAGCACTGTAATTATGCTAATAAGAAGCATTTTGAAGAGGCCCCATTTAAGAAGTGGAATAGTACTTCAGGAAATTACTATTACTCTCCCCTCTGTATCCTCTTCCCTAAAGCTTTGAGGGACTCTATTAAGCTGAACATCTGATTTGTCTTGAGTTTCTGCTGGGAAGAGAACTCTGAAGCAGCTCCATACCTGCAGCCTGACCATCTGAAAAGAACCCAGTTAAAACATATTTTTAAGCAAAATACCAAAACATTCAGTTCAACTCTTCCTCCTTCTACTAACCTTCCTTCTTCTTCCTACTAATCTTCTCCCCACCTCCTTCCAAGCAAGAGACATTCCTAGGACATCTGTACCTAATCCCATCTAAACAACAGCTACCCAAAACTCACATAAAAAGTGCTATTAGCAGCAGTTCTCTGTGCCAGGATCATCACTATCTGCAGTACAAGAGATAAGGGTTTATCCCAGTTTAAGCCTCTGACTCTGGTGTTTCAAACAAAGAAGCCACAGACACTGGAAGAGCTCAACAAAGGTTAATTCACAGGAGATATCACTCACACTTTTCTCAGATTTGCCATAACCAGTAAGTTGAGATGCACAGAGGTGTTTCTGTAATTTTTTAACTCAAATGTTATTATCACTCATTTGGGGCAACAGCTAACTGGGGATAATGGCTAACTTGACAACAGCCACTTTGCATGGCATTCAGATATTCTCTTCTGTTTGCAACCTGGGCAGCATCTATAAACATGAAATGCAGACTGAAGTTACAAAAAGATCCTTGTTTACATGACAAATCTGGTAGAATACAAAGGAGGCAAGACTTATCTTTTCAGAGAAGATGACAAGATGCAGATTCAGGCACTGGGAAGTGACAGATCTGCATTCCTGAGATAAGATGTAATGCCTGTTTCAAAGATACCTTCATTTTTCCCCGTGCTGACTATTGTTGTTTGGTCTTGTCTTTGGTCTGTGATGCTTTATTGCACTGGTAAACATCAAGGAAATAAATATTTGAGCTTTTGTATTGAAGTATTTCCATTTGAAACAAGCAGCTGCTGTCATGTTTTCCACTAGCACTTAATCAGAGCCAGACCACTAAAGAATTGCCAGGAGGTTTTATGCACTCACAAACCAAAAGATTGCTTTAAATGCCCATGAGAACAAATCCCCTGAAAATCTGAGTTTGAGATTATGCGAAGAACCATCAAGAGAAGTTCAAGCTCTGCTTTTACAAATGCTTCTGTCACAACCTGCTCACTGTAACACAACAAAAACTGCATGTAAGGAATGAGGGAATTCCCTTCATAGGTAAGTTTTAACAGGCAGACTTCCACATCACATTTTTCTGGCTTGTGCAGAGTTGGCCTTGAGGACTGCCCCATAAGTCACCTTCTTTTCTAGGCTTTGTCTGAGTCCTGTGAACTTGATGAAGTGCTCTAGCTCCAGATAAACACTAATGCCTCATTTACTTCCATTCTCTAGGATTTGTGAGACACAGAACAGAACTTAAAACAAAAGGATTCTTGCAGTATGTCCAGCAGCATCCCACAAGGCCTGTTTCCAGCTGGAGAAATTCCTAAGCTGTGACTATCCCTTACTTTTTTCTTCCCACATTTCATGTTCTGTTTCAGGTAATTTGAATTCCACTGCAGAAGCCAAAATCTATTCTGGGACATGAAGTTTTCATGGGCCCATTACACACAATGTTCAAAGTGACTTTTAAACAGAGCACATTATCTACAATAACTGGAAAAAAAGGGGAGCTGAAGCCTTGCACAACATATTGAATGTAGCTTAAATACCATCCATTAAATACAAGTAACTGTACCAACTGCAGACCCAGCTCTACTCACCCCAGCTCAATGTTTGGTAGAAAGTGCATGTCAAAAACATGACACAAAACAGGCAATTCAACTACTTCTCCAGAAAGGTAAGTCTTCTGAACACTTTCACAAGGGATGCTGTAGCATTACACGAGTGTGATGGTTAAGACTCCAATGTTCCACTGTAATGCTGAGTAGTCATAACCAGTCATAGAACAATTAAAAATATTCTGGTGAAAACACTATCAAGAGAACTGGAACAGTCAACACTTTCTAGCAGCTCTGCAGGGACACTGATTTTCATTCAAACTACTTTCAACAAAACATCTGTAGCAGTCATTAAGTTGCATTTCAGCTTCACCACTGAAAAAATCCTACAGGGCATTAAGAATGCAAAGGTGATACAGAGACTCTACACCAAAATACTGAATGCATTATCACTATTGAAAAAATTAACTTTTATACAGTGATGAAAATGGCAGCTCCAGCATATCCCAGGTGAGGTATGGAAACTCAGCTCTGTCAAACAGACCCAGACCAAGCCAGTATGTGTCCAGATCAAGTGCTTCTAGAATTTAAGGAAGAAATCAAAGCACTCGGGGAGAAAAATTAATGTGATAAATATTCTCA
Organism: Onychostruthus taczanowskii; assembly: GCF_017590055.1. Lineage (NCBI taxonomy): Eukaryota > Metazoa > Chordata > Aves > Passeriformes > Passeridae > Onychostruthus > Onychostruthus taczanowskii. Next base: position 3,289,977 of record NW_024500572.1, read on the forward strand.
AGCTGCACTTGACAAAGAGGAGCTGGTAATCACTAACACTGAAGAGTACATTCATACCAGAAATAATCCATCTGAACCAAAATTTATCTTAACACCACACCAACTGCAACTTCACAGAAAAATTAAGTTGACTTTGTGGAGCTGATCAGAATGATCTATGTATCTGCTCTGAGAGCCAATGATTCCCAGTTAAACTTCCCTTGTAGCATATGTACACAAACTGAACGGATAAATACAGCAGTATGCCAACTATTGTATCAAGCACAGGTCACCTGTAACTCATTCTACACTTCTTCCCACTTAAATACTATTGCAAACAAGAAGTTACACTATGAAAAGCCAAGAGCCTGAGACACTTCAGCTGTCTGGGACAAACGTTTCTGTAAGACCAAGCAAATCACCCAATCCTGAACCCGCTCTAAGCGCTGGTGAGAAAAAGCCAAAGACATTTAACTGCACTGAACAGACATGAACTGGTAAACCCATCCCATCAGCCCACCACAGAACGTCCAACCAAACATCACCACGTATAGGGAAGGTAACACTTACCTGCTTCTGCTCCTAGATCTGCTTTTACTTCTGCTTCTGTGTCTGTGTCTAGATCTTGATCTAGAGCGAGATCTGATGCGTCGCTTTCTCTCTCTGCTGCGGGATCGGGATTTTTTCCTATCACGACTTCTACTACGATGACGTCTGAAACACACGCCCCGAATTCTTACACGTGTTCTCGTGCTCAGTGCAGTTTGCACTTAAGGACTCACACATGGGTTCACCACCACAGGGCAAAATGCATCAGGCACAGTGGGGAGACTGCAAACTACACATGGAAATGCTCATGCCTAGAACAGGTTAAGCTGTAGGTGGAATGGATGAAATGGGAAAGGAACCAAAGCCCACCACCAGCTACAAATGAGCTGCAGAGTTCTGTGAATAACCATACTCGTCAACACTGCTATTTTTAGTTGTTCATTAAAGTATACACCTCAAAATCAATACAAAGCCTAACTAATCTGATGCAGGAGTCTTAAATCCAAGGCAACACCACCCTACTCCTCTGCATGGTATTCTGAGACCTTTGGGAAGAGGTCAGTGCCCAACTTTCAGCCTGTGAGCCACCTCCAGTCCCTCAGCCTATTAGCCACAGCCTGTTCCTCACTACCCTGTCTGCTGCACATCCCTCAGCTACCCAGGGAGAAGTTCTGCTGGCAGCAGCCTGCTTGGCCCAGGCAATTTTCCTACCCTCAGAACATGCTGAGTGGGCTACCAGGCAAGGAGGATTGGCCAGCACTCCCTCTGGAGGATGTCACTGTAAGGTGTATTTGCTTTCCTGTCACTGACAATAAAGTACATTTAATAATCTGTTTCGTATTTTCTATACCAATTATAAATGTGAGACACATCCCTATATAAAGTCTTAGTGCAATTTTGTACTTTTATTTTGAAGTAATCTTCAAAACAGTTATCTACAAATGCATTACCCAGTGAAAACTGAAACATGCAACATGAACTGATGCTTTACACTAGGTCAGGAATGGAACTCTACAATAATTCCAAACGTGGCTTTTGGAAATGCACTCACACAGCAATCACATGCAACAGCTTACCTTTCCCGAGACCTGGATCTGGAATGACTCCTCCCTCTGGATGACTTTCTGTCTTTGCGTTTATGCCTCTCCTCACCATTTTCAGATGAATTTAGGCTATCTCTTCCCTTGTCAGAAGAATGCTCTTTGTCATTGTGATCTTCAGATTTGTGCTTCTTGGAGGACTTCTCTTTGGATTCATGTCTTCTTGCCTGTTTTAAGAAGAAGTTGGTTCTTTCAGGAAAATAGTGCAACAAAGAGAGTTAGTATGGGTATCAGAAGATAAAAATGCTAAGTTGTGATGCAACATTAGTAACCTTAGGAGTGTGACTCAATCATGAGCCACGGCTGCTTTACCTAATGCCAACAACTACCCAAAATTGTAAATGCACACTATCATTTTTCCCCCTTTTTCCCTCCTCCCACTGTCTAGTAAGGATTTTTAAGGTATCCATCCAGGTATCTTTACAGTGCTTCCATGTAAGACTCACAGCATTGTAACAAAAAAACCTGTCATTTTCAGTTACTGTCTCCATTCCAAGCACTTAGGTACTTATCTTAAAGAACCTGACAATTTATGAATATGCATATATATAAACACAGTTGCAGTGATTATTTAATATTTTCCTGAGCCTTCCATGTAGAAAGTTACTAAAATCCACACATAGTTCCAGACAAACTATTTTGCTTTTAGAACCAAAAAAATCTTCTGGTCATCATTAGGTAATTATTTTCTAGAGCAAAACTCTCTTCAGTAACTTCCAACAGTTTTCACAAAGCAAGGTGATAATTTACATGGCTGCCACCCCATTTTTAGTATTTCAAATGAACATGCATCACTCAGACTTCCCACAGTAGTTTTAAATTACAGATATGCTGCTCCACTATACCGCAATTCCTTCCTGCAGTGCCTCTTAAAAAAAAAAAAAAAAAAAAAAAAAAAAAAAAAAAAAAAAAAGATTCCTTTTTATAGCTGCAATGCCAAAAATATTTAGCAAGGTCAGGTCTGATTTTTGCCAGTACTTTCCTTAGAGACTAAGTCGTGACATCAACACCCTTTCTTAATATATCCAGTTTGTTTTGGAACCTTTCTGGCACAAAAGCATAGCCCACTTAAGTCTTATGTTTAAAAACTGTTTTGCTCAAGTCACAAACTAAGCATGATACATTCATTTTAGAAAAATCCCAATTATTCAGAAGTTGCTTGTTTGGTTTTCTTGCTTATCTAAATATGCTAACTATTCATAAAATCTTTTCTTCCATCAGAACACTCTCTCAAATAAGTCTGGAAAAGATGCCATAATTAGTTTATACCCATTTGCCCAAGCCTAATTCTTTATTAATATGTATCCATTTCTAAATACATTTGATTATTGTTCTTCAAGTAAGCAAAAATATTACATAATTTTCATGCTTTCACAGTATTTTACTCTTAGCTCCTTTAATAATCAGTTCTTACATTTGAGGTTACCTGTACACTAATTTTAAGTATGTATTTATATAAGTAGTTGTTCTCACATACATACTAAGAATTACTGATATTCAGCATTTAGTCTACCCAGAGCTTAATCTTGCAAATGAATGACAATAGTACATCTACTGTGGGAGATCATTTCTCATCTGTTCACTCTGCAAAACTTAAAAGCTGCTAAATAAATTGTGTAAGATTAGATCCAACAGCCTGGCAAAGCACTGGACAGGATTCTTAAACACATTTTTTAATAATTAAAGAGAGTCTTAGAGTTTTTTTAATCACATTTTCCAGACACACACTTAGTAATAAAACCACCATTATATCCCATAACGGATTTAAGATATTTTTAAGGGAAATATGAGTTTGAATGACTAATAGTTACCTTATCATGAAGTAGGCTTATAATTTTGCTATCTGAGTCTGCAGCGTCTTCAGTTCAGTCTCTTCGCGCATTAGCACGCTGAGTATGATTTATTATAGAAATGTTATCATGTGAGCTAAACAATATATTATTCAATTTCACAAAAACTCGCCTAGATTTTTCTTTCCTCCTTTTTTTTTTTTTTTTTTTTAACAGAGCTTCCATTGGAATGGGAGAAGGAGAAGTTCCTGACCCGGGTTTGAGGTTATAAAGTGCCTTATGTGTTCCAGCCTATTGCCCCACATGGCTTAAGCTTCTTTATGACTATTTCGATGCTCCTGCTTTGCTTGTTTCAGCTCTTCTCTGGTGTGTGAGCCAGTTATTTTTAAGGCATTATTGATGCTGTCTCTTCTCACTCCCCTATATATTCACACACTCACTAATTCATTTATTTTAAGAGACAGCCCTCTGAAATTTTTGCTGCTACTGTCACATTTCCAGCTGACTCAGCTTGTTTGTCAAGCTATGACAGCCTTTACAATTAAAGGATGCAATAAACAGAGCTCAGTGCGATGGCAAATTACTTTTAATACACCTAAGTAGACAGGTATGTATTATTCAAAGTCCTGACCACTGACCAGGAACAAGGCCACCCAAGGCTTTTGGATAATGGAAGCTCTGTAAAAGTGTTCAAGAATACCATTCTACTTCTCCACATGAACTCTCTCTTTTGGATGTTTCCACAAAAGTTAAAAAAAAAAAGAAAAAAAAAAAGAAAGAAATTAAGTTACTAGTTTCTGAAAGCATTTTCTATAAAACTATTACCTTGTCAACATGATGGCTGCAATCATGCTTCACTATGAAAGGCTCTCCATATCCATTTTTAAGCTTAAAGTTCTCAATTTCTTGTACTTACCATAAAGTCATTTATATAAGTTTACACATATGTGCATTACTACAAGATACTTTTTAAGATGTACAATTACCTAAACGCTACAAAGTGTTAATTACCTCTTTGCTTCTGCTCCGGCTTCTGTGTTTTCTTCCTTCAGTGTCTGGAGGAGGAAACATTTACTGTCATTTACCAAGATAAAGAGGAGATCACCTGCCTATAATCTTTCTAGCTCCTTTCAATTATTCCATCCTTTAAAGTCAAGATTTAAAAAACAAACAGCACTATTTGAGTATCTACTGCAGAAAGCAAACTCTGGCTGTTAGTTCCAGTGCTTTGCACTCATTTAAGCTATGACAGTGAAAAACTAACCCACATCATACCCCAATCATGTTCTTCTGCCAGGTAACCTTGTTCTTGTTACAACTATGCAAAAGTATCCCACAGTCAATGCTTGTCTAACAAAGTGAAACAAAATGGGACAGTTTTCTGTTTGGTGCGGTCTGACTGTGTGATGTTCCCCTCAACACCGATAAGACCTTTTCCCTCAACAGTTTCAACATTCAGGATACACCCCAAAAGTTAGCAGATCCATTTTTTCCCCAATTCTAACAAGTTACTAGGGCTAAGTCTGCCTATTTTCCCCAAAATTGCTCCTGAGGGAATTCAGCTGCACAAGCAATTTGCTCCCATCCAGTCCGTACCTGACTTCCGTCTTCTCTCCCTTGACCGTGAGCGTGATCTCGAGTAATGATGCTTTGATGTTCTGGGAGAACTGGAGGCGTCTGATTGTTCCTTTTTCTTCTCTCTTTCTGGAGAGGATTTTTCTGGGACTACTCCATCTCGTTCTGTATCACTACCCTACAGAGAATTTGTAAGAAACAGAAGCTTAGGACTGAAAACCAAGAAAAAACCAATTTACCTCATGCTTCCTCTGAAGATATATCTAAATTTTTTTTTGGTAAAGACAAAGCTGTGGTCACCCCATGCTTAGGCAAGAGCTTTATAGACCTGCAGTGAACTGTTTAACTGCATCCAGATTGATTTTTCTAGATTTTAATAAAGAGAACTGACATAAAGTTCACATTTTGCTCTCTCACTACATTAAACTGTACTTTACTTTTTCCATGTACTTCTGAGAGTATCAGTAACACTAAATTCTGAGGCAGAGTTTTCTCTAAATGGTGTTTGTAGGTCAGTCACTTTTTAGCATTTCCATGCCCAGGATTACTTAAGGTCCCAACAGATCCGAGTGACCAGTTTGGGCACAAAATCCCCAGAGAGTTCTGAAGCACGGAATGAACTCTGAAGGAAAATGCAGGAAGGTGCATTAGGGTTAGACAGCTCACTCTGGAATGAGGAAACACCTCATCAGTATCTCTGCAAAAAGATTTATTTGTAGGAGACCACGCACAGGTCACTTACAGCTGTTCCAAGATCACATTTTTATCAGATAATGAAAACCAAGATGTTCCCTCCACTCCTTCTAAACACCGATCTAGGGAGGATTAAATAAAAAACCTGGTTTTGTAAAATCAAAATATTCTGTGACTCAATGTGTGAACAAAACAGGAAAACCTCTCAAATGCTCATCTACATCCACTGCTTTGAAAATAAAGCAGCTACTTTGTCTTAAACCTCAACAGGTATTATAAATTGCCATTAATACACTGTGTGCTAATAGCACACTTTCTTCATGACACCCTACAGGTAAATATTTGGATTTATGTTTCAGCTACTACTGTTTATATTGTGAAGTCATTTGAGAAGAATGAGAATATCAGCTAGGAGTGTAAATCGGGCAGGATTTAAAACACACTATCCAAGTGAAACTGAGCCCACTGCCACAATTTCCAAGGCTACCAATCTCATTATTTACCCAGTGCTGCTCGTTAGTGCCCTTGTGCTCTGCACCTGAGGGAAATCTCTGTGCTACAGAAAAAAACCCAGCAATTAAAAACCTGACAGAATTCACTGAGATTATTCCCAGTTCTCAGACTGGCACCTGGCTCAGTGTTACCTTGAACAAGGCTCTCACCTACACTTCACAGGAACCTCTAAATATAATAGAAGCATCTTTAAGTGCAAAACCAAAGTACATAATTAAAGTCCTTTTAGAGAAAAATGTACCTTACTCTTAACAGCGTAAGTTATATAACAAAAAAACCCCAAAATCATTATATAAGAATTAATTTTCTCCAGAAGTTTAAAGTCCTCCTGGCTCTGTTTCACCACTGATCAAACTTTCAAGACAAGAACTTTAACTAACAGATTAGACATCGCAAAACTCTTAAAGTCAGCTTTAAAAAGTTTTATCACTTTCCAGCCCTGTTTGTTTGTTAGTTTGGGGGATTTTTTTTTGCACTCAAAACTATTTAAGAACTTTTGAAAAAATTGACCACATCAGGTTAACTCTCTGATAACTCTTACTGAGTCTTCGAAACAATTAGAGACGAAATATCTTTGTACACTACCAGATCACAAAATTTTTTCAGAGAAAAGAAAACCACGCTTAGACCCTGCTTGAACATGAAGGGCTGTGGTAACTACAGCAGAGGCGTTTCCCATCGATATTAACCATAAAAAGCAGGACGGGAGCGAATTAATTGAATACAAAGAAGCCTGTGACCAAACACAAAGAAAAAGGGCGAAGAAAAGGAGAGAAAGGAAAATTTAGCACGGCACAGACACCAGATCGCTCCCCTCACAGGGAAGCTTCGCCCCACAGTCCCCACGAGAAACGCCAGCACGACCACAGCACTTCTCCCCAAAGCCATGGATCTACCAGGGCTCAGTCCCAGGGAGTCTTCTCCTTTCCCCAAGCCCTGAGGAACGAAACAGAAACTTCTGGAGACGGGGATTGAAGCGGTGGGCGCAGCGCGGCCGCCCCTCCCCGAGCCCATCATGGCGCCGCAGCCGAAGGCGCGGCGGGCGCCATTTTGTGCCTCCGCGCACACGGCTCCCGACCGGGCCCTCCCCGGCTCTGCCCCCCACAGCCCCTTCCCCGCCACCCTCGCCCCAAAATCCGGCAGCGACCGCCGCTCACCGCCATGACCGAGCGCCCGGGCCGCCGCCCCTCAGCAACGTCCTCGCAGGGCCCGACCTCCCTCGGCTGCGCGGCCAGAGCGATCGCGCGGCCCCACCCGGCCGTCCCCACTGCGGGTGCCCGGATGTGGCGCTGGGGGGAGCGCGGGGGAGCGCGGTGCGTTATGGGACGGGGAGGCGCCTTCGCATTCGCGGAAGTTTGGCCGCCAGCGGGACCCGTTGAACCTGTCTTGTCTCCCGCCAAATTGAAAACCGGGAGCGGCCGAGGGGGCGCGGTCAGGGGAGCGGGGGGACCCCGAGGGCACGGGAGTGTCACCGGTGAGGGGAGCGGGGGGACGCCGAGGGCACGGGAGTGTCACCGGTGAGGGGAGCGGGGCTCCCTCAGGGCACGGGAGTGTCACCGGTGAGGGGTCCCTCTGAAAACAGCGATGTCACCGGCCGCAGTGAGGGACTGGGGTCCCTGTGGGCAGGGGTTTGTCACCCCTGTCAGGGGCAGCGGTTCCCTGAGGGCAGGGGATGGGGGTCCCTGTGAGCAGGCGGTCCCTCTGGGCTGGGGTTTGTCAGCAGCAGAGGGGATGAGGGTCCCTGAGGGCAGGGAAGCTGTCCCTGAGGGCAGGGGCTGCTCACAGCATGGAGGGCAGCGCTCTGGCAGTGAATTTAGTTGGTGAAATCTCTTCTCCCCAAGCTGCCCTCAGTCAGGGATCCACACTGCTCACTTGGCTTTAAACCAGCTCTTTATCCTCACCAGGCTTCTTGTGTGATAAGACTAATAACTTACCTGTAGCCACGTAACATTTTAGAGCTGTCTCCTCTACAAGATGTTCCCGAAATGTTTATCCCAGGCAAAGATGTGGAACGAGATCGAGCTCCTGCTGAACGAGGACACCACGGGGCAGCTCCCGGTGGGGCTGACACAGTGCCCACACACAGTGATACAACTAATAACTTACCTGTAGCCACGTAACATTTTAGAGCTGTCTCCTCTACAAGATGTTCCCGAAATGTTTATCCCAGGCAAAGATGTGGAACGAGATCGAGCTCCTGCTGAACGAGGACACCACGGGGCAGCTCCCGGTGGGGCTGGGCCAGGAGTGTGGCACCGCCTTGTACCAGGTGGATACCCTGCTGCAAATCACATCTTCAGAGAAGGTACAACCCATCAAAGCTGTGCTTTTGTCTTTCATTAATTTGGTTTTTGTTTTTTTTTTTGTCTAATAATTACCCGGGCTCCTTTGCCATGTTTTCTGGAGCGTTCCTGTGTGAAACAGCCTTTCCCTTCCCAGGTCTCTGTGAACCCCCAGCTCCATGCATGCAGCTCCAGGGATGGCAGCATTGTTGTTGTGGACAGATCTGTGGCACTTCTGGACAGCACTGGGCTGTCTCTTCTGATGCACATCCAGTTTGGTGAGTCCTTTGCTTTGGAATTTCACTTGGCAAGTGAAAACTGGCTTCTAAAATACCTAGGTTTGTACAGGAAAACATAGCAAATGTCTAACTAGCCTGTAAAGGGAAGCATTATAACAAGTACCTAAGCAATAAAAAGTGATTTTGGCTTCTGAAAGCAATTAATTCTTTCAGTACAATTTAATGAGAATCCTTTCTAAGTTCTCACTGAAGCGGGAATAATGGAAACAGAAACCACTCCCTGTAGGCTTCTTCATGTATTTCATTTAGTCAGAATAACTTGTTTTGAAGAAATCTGGGACACTGTGTTGTCCAATTCTTGTGTTAATATTTATTCATAAAACCCAAATCTTGATATCTGACATTTTGCCACGAAACTTTTCAGATTCTGACGTGGATGTAGTGGGTATGTGTCAGGACAAACAATTCCTTGTGGTTGGTGAGAGAAGTGGCAGCTTACATCTTATCCACATCCCATCCAAACAAACCTTGCTAAGAAAGGTACAGTAACTTTTCTATTTAACTTTGCTCAGAACATTTTGTTCTCAGACTTTCTTGATGTTTTTCAAATAATTTTTCCAGATACCAATGTATAAACATCCTTGCCTTTTTGACCACACATTCTAACTAAACAGGTGAAATGGGCACTTCTGTTCCCATGAGTAATGAACAAAAAAAATCCATTTAGGAATGGCATGCATAAACAAGAACCTTCATAAAAAAATTTAAACTGATGATCAATATTTCAATTTTTTTAGTGAAAAACAGAATAATAATCTTTATGCTGTTTCTATTTTAGGTTTTGGTTGAACAATCTACAAGTGAAAAGACTTACTTAAATCTCTTTTTTGTTAAAGATAATGCAGATGCAGGTAAGAAGTGGATGATTTTTTTCTCCCCCTTTGTCTGAATTTTTGTGATTTTGTTCCCCTTTAATAGCTCTTAGGGAAAGAGATTACAAAATGAGTAATACAGGAAAGCATAAAGAAAAGTTAATTTTATGTGCACAATGCAAAGCAAAGGTGTAGAAGATTCTTTATCTCATTAACTATTTTGCAAATGCCATAGGAAAGAAACGTTCAGAACTCAATACCTTTTTCTTTTGAGACTGTGATAAACACATGAAAATGCTTAAAAAAGGAAGAATTCCTTCTTTCTTCTTCTATCAGAGTTCAGTGGTTCTGTTCTTTAAGCTCCCAGCCCTGTTCTGTCACAATAGAATCTCTTATTCTGCTCCTAGTTGGAAGTGACAAAATTTTTGTTTAAAATAGTCTAATCTATTGGTCAGATGATTTTTTTGGAGTCAGTTATTTCACTGTCCTGTTTACAAGCAAGTCTTCTCTTTACTTGCTCTTGAATACTTCAGTCTGAAATATTTCTGTTGGGTTTTTTTAGGTGTTTATCACATGTTCATTCTCACGAGCAATGGATGCTTCTGCATTATGTGTGTCCCTCTTGGAAAAACACAGGAAGGTAGGATAAGCTACAGACCCCTTGGGATATCATTGGAACAGAGAGACCTGGATTCAAAAAGTTCCTTTGTTCCTTTTGAAAGTTTTGAGAAAGTTTATTTAACACCGATTTTATTTTTTTTTAATATTTAGCAATTGAGAAGATGGATATGACCACAGCAAAGCAAGTAAGAAACACCTGCAAAACTGGTAAAATTGTTAAAAGTGCAGGGTTTGTCACCAAACCTTGCTCTGTACATTCCACTGACTATTTCCCAGTCCATTATTTCTCCTCATAGCTGTGACTGTTACTTTTTCTGTACATTTAGAAATGAGCAGAGATTTTATCCATTGGTTCTATAAAGAATTCTTTTTCTTCCCCATTTGTGGACATCCCTTCTCTCCCACCCACAAGTTACAAGGACAGATAAAGACAACTTTCATTGCCATGGGAGAGCATCACAACCTGGGCTGTCAGGATTTTGTCATCAGCAGCTCAGTGAACAAAATCCATCTGATAATTGGGGTAAGCACTAAGAACATGATCAGAACAATTTTCATGCCATCACTGGTGGCATTTTTGGATCTGCAACAAAATTTGTCTCCAGCTGCTTGAAATTTGTCTCAGCTTTTTGCCCTGTTTTGCTTTTCATTTCCTTCACTGCCAGTTTAAAGGTTGTCACCTGTGCAGCCTGTCCACAGTTTTTCTCATAAGGAAATAACTGTTGTCATTTCCAAAATTACTTTGTTGTGATGGATGAGGGGAAAATATTTTCACCCTGAGTTTCTGAGCTTTGTAAATCACCAGTTCCTGGTCTGTACAGGCTGGATTGTTTATTGATATTATCCTTGAGCTCACAGAAAAAACCAAAGCTGGCAAGAAACTTCCAATCAGCTTCTCATACAACAAGGTCTGCTAAAATAACAAGGTCTAATTCAACAAAGCTTTTAGCATGAATTAAGTACAGCAACTAATAAAGGTATTAAAATATAGACTTGCTTTGAAATGTAATTTGGGACTGCAAACAAGTTCTCTGAGTTTATTTTTTGAAGCCTGTTGAATTCAATGGGATTTTCCTCAGTAGGCCCAGAGTAATTTCATTATTCTTTTATGTTCTGTGGGAATGAAAAGTGGATACTTTGAAATACTCTTTTTCAAAGAGCCAAAAACTGCTGAGTGTAACAATCACTGTTACAAAGGCTGGTCTTGAAAGGAGAAGGGAAAAATATTAAATTAAAAATAAAGAAATCAATGGGTTTTTTTTCTGAACATCAGTAGAGGAATAAAGTTCAATTCAGTTTTGCAGCTTTCCAAGTTAAAGATCAATGGTAGAAGCAGACATGTCAATGGTCAAATATCCCCTGTCTAACCCCATTTGACTTTGGCTCTCCTCACAGGGTAAAGGTGATTATGTGCTCTCCAAATGGGAGGTGGACCCCACCAGTGCCCTGGTGTCTGCTCAAAGTTTTGCTGATTCAAGTCTGATCCAAGGTAGAGAAGGTTTTACCTTTTTACAGACAAGTGTAGATTTCATATTTAATTGCAGAATGCACTGATGTTCAGTTATTTCATTGTTTTTAATAAATTCACATGTACCAAACAGAACAGTTTTGTAAAGGTACAGCCAAAATGTGGCTTCAAAACTGCAGTTAAACTTAGTTACATAAATCACAATTCACTTTAAGCTGAACTTTGCACAGTCCTAGGAAGGATTGGTTTAACCCATGAGCTTAAACCACGAGGTTTCCAATACTTGGTTGTGTATTTGAATATGTTTTTGTTTCTGATACATATTTCAAGAAAAATAATGAATTTATGTGAGTGTTAATATTTTGTAGGTGCTGCAAAACTTCAAGTCCTTGACAATCAGCTGTTTGTTTTGGATACAGAGGTATGGGTAATGATCTGCTTTAATATTCACTTTACAATGCTCTTGAACCAGCTTATAAACATATTTTTTAAAGTTTAAAGTGAATTTTCTGTAAAATGAAGGTGCTTATATTTACTTATATAAAGAGCATCTTGATCTTCCTGTGTTTGGTTTTTTTTTTAATTTTACTCCTATTCATTATTTAAGCCAAGAAATGTAATATTTTGTTCAAAAACCCTCTTCTATGAGGAAAATATGAACTCATGTCTGATTTTTTTTAAAATCTAGAATATCTTAAGCACGTGGGATATTTATTCTCTCACTCTGATTTGGGATTGGCCTTTAATAAATATTGAAGAATTTCTTCTCACTACTGAGTCAGATTCCTCTCAAGTCACGTGGTAAGTGAAGTGTTACAGCACCAACCCTGAGAAGTGAAAAGTTGTCTGGTGCAGTGATTCCTATGAAATACCTCATTATTTTGGCCCAGGTGCTGGTGCAAAACATGATGTCCTTGTTAGAAATTCCTTTCCTTAAAAATTAAGATTAAACAGAATGTGTGAAAAGTGTAACTACTGTTCTGAAGCGTGAGAAAGTGCTAAAAACTATTCAGCTATATATTAAAATATAAAGGGATTTTTACATGTATTTGTTGTCATGGAATGCAAAATTTTCTAAAACACAGAAACAAAAATATTTCACAGTTTTAACCTAAGATTCATACAGCAAATTTTGCTTTCTTTTATCTCTTTCTCATTCATTAGGGAAGGGCTTGCCAATGTGAAACTGATTGTCATGACAATGCCAGATGACAAACAGGTATAATCTCCTAATCTGTGTTCTGCTCCTTAATTGTTATGCAATTGCCCTTGGAAGGAAAGGGGAGAGGAATGGAGGTGGCAAAATATTTGGGGCACAGAGGATTCTGAGGAGCTTAAATCCAAACTGAAATGTGGCCATTTACATCTCAGGGACTAGCAAGTGAGGACTGTTGGGATTCTTGTGGGGGTGCCCAGGCCAAGCTGTCCCTGGTTGGGGTTTTTGTGGATGGTTTGGGGTTTATTTGTTTTATTTATTAAGGTAGGCAGACAAGGAAGAGCAGCAAAATTTATTATTATTGTACAACCCTTCCCAGATTTCTTTAGAACAATGTCTCTGCTGCCTTCAGCATCTACCCCCAGCTACAGTCAGTGCAGTCAACTGAAATAAAATACCAGGATGAAAATTATGCAATTTTAAAAATTAGATTAAGCCTGTTGAATTGTACATAATAGGCCTAGAGAGAGAGAGAGAGTGGGAGGAAATGTCTGAACCTTCATTAAATTTCTTCAAACTGGAGATCTGCATTCCATAAAAAGTCCTACAAATACTGCCCTCTAATTCCATAAGAACTCATAAATGATTCTGCAAATATCACTCTCTCACCAGTGTAAGAGAAAAAAGCAATTCTGACTTTTTTGTATGTTTTCTCCTTTTTTTTTTTTTTTTTTTTTTTTTTTTTTAAATAGATGAGAAGCCTGATGGTTTTTGCATTGCCCACTATGCAACAGCTCTATTCTCTGGAAGTGTCTCCTGTTTCTTCCCTTGTTCAAAGTGGGATTTGCACTGTAGGTTTTGATGTTTTATTTTGTTTGTTTGTTTGTTTTCTTTGAAGAAATACAGTTGTTGTAATATGTGTGAATATTAAAGAGGGTAGTTAGATATTCTTGTTCTTAATTTCTGCTAGAAACTATACAGGAACCATACAAAGAAAAATTAAGTGATGTCTCCAAGGGATAAAGAAAAATATCCTTTTATGAAGCAAAGTGAACAATTTAAATTTAGTCTGAGGTCTCTTGCACTATTTAACAGCACTGCCAGTTGTTCCTCCTGCTGTTACTGCTAAAAGCTGAGGGAAGTTTTTTAAGTTGTCTTAGCATAGAAAAATACTCTGGATTTGTTTGGAATTTCATTTCTCCTGATGGTTTGTCATTGCACACTACAGGATACAATATACTTCTTGGAAGGAATTCATGAGAAACATCAAATGTAAGACAATATTTTGTTTGTAACGAGCTCATTATTATATAAAAATGGCAGATTATTTCCACATAGAGTTGATAAATTCACATAATTCCCTCTCATCCTCAGGCCCTCTGAAGACCCAGTTTCTATAGTTGTGATGAGAAGTTTAACTGAAGCCTTGCCAGAAAACAGGTACTGATTTCTGTGAAAAACCATTGTACTATATGCATTTTTTTAATATCTGGACTTACATTGAAGTGGTTTATTTTATTTCCTCCCCAGACTAAGTCGTCTACTGCACAAACATAAATTCACTGAAGCAGAGAATTTTGCTATTCAGTTTGGACTGGATGTTGAGGTGAGTTGTTCATTCATGAGAAACACATTAGAGGTTAATTAGCATAACTGAAATTATGAGGTGGTTCTTGCTCTATACTCCAATAGAAAGTATTAAAAATATTACAGGTATTACCAAGGCAGTGGAATGTTACCTTATAAAACAACTCACCATACTTGTATTATTGTTTTAAAACAGCTTGTATACAAAGTAAAAGCAAACACTATTTTAGAGAAACTGGCTTCAGCTTCTCTTGGGAGTTATGGCCAGGAAGCCTTGCTGGATCTTGCCAATGAAGCCAAAGAAAATTTGCAAAAAATTCAGGTTTGTTTATATTTCTACCCTCTCTCCCTACTAAAACAATCCAACTTATAAAGGATCTTGGAATTAATTTCAGTTGTTTCCTTGTGCAAACAGGACAGCCATTTTGTTGTGAATTACTGCATCAGTGCTCCGTGGCCACTGTATGAAACCACTCGAGAAATGCTGAATTATGCTAAAGTCAGAGTAAGGAATTTATCTGTTTCTATTTCTTCTGCTCTTCCACTTCTATTCCACACTTCTGTACGACTTGAGAGGGGCACAAAGCAGTGACAGTCATTCCAAAAGGCAAAAGTAAAGGCATTACAAATCCTATGTAACCAAACAAATCTTATGTAGCCAGACATGAAGAAGCAGCAAGGCCTGTTCCAATCTCATTCTTGGTATTGCTCAAGGGCAAGAAAGAGCTCACAGTTTTATTTTTGTATCACAAAGCAGGGTTTAGTTTTGAGTAGCAGTTTTTTTAAGTACCTTTTAAATATTAATTTTCAAACTAAAGCTCAAAGTGGGTCACCTTTTTTGTTTTCTTTATTTTAGTCTTATCAAACAGAATCAGAGAGATACACATGATCTGTCTGATCCTCCATCCATGCAGAAATCCAACCAGATTAGACTGGATCAGGTTAGATCCAATCTAACATCATAAAATCTCAATTTACAGGAGTCCTGACTTCTTGCTCATGTCTTTACTGCACTCACAGTCCTGTCTGGCATGTTCTGAGTTGTCAACCAAACCCTTTCATATCCTTTTTTCAGATCTTGAAGAAAGATAATAGAACTGATGCTCCACCATCTGATGGAGCTCCAGTATCCATAGCTGAGGTGAGGACAAATTTTTTGCATCTACAGTATAATATAAACAGTTGCAATGTAGAGTTTTACAAACTGTAAATTCACTTTATAACTGTAAACTACTGCTGAATTTTTAAAAATCTAAACAAAATTAAATTTTATATTATGAAAGAGAACCACCATAATGACAGATTCAGAAATAAGCCATTCCTTCAATTATATAAAAAGTCAGTTTAAGGTGCTCCATAAACTGAAGGCAGAACCTTTCAAAAAGTGCTTTTTGGAGTTTCATTTTGGTTTTTGTTTAGTCCTGTTGTAAACTGGCATCATCTGCCTTCAAGGAGAATCAGTGCTCCAATCATGTCAGGTAACAATATGTTCAGCCAGATATTAACCTTAAATCTCATCTGCATTCAGGTGTTGAGAGCTCAGGCAAGGCTTACAACGTTCTATGAAGCTTTTGGACTACAGAAATTCAGGTTGGTTTGTGTTTAAGATTTAAAATAAATTTAACTGTGATTGTTAAGCCTGTAGCACTGAAATTATTTTTGGTTTTTACTATGAATTCATTAAACTTCAAGCTCTTAAGTTTCCCATCCTGTGCTGTGGAGAAGGGAGAATGCAGAGGTTGAGTCATCCTATATATTGAAAACATAAATTATCTGTTGCACATCCACCTAAATAGTTGGGGTTTTTTGTTCAATGTGTGTAGGAGGGATTGTGATTTTATACAAACACAAACTACCACTCCTGTTGTTTCTTCCAACATTAGGCACTAGGTAGAAAAGTTTTGAAGTTCTCTCCCCAGTTTCTTTGCTAGTGACATTTAACAAAGCTTCTCTTCCCCCTCTCACTTTCAGTGGCATTGCTTGGACAGAATTCCTGAATAATGAGGACATCTTCAAGATTATTGTTTTTCAGCTGGAAGAAGGAAATTTGGCTTGTGCACAGTACCTCTGGCTTAGGCATCAGGTGAGGTGGCACACAGAGCTCTGGGATTTATGGAGGGGCTTAAATCTCTTCAGTTTTCCAGCCTAATTTCACTGGGGCTGTTACAAAACAGCTCCTCAGAGAAGCAAATGTCCATGGCAGCATCTCATCAATTACCACAATGATTACCTGTTCACCTGGATGCTTAGGAGGCTGAACTTCTTATTGATTTAAGAATAAACTGGTATTTCTGTTGTCAGAATTCATATTTCTAAGTCATGGCAGTTTGATTTATTCTGCAATGCTTGTAATCTTCCACTCACTTTCTTGCAAGCGCAGCTCTCAGAATTAAGTGGATGTTTGCTGCCTACCTTAAAATCCTTTAAAAATAATCACACAGACTCCTTACTCTGAATGACACATTTAAGATTGTATGTGTGCTTTTATTTTATTTTTTAGTGCAGGACTTTCAGTTCCATGTCTGTTGTTTTCTCCATAAGACAGAATGAGTGTGAAAGTAATAGAACAGTGTGATTTGTAAAGACATTCCTTCAATTAGGTCTTTTTTTAAGAAGACCAAACTCTAGTTTTACTGAACAGAGTTATTTATTTAATTTCTGTCTATGACTACTGAGATTTTCTCTTTGTATTTGTGAAATTTACTGGCTCTTCCTATTGGTGAAACAGCTTTCCAGAGTACCAGATGAACATCTACTGCATGGATTTGTAATTGTTCTGGTTTAAAATTTTAGGCTGATTTTGAAAGCAGCTTTGATGAGAAAATGCTGAAGGATTTGCTCAATGCCATCCATTTCACTGCTCCTTTGAAGGAACTTTGTGTGTGGCTTAAAAATTTTGTGATCCCCTTCTCAAGAAGGGTTGTGCCAGATGGACAGGTGAGACTGACTTAAGAACTGTAAATTGTCATTTTCTCAGACTAAGATGGTTTTACTGTCAGACCTCCAGACTTCTGAATGTCAGGAATTTGTTCCTCTGTCTTTGAAATGGATTCTTTTCCCTAGTGTTTATGTTTGAAATTATTTCTTTTGAAAGAAGTTTCCAATGGCAAATTTTGCTTTGATAATTAGCATAACTCTACTTACAACTGTATTTTTTTCCTAGAAAATATTAGCAAAATGGCTGGAACAAGCTGCTCGAAACCTTGAATTAACTGACAAGGTAAATCCCACTGCAGAAACCTGGCATATCTTGTATTTCTAGATGTATCATATGGTTTGCTAATTAATCAATTATTTTGGACAGGCAAACTGGCCTGAAAATGGACTCCAAGTGGCAGAGATTTTTTTTACAAGTAAAAATCAAGGTGATCTGGGAGTGACAGCTTTTGGCAAGTGGACTCCTCTGGTAAGAAATGTAACAAATACAAGAATTAGCTACTAAGATATTTCAAACAGATGCTGTTTGCTCAAGCTGGAGTGGATGATAATTTGGTCACTGGTGGGTTTGGTGAAGGTGGACTTAATTCCATGAAAGGAAATAATTCCAATTTTCTTGTGTTTAAAGATTTTTTTAAAAGGTAGATGACAGCCTCTTAATGGTCTTGTCTCCTAACATTTCACTTCTCAACACTGTTTCAGAGGTGTGGTGACTGTGAAGAGATACAGAGGTTAATGAAGCTGGTAAATGATTTACAAGAATTGAGAAATCTGTACAGAAAATACAACTGCAGGCTGGCATTCTGTGATTTTGAAAAGGTAACACTGCAGACACTGGAAAAAGTGCTTTCCAGTTTGTTCAGAAAAGGAGAAGAATCTCATAGCATGTAACTGAAAGTCAGACAAAAGAGGAATCCTGATGGATGTTGATTAAATTTCCATTCATAAGTTGTTAAGACTATTTGAGAGGTTGTGTTACAAATTTTCTTTCAGCTGAGGTTGTAAATGTAACCTGAGGCAGTGTGAGAAACTGTGGCTCAAACTCTGTGGTTTGCAGGTTATTACAGATCATCTACTGAAGAACAAGAATTGGCTACAGAGAAATTGAAAGTACAACTGACCAAGAAAAGCTTTGTAAATGCAAGGGTTTATTTGAGCTAAAGAGGGATTCTTTAAAGATTCTAGAGGGAAATCTTTCAGTAGATTCCAGTGGCCTCTGGATGTTGGATTATGTATCAGAGATGAAAATGGCCCTGCACTGACAGGTGTGATGTTCTAACATGGCCTTTTCCCACTTGCTGCCCAGGAAAATGCAACCACTATTGTGTTTCGCATGCTTGATAAAATTTTGGCACCAGAGCTTGTCCCATCAATTTTGGAGAAGTTTATAAAAGCCTACCTGTGTGAACACAACTTACAAAAAGATGAGCTTCTTCTGCAGTATGTCAAGGTATCCATATTTTCTTCCTTTTGAAGAAAGCTATTTCAACATCAGGAAGCACAAACCAAGTCTGATGAACGTTTGAATTTACAACTGAATTTTAGGCCCAGCTTTTAGATTAATCCTACTCCTGTCAATGAACTTAATGATAGTTACTATTTCAGTTATGAAACAATCCCTTAATGCCCAGAAAACTTTACACTTTTTGTTCAAAGATACTCCTATCTTTTCTGATTTCAAGTGTTCTGATCACCTTTATCAAAACACACAGGATTTGCTGGAGCGCTGTCGGACACGATCGATTTCGGTGTTTGAAACTGCCTGGGAGGCCAAGGCTGTGGCTGTCATTGGCTGCATCTCTGACACTGATGTAAGTATGTTTCATTGATGAGAGGCATCCAACACATCAGTTCAGAGCAAATCATGATTTTTACATACTGCTCTGAGTGCATTTTTAATGGGTGCTATGAGGAGAAAATGGTATGTTATGATGTTATCTTCTTATTCTGTTTTAGTCATCTCCCCTGTGATATTTTTTGAATTGTGGCTGTGATGTCATCACATGGAAAACTCACCAATTTTAATATGTATGGAACCACAGTGTCATAAATGACTGCAAGCATTTTCTAATCAAACTTGACAATCATGTGATGAAAAGAATTGCCCTTTATTCAAGTGAAGATTGGGCAAGGAAGTAAAATACTTGCCTAAAGGGATCAGTCACTCGTGAACAATACTTCAAGGGACTACTTTGAAACATATTTTGAAAAGTGAGCTGTTTGTGTTCTTTTTGCAGCTGAAATTTGATGCAGTCCTGCAGATAATGCACGGGGCTGTGGTGCCATGGAGTGCAGCAGTGGAGCAGCTGGTCAGACAGCACCTGGAAATGAATCATGCCAAGTAAGCAGCACCCACAGGCTACCCCTGGCTGGGGAAATACTGTGTGTCTGATGTGGTGTGATGATTAAATCCCATAGCTGGAGATAGAGGAATTCATGATGGTTGAATTTGTTCCCAGAGTGAAGTTACTGCAGGAAAGTTACACACTGATGGAGATGAAGAAGCTTTTGAGAGGCTATGGGATAAGAGATACCAATCTTTTACAGGACAAACAGATGATAATGGTAAGTTACCAAGAATTTAGATTTCTCCAAAGGTCACAGTGAACAGCACTTGGTGATTTTTTTTTTTTTTATCATTTGAGTTGGGTTTTTTTTAACAGCTCCCCTTCATTAGAAGACCTGAATATTTCTGGAGAAGTTCCTCAATATTCTGGTTCCTGAGGAACCAGACAAATTTACAGAGCTCCCAGGCTAATTCAGTCCCCAAGCCCTGTTTTCTCCCAGTTACACTTCAGTCAGCTTTTCTCTAGATAAAAATTTTAAGCTTCCAGGTAACTTGCTCGATACAAACTGAACAGTTCCATTGCTGGTGTGCATACATTAATTCCTTTGTTATCCTTTACATCAACAAACTCAAGTCCATTTCTGTTTTCATCTTACAGAGGCTTGTCAGATACATTCTCAAACAAGATACCCCTACTTGCCTGGAGGATGCCTTGAAAATTGTGGAAGCCTACCTGCTGCCCACTGGGGAAGTCTATTTCCTGAGGATTTTGGACCTGATTGACAAAGGAAGGGTAGGGAAATCCTGCATGGCAGTTGATCCTGGAATTTACAGACACTGAGGCCTCTTGACAAAACAGGGACAAGTTTGCTGAAATCTTATAAGCAGTTTGCATGTGTATTTTTAATTAAAATTATTAATTTGATACCTAACTGTCTATGTTTAGCATTGAAAATGAGTTCTTTGTCAGAGCTTTATCTTTCTTTTGTGGCAGAATAGGGTGAAAGTTGTGACCTGCAATACACCAGAAGAGTTTGGAATTGAAGTCTCTACACATTTTCATGCATTATTATGGCAATTGTGCAGCCATTGCATCAAAAGAAGAATGTAGACATAACTCAGCTTTTCCAAAAGCAAATGCCCTTTCCTTCTTATTATTTCTGCTCTAATTTTGGTTTTTTTCTTTTTCTCCCTTCAGGGAGAGGAATCTCTGCCTTTGTTAAAATCTCTGCCTCTTGCTAAGGCTGAAGAAGTTGTAGAGAGGTTGACTCTGTGGGGAAGACTGGTGTTACAGAACAAAGCAGATGATCCTGAAGAGGTACCAAGGCTTTCCACACCACAAAGTGTGCACACAAATTATTCTGAAAAGGGAGAGGTGGGGATATTTCCTGTGAGAGCTAACAGACTGTGGAGTAAACATATATTACACCTATAAAATATTTACTCTTCTATAAAGATTAATATGTAAGATAACTTTCTGTTCCTTTGCTTTTCAACTGGTTGTGCCTTAGACTTTGTAATTGTTGCTTAAGAAGTTTGTGGAACATTGCATTGTCCTTTAAGAGCTGAAGCCCAAGTCTATTCTGGTAACATTTTAACAAAAAAATAAAAACCTCTTCCTTTCCTGCAGAAAAAACCACAAATGTTTATGACTAAGACACTGGTGGAAGTCCTCAAATTCTGGTCCAGCATTCAAAAAGGTAAAGGTACAACTTCAATATCTCACATCTTCCTTGTGTAAAGGGAATCAAAATGAAATTGTTTTTCTCCTCCAACAGACAATCCTGTGAAGAAATATGAATGTGAAGAAAACCTAAAGTTGTTTGAAACACTTGCTAGCCTGCAGGTGGGTATTTTTATTGTTTTAAATCCCTTTTGATTTACAACTGGTCAAGCCAATTGTTTTTATCACATGGATCATATTAAAAATTAATTGTATTTACAATGTGCATACAAAGGTTGTTTTTATTATTGACTTCCAATTGATTCCCCTGCAGGTGGGTATTTTTATTGCTTTAAATCCCTTTTGATTTACTGTGGTTACACCAATTTTTTTTTTTTATCTCACGGATCATATTAAAAATTAATTGTATTTACAATGTGCATGCAAAGGTTGTTTGTATTATTGACTTCCAATTGATTCTAAGGCTAATCTAGCAATTTCGTCTCATCTGGGAAAGTTCCCAATTAGAACTCAGTTGTCTATTTAAACCAAAAATTAGATACTGTCTGAAGCCTTAATTGCTAACACTTCAAAGAGTTCATGATAGAGTGCTTAAAGGATTTATGAAGATCTCAGGTCAGTAAGCAAAAAAAGCAATGTAAAGGAAGCTATATATATACAAATATATGATTATTTTTTGTTGTTGCAGGAGTATTTTGATATCTTTCTCTCATATGAAGAATACAGGAACCCTTCACTGATATCTGAACTTCTTGAGGATCACATAAGGTCTTATGAACGTGTCAGATCTGCATCCAAGTCTAGAAATGTGCAAGCAGTGAATTGTAATTCAGAAGGAAGCAAGCCCAAAACCCCTCCCACTGAATCCAGGCTGTACAGACTGGCTTTGCTCCTGCAAGTCTCAGAGCATGAACTGGGAGAAAAACTGGCCTTGAGAGCCCTGGATGCTGGAAAAGTGGAAGTGGCTGTCAATATTTGCAGGTAAAACTGCAAAGCTTTTCAAGATCATCACTTCTAATGGGCTTCTCTGAACTATTTCTACCACTTTTTTGAATTATATAGAGCAAAGGAAAGGATTTTCTCTTTTAGTTAAATAATTAGAACAGAATTAAGTAAAAACCCTAAGAATTACTGACTTTTTATTCTTAACATCCTTTCCTTTCTTAACAGGGAGTTCTATGAAAATAGCTGGAATGAAAAGACAGGGAAGCTGCTGTTTGTAGTGTGTCAAACACTTTGCCACATGCTGGGAGCTGATGATCCAATGATCACTCCTGATGGGATGGATCTTCCAGCAGTGATCCATGAGCTGGCTGGCCAAGCAGCCACACTGTGCAGTCCAGGTAATTCCTGTTCCCATTTATTTGGGCTCATGCTGGGAGCCCAGCTTTCCAACCAGAGTTCAATAAAGCTGAAAACCAAGTGAATTTCTGGATCTGCATCTGTGAAAATAGGTACTGCAATATTGTTTCCTTTTAAGTGGACAGATGAACCTTCCCTTTCTGCTAATGATCTCAATATTTTCACAGATTTAGTGTTGGATTGTCTGGAACTGTGTAAATACACTTCACTTGCCAAGGAAATTCATGGACAATGCCAAATGGACAGCAATGAATTTACAGCAGAGGTATTTTCTGTGCTGTTCACTGCATGTATTTTTTCCCTCTCATTTCTCCAGCACTCTTTAATCAAAAAGCCAACAAGAACAAAAAAAATCTCAAATAAACATTTCCTAGAATTTGTATGTTCTTCAGCTTAAAGAATAAACTGATTTGAATCCTAAAAGCAGTGCAGCTGTGGGACAAGCACAAGTAGCATTCTCCACTTACATTTCAGTAAATCCTGCTGAAAATAGTGATTTTTATTAAGCAGCTTCTGCCAGGACTGGCAGAGAGCTGGCATAAAAGGGAGGGTTTGGTTTTTAAATGAATGTACTATGTGAAAGCTTTCCCAAGAGTTCTGTAAAACTTTAAGATGATCAAGTCCTTGAATTGCAGCTTTGTTTTCTGTTTAGGTCAAGCAGTGCTTTAGGCTACTTGAAATGAATGGGCTCTCACAGCTGGAGTGGAGTAGAGCAGAGTGGCTGGGATTGTTTATCCACAAAATACTATTTTTCTAGAAAATGGTCCATTTGCAAAATGTTTGCTTATAATATTTGGCCAAGAATGTTTATGAAAGCCTCCATTAAATTGAATATGAGTACATTTTGGCTGTACAACTAAACAACTCCAATATGAAAGACAAATATGGCCACTCTAGGTAGGAAATGGATTTATTGCCACTGGCCATTGAACAGAATTTCTGCTTTCAAACAGAACATCATGTTCTGTTCCTGTATTCCAAACCAGAAACCTGTTAGTGGACTCATTAACTCTGCCTTTTATTGTGTGTGCTTTTAACATTGTTCTTACTTAGACAACATCTTCTGGAGGAGATAAAGACCCTTACAAAGAGTGGACTTATGATGACTTCTTTAAAGAAGATGGGATAGTCCTTGAACCTCAGACATCTCTTCCAGTGGCATATGAACTCACTTCTGCTGTTCTGCCTATTTGTAGTAAGCTTGTTCTCCTCAACATTGACACAATACAAAATCTGTGTTTCTTACTGATTTTTATCTAGAAATACAAATAATTCTCATGTGTGGAAATTATGACCTCAGAAATGTCAGTTAGACAAACTCATAGTAGAAACACCCATCAGGGGATGTAGAATGGAAAAGTGACTTTGGGTTTAGTTCTTATTTCCACAGATGGTCTCATCCAAGGGATTTACATACAAAGTAGTTACTGAAAACTGTTGGATTCCTTTGTGATTCTGAAAGATATTCCCTCCTAGAAAATAAATTCTGAGGAGGCACAGTTAAAAATAGCAGCAAATGGCTCTTGGGGATCACGTGTCTATTTTGTGTCCTGTCCTGTCCTGTGGTATTTTTAGGATTCTCCCAGACTTGCTGGTGTTGCTGAGTTCCTGGCATGCTGCTGATGAGCATTTTCTGTCTTTCAGAGGACAAGCTGTACCCCCTGGAGTCTCAAAGCCTGGCCCACAGAACGTTCATGGAAGGTATCACACCCTGCTAGGATGGGAAAGGACCTTAAAAATTCCAGTCACCCAATTCCAGGGGCATGAGGGCAGATCCACCACAATGAAAGTCTGAACAAACCACTGGAAAACATGAGGTTTAAATTCACCCTACACAAGCATGACTGACTCATAGGGGGTTTTCACATGTGCATAAATGTTCCATTTAAAGCCATATTTTAGGGGGTGGTTTGGTTCAGCAAGAAGTCACCAGTTTGGGTGCTAATTCCCACCATTCCACCATGGGATTTTTGAGCATCTCAAAACCTGTGCTTCAGGGCAGTTTTACCACTGTGAGTGAAGGTGATGAAGGCCTGTCCAAGAAGACAACTTCTGGTCAAAAACTTGTGGCTTTTGGACTAAAATGGGAATCTGTATTAATTTAAAAACCCTGAGAATTTTAGGTTTTAAAGGTAACTAAGGCAAATCCTGAGTCATAACTCTAATGAAGAAAAAAAGAAACCGCTCTGATATTAACTCCAAGAACAATATGCTTCATAATTCCTTTGTTTTTGCAATATTTCACAGGACACAACTTCCTGCTGCCTGTTGGATCTCCCTTCTTTGCAGCAGTGCAGAACCTGCAGGAGTGCAGCCAGTTCCAGCTGGCCCTGCAGCTCACGGTGTGTGCCTTCGGCTCCTGCCTGCAGCACGGCATTTCAAACACCATGGAACTGTCCCCGAGTCAAAAGGTGACTTTTGGCAAGTTCAGAGCACTTCTCTAAGGATTTAGAGGGTTAAATCTCTAAGGTTCTCACCGTGGCCTTTTGTTAGCACTGTTGAGTGAGTTTGTGAAGGGAGCTGGTGGTTTCTTCCCTGTTTTTCATGGTCCTCTCCCTTTGCAAAGTGTGTTCAGAACTGAGCTTTTAGTCCTGGCCTTCCTGCAGAGGCTAGAATGAGTGTTAATAATGGCTTACTCTGTTTTTTCATGTTGTTTTAGCATGGCAAAAGTCATAAGTAGAATATTCAAGAAACATTCCTCAGTTCAAAAGCACTTAGAAACAGAAATCCTTTTTCTATCTAGAAGAAATCTTTGTAAGACCTTAAATAAATCTGAAAGTACAATCACTATAGCACCTCCTGCTGTGCTGTAAATGACAAGAAGCTGAAGAATTAGAATTTATTTTTAATTAGGTGCTGTTTTCTTCATAACAGCCACATGACAATGACCTGCTACTCACTGAAACCAGAAGCTTCCTCATAGCTATGAAAGAGAAGAGCAGTTCAGTAATCAAGACCTCTGTCCTGAGCTTATTACACAAGGTAAGAATCCCCTGGAAAGGGTGAGGGAGCCACTTTCTTCTGCTCCACCTGGCAGCCACATGGAATTGTTTCATTGTTTCACCCTTGAGATCTTGGAGCCCAACTGTTAAACTGAAGCCAAGTCCACCCCCAAAGCATGTCCTGAGCACATCTCCACATCTTCAAGCACCTTCAGGAGTTGTGTCTCAGCCACCTCCCTGAAGAGCCTTTTCCAAAGAGTCTTTGTGCCCCTTTGGAGCTGTGGCTCTTTGTTCCTGCTCAATTTGCTCTGCTTGGAAGGTTCTGGACAGTGGGAGCCTCACCTTTGGGGGATCCTTTAGGGTCCCAAATGACTGCAATGGCCTTTAGGATCTGCAGGTATTCTCTATCTCATTTGAAATCCTGGATTTGTTTTAGATTGGTAGTTTTCCTAGGTGGGGGGTGATTTTAAAAAGCTCTGTGCAAAACCTGCAATTTACCATCTTCTAAGGCAACTTAGACTAAGGGAAGTCACTTTCAGACTGGCTTCAGAATATTGAGATGTTACATTTTAAATCCTGAAATGCATTTTTATTCTTTTTCCTCCCTAACTTAAAGACCTGACACGTGTCTAAATTCTGGAGTCTTTTTCCTGTGTTGCACCTGATACAAAGAGACCTATTGAAGAAATTAAATAAATTCCTAAACTTCATCATTTTTTCTCCCAAACCACAGGTGTTCAACTCTCATGTCATCGATCAGAGCCTGGCCCTGGGCTACTGCACTGTTTTGCCCAAGGAAGAAACCTTCAATAAGCTGTGGGAGGTCATAAACAACTCATGGCAGAATTACAGAAAAGTTTTGGTAAATTCCCAAGGCCTTGAGTTTCTTCAGCAAACAGAGAATGTTAAAGAGATCCTTCTTGTAGGGCCCTGGGAGAGGAGCTGCCTCTGTACCACAGTGAGAAGTTGCTGTCAATATTAATGTGATTTTCAACCTCATCATGACTTATTCCAAAGCTTGAAAATATTTATTTTATTTTTATATCATCATAATTGATATTATATTTTGGATAAGTTGTTCTCTGACAGCAGTTCTCAAGAATGGAATGAGTGAATACATTATTTAAATATAAAGGAAGATAAGAAGTAGATAAATGGGGAGGGACAGTAATGGAAATTCTGAGAAAATGCCTAAAAATACCTTTTGATTTACTTTCTACAGTGTTAGGAAAATGTTTTAGAGAAAGTAAACTTTAAAGCAGCTTTGAGCTGCCAGCTCAGGAGGTGAGGCAGTCCTGACACCTTCTCTGAGGTTTGTTTTAATTTCACACAGTTGTGTGATCATTTATGAATTGTTTGAAGTTCCTCTAAGGATTCAGATCTCAGGATTCCAAATTTTCAGATTATTTCTTAGACTTGTATTCACTTCCTTTCTCCTTCCTTCTAGGCAGTAGCTCTGGTGGGAGCAGAGCTTGCTGACCAATATGGTGAAGCAGAAGAAAAGAGAAAATTCCAGGAGTTGGTTATTGATGCAGAATGGGGCATCCAACTCAGTAAATTTGGTGTAAGTTTTTATTGATGTACTTATTTTAGGGGTTTATTAACTAATCAGTTAACAATATCAATATAATCTGGGATGTGTGAGAGTTTTTAGGCAGATTTCCCATTCACATATAAGCAAAGTTGGGATTTTGTTTTTGATTTTTCATTCTGCTTATCTGCATAAATAAACATCAAAAATGGAAATGCAGTAATTGAGGGGGCTGCAAAAGAAGATTTAAGTTCTTAAGTATTATTTGACATGGGATAATCAGCAAATCCATTGCTTTCTCCTGCTCTGAAAGTGTCTGGATTGAAACTAAAAGAAGTCAAAGCTTCATTGTACAAGGAATTGGTTTTGATATTTTCTAAAAGAATCTCTTGAGCAGATGAATGTGTTTTTATCTGCAGATTTCTTTTGAGAATGTGTTTAGACAGCCACCAGTAAGGAA
This sequence comes from Onychostruthus taczanowskii, assembly GCF_017590055.1. Classification (NCBI taxonomy): domain Eukaryota; kingdom Metazoa; phylum Chordata; class Aves; order Passeriformes; family Passeridae; genus Onychostruthus; species Onychostruthus taczanowskii. The sequence continues at coordinate 3,317,604 of NW_024500572.1, forward strand.
GAAAGAACTCATAAGAGTGCTGGTACAAAACCCAGAAGTGGACACAGCTCTCATCTTGAATTACTGCAGGTACTGATTCCATGAAATCTATTTAGCTTTAAATAAATCTTAATTAATAGAAAATGCAAACTCTTCTCCTTTTTTTTTAAAAAATGCAATTTAGAATACATCCTGCCTTGGATTAATTTATTTATAAGGAAAGAAGCTGCTTGATGACACCAAAGCTCCCAGAGTGAATCACATTCTGTTCTTTCCCAGCACTTTCATGCTGGACAGTGATGCTGCACTGCAGCTCTGCATTGAAACCCTTCTGCTCCAGAATTCAAACACAAATGATGGTGAAGATGACTCTGCAGAAAGCAGTGAGAGGCAACCTCATTCCACATTACTGGCTAGAGCACTAAAAATAATCCCTCTGCTGAACAGCACCAAAGACCTGGTCATGAGCCTCAGTGGAATATTGTACAAGGTAAAAAAAAATTAAAATAAAACAAAAAACCAACAGAGCCACATCCCTGGAATCTACATCTAATAATTGCTGCATGTCACTTGAATGACAGAGGAATAATTCCACAGAAACTGAAAAGGTTGTGTTTTTTCCAAATTTTCTTAAAGCTTGTAAATGTTAAGATTCAGTTTTTTGCTTCTCTACAAAAGAAATGACAGCCACATATCTAATTTTCTTAAAAGAGAGGCAGCAGTCTTTCATCCCCACTTCCCTTAAAAACTGACCAGCCAGAAAATCAAACAAAAAAGTCATTTAGAAATACACTGGAAGAGTTCTACATTAAAAGTAGGTGGGGGCTAAAAATGATGTGTTGGGGCTGTTTTTGTTTGGTTGGGGTTTGATTTTTTATTTTGGAGGGTTGGGGTTTTTGTGGGGTGAGTTTTTGGGAGTTTGTAGGTTTGTTTTATTTGTTTTCAGCACTTATTGTTTGGTCTTTCTGCAAAACCCTGATGCCTTTTTTTAGGATTAAAGAAAGTCTTTTAGAGAATTATGTCATGATGCTTATATCAACATAACATTGAAGAAACCGTAACTGATATTAAAATTGGGGGGAAATCAACATGTATGTTTTTATAAGACAAATCATGTAAGCTCTTATAAAACAGATGATTATTTTGAACAGCTGGATCCTTATGACTATGAAACCCTGGAAATTGTCCTGAGAGTGATCCAAAGTGCTGATGAGAAGAACACCAGCATCCAGCTGAGCCAGGTGTGTCCAGATGTGTGACCTTGCCAATGGCACCTCAATTCTGCTTTGTCTGTTTACTGATGGAGCTATTCAGCACTGTTGAAAGTAAATTAATTATTCCATGTACACATCTTTCCTTCAGAAAATAGCCTTTAAAAAGTGATTTCTGGTAATTTCTCAGTGATTTATATTTTCTTATTTCTTTCTTTTTTTTTTTTTCCTAGGCTTTGAGCCTCCTCAAACATCTGAAATCTTACACCAGGATTTCTCCACCAGTGGACCTAGAACACCAGTATGTTTTGGATCACATGATTCCCCTGTCTCCAGCTGCTCACACCAGGCTGCCCTTTCACCTGCTGTTCTTCAGGACTGCCCAGTGTTTCTGGAACATTATATGTGAGTTCAGGATCTCAGATTCCCTTTCTCTGCTATCTCTGACCTTCAAAGTGCCCCAGTTTATGTTGTGTATCAACTCTAATTCTTCATTAATGCAGTTTTCATCCCAACTGCTTTTGAAAGCTCTTCTTGTGCTCCCAAATTGCTGCCCAGAGGAGCTAAGATGATAAATACAGTGCAGGGTTTGTCCTCAAATTACTTCCTAGGACCTCCAGAATTTATCCACATATTCCCCTTCCCAGCCCAGTGGGGATAATTAGGATCAGATCCTCTCTCTCCCAATGGAGATCCCCATCCACCAATAAACTGAAAGTGCTTCATTTCACAGAGGAAGCTGCCAGTGGATTGTGAGACTCACAGGCAACTTTTCCTTTTCAGCTGCAGAGCTCAGTGAGGAAACCTTCCCAACCCTTCTGTTGATTTCCAAACTAATGAAGGTACAGTAACAGCTTGAAGGAATTGATTTCAACATTATTCCCTGCACCCCAAAAAAAGAAGTTTCCATTTTTCTTTTGCATGGTGTTGGCCTCACTGTAGAAGCCCTGACAACTCTTCATCTACTTTACCACTTTCCCAGGTTTCCCTGGATACCTTCCACATGTCTGCAGTTCGACATGTCTTTGAAAAAAAACTGAAACCAAAAATATTCAAAATGAGAAGCAGTGGCTGTACCTCCATTGTTAACAAGGAAACCATCAAAACTGTGCAGGCACTTCACTCCTATCTGCTGGCCATAGTCAATCCAGAGTGGGCTGTGGCCATGGCTCACAAGATTGCCCAGGAATTCCCCACAGGTGAGTTGCAGATGGGATGGGGAAGGAATGGAAGGCTTGGGACAAGCAGAGCGAGGCTGGGAGCAAACATTTGTTCACTGATCCTGAATAAACCCAGCAAAGCTGGAGCATGAACATGAATTTGTGTCCTCAATCCAGTTTGAAACAAGAGGTTGGGAACAAGAGGTTGGAAAAACACAGCATCACCATCAAATCCTTTTTCCCCCTCTTTTTGTAGAATCATAGAAAGGCTTTAAGGTCCTTCCAGCCCGAACCTGGACACCTTGCACTAGACCAGGTTGCTCCAAGCCCCATCCAACCTGGCCCTGTTGTCCTGCCAGAAGTTTCTCCATGTTCACACCATCTTCAGACAAGTTTTCCACCAAAAGTCAAGATTTCAGCCCAACTTAATCACTTTCTCTGCTATTTGAAACCAAATAAATAATGTATTTTTGGTCTTTAGACACAAGAGTTTTCCTAATATTTTAAATAGCTTCTAATTATTTTTTAATTCTTCAAAATAAAATGGATATAGTATATAGTGTAAGAAGGATTAATGAAAACTTAATTTATTTACTTCTTTCCATTCCTTTTTTTTAATCTTTAAAAAGGTCCTGACCATGTCCAGGCACTGAAATTCTGTCTCTACCTGGCTGAGAAGTGGCTGAAGAGTACTACAGCTAAGGTAAGGGAAACTGCTTGCCAGATTGTTGTGAAATCATTACAAAAATCACAAAATACTTAAGTTTGTATTTTAATTTTTGGTGTTTTTTGCAGTGGTGTGTAAATTGTACCATAACCAACCCTGATATGGGAAATGCTTTAGGGGAAGTGACCCCCAGAAGAATCTCCTCTGTCCTGGAACATTCTCCTGCAAAAATCAGGCTTAGTGTTCTTGGAGCTTGGACAAAAAATGAGCAGTTTTAGGGAAGAAGAATTTGTTCCTTCTCCTGTTGTGTGCATTTTTCTTGCTGCAGGAGAACAAGGTGGAATGTGATCCAGCTTTGATCAATAGCATTACTAATTTTTGCTTGCAGTTCCAAGAATCTTTAGCTGTTTGCAGGGTTAGGTATAAAGAGAATCTGCTTTGACTTGATTCTCAGGCTTGTTTTCACATGGTTGCCCTTCACAGGGAAAGGTGAATAAGAACCTCAGCTTTGATTTTAAATCTCAAACTTCCTATGGAGTTGTTGAGGCACAAAGAACCCTCAATCATTCTCTGTACTGAGTCACAAGATCAGAGAGAATTATGCCAAAATTAAACTGAAATTTCAACAGCCACAAGTTTGAATCTTTTTTTCTTCTACATTTTACCTCGAAAATCTCTTAATTTTACCTACTTGGACATATTTTATTTGGCTCTTTCAAAACATTTGCAATTTTTTTCAAAATACCTTTCCTAGCTAGAGCAATGTGGTTAATCCTCTCAGTCTGCATAAAAAAATATCTGTGGGTACAGGTGTGGGGTCACCCCTGAAGAGCAGGTCCTGCTGTCCAGTCTGTAAAGAGATGATTTTTCTTGTGCTTTTGAGTAAAAGAGGCTTTTTTATGTAAAACTCTGATGTTTTGCTAAAGGGTGAGCCACATGAGAAAGCAGAAGTCCTCCAGAGGAACTTACACTTGCAGTATAAGAGAGCAGCAACAGAAAATGTCCTGATAACAAAAAACTTGAACACTGGGGAGCATCTAAAATCCATTGGGAAACCAGCAAATCTGATTGTTTTACTGTATGAACACCACAGCATAGACCAGAGGTTCCAAAATCCAGCTGGCAGAGATTACCCAGGTGAGTTTGAGCAAAGAGAAACTCTTTAACAAACCCCAACTCTGGTTTGGAAATAACATTGCACCTCTTCCTGCAGATATCCACGTGGCAGCAAAGGAGATTGCTGAGATTAACAACTTGGATATGAACAAAATCTGTGACAAGCTGCTGGCCAAATGGCTGTGTCCAAGCACACCACCCCCAGGGGTAAGAAACTTTGGGATTTGAAGGAAAATTACCTATTTATATAAAATATGGGCTTTTTTCCCTCCACTTGTTCAAAAAACCTGAGGTTATTCTGTACAAACTGCCTGTAGTACTCAAGAATGTATTTAAGATTTCAGTACTTCCCTAAAATAGCACAGCAGGGTCTGTGGTGAGAAGGATTTGAAATGTTTTTTCCTTTTCTCTGTGTGGATTCAAGCCTTCCCTTTAGTGCAGCCAGCCTGAAGGAGTAAAGCAGTTGTAAATACATCAGCCTCATCAAACACTGCTTTTAGCAGGGATGTGACCCAGCTATTTATCCAAAAAATGTGGAAAACTCATCTAAATTTTCATTTCTTTTTAAAGAAAACCCAAGAAATCTTTGGAGATGTACAGGAGGATGAAGAGCTCCGAAGGTGTGTGTGTTCTCTTACCTGTGATATGGTGAATTATTTTTAACTAGCCAGTTAAAAATGGCTTTTTCAAGAAACCTAACAGTGGGTGTGTGATTCAGAGCTCATTGTTCTTATTTTTACTTTCTGCTGACATCACTTTTGAATCACCCAATATTTATTTATACCACAAAACCCCACTGACAATAACTTACAGATGTAAGTTTTTAAGAGTAACTTTTTGGAGGTTCCCCCTCCTTTTTCATATCCTTGCTCTCTTTTTGACAGTGAAATATTCACATTTAAGTGACAGTTGATGTGTTGTATTTCAGTAGCTGTACCTGCCTTAAAAATAAACCCATTTTTGCAGGGTTATTTACCTGCTTCAGTCTCGCCCTCTGGATTACAGTTCAAGAATGCTTTTTGCAATTACAACATCTGCCACATCTGTGAGTTGCTAAATTCTTGCTTTAGCTTTTTGTCTCATTAAAATCAAGTGTTTTACTGCAAGAGCTTCAACTTTTGGTCTTTGCACCTGTGTTTTGGATGGTTTGTGATTTGTATGAGCTGTGTTTTTCTCCCCTCACCAACCTTTGGGTTAAAACTGTAATTTTCATGAATTTTACTATTAAGTCTCAAGAGAAGCCCTTGAACTCTGGGTTTTCTAAACCTATTGCTGGTATTATCTGAAACAACTCCATGAAACATTTGCCAGAGTGTGCCTTAAGCTGGTATAAGACACTGGCTCACTTTGTCTGGAATGAAAGCAGAGTGGTAAAATTGTTTCAGCAGAGCCTTAACCTCCAGTTTTCCCACACCTAATTACATTTCTGCTACTATATATCACAAATGTTTTTCTTGCCTGTATCAATAGTCTGAAATCTAGAAAACTAGAGGGTTTTGCACACCTGGGATGATCCTTTCTAGTTGTTCAGCCTGTAGTTGTGACTTTGGGACTGTGTTTTCCCCCTCAGCCCTTTGATGACACCCAGCTGACGTTTGCTCACAGGACCAGAGCCTTCAGGTGTTTGCTCTACCTGGCAGACACCACCACTGTGGAATCACTCTTCAAGAAACCCATTGAGAAAGTCAAGTAAGAGGAATTTTTTACATATTTAAGGGCACTTTTCAGTGTTATCCTGAGCTTGGATACGTGGATTAAAACATAAATGTCACTTAACTCCTGCTTTGGGTGGGGGTTATTTTCACAGGTATTTTCTGAAGTGCTGCATTTATCTGGCAGAGTTTGAGATCTTGAATATTCCATACACTTGTGAATCATTCCACAAGAGCCCTAAGGAAGGCATGATTAAAGGGCTATGGAAGAACCACAGCCATGAACCCAGGGTAGGATTTTTAAATCCTTTGTAAATTTTGTTACACACTGTGTGAATTTACACCTCTCTGCAAAGAACAGGCTTTCCTAAACATTTTTCTTCAATGTACTCTGGAAATGACAGATAAAAGCTTTACCCTTTCTACAGTTAGAAAATAAAATACCACATTTAGATGGTTTAGGTTTTGTTCCTCCCATGTGTGCAATAATTTTGGAAGTGGCTTGGAAAGGTTTGCAGATGAATTTCTGTTAAAATGCAGCATGTTCTTGGCTCCCCTTCAGGCTGTGAGACTGGTGACAGAGCTGAGTCTAGAATACCAAGTCTATGATCCCCAGCTCTGGAATGGCCTCCTACAGAAACTCCTGGGCTTCAATATGGTAAGGAATTTTTTAAAGATAAAACTCTGCAGCAAGGGGAGAAAAAGGCTGGGTTTATCCTGTGATTTGTGAAGAACAGGATAGATACAGAAACTATAAACCATTGTTACTCTGAGTTCTGAGATACTGAACTGGTGAAGACTTCAGGAATTTGAATTTTGATCTTAAATTGTTAACAATTGTTAATTGTTAAACTTTGAGGTTTTTTAAAGCCTTTCAAAATAAATCCTATGGTAATAATATGAAGAAAAATATTATCAATTTATAACATAATAGGCACATTCTTGTGTGCAAATGTATACAAACTGTGCATACTTGTATTTCCATGTGTGTACATGTATACATGAGCCCTAAAATGTATTTATGATGGTGGAAATCCTGATTGTTGCCATTCAGAACCCTAATTGCCTGTGACTGTCAAACATTGTGTAAAGTTGCTGCAGCCTGAGGAGGTAACAGATGTACCTGGCACTGTGGTTGATAATTTAATTTATTATTATCAATTTGTAACATAATAGGCACATTCTTGTGTGCAAATATATACAAACTGTGCATGCTTGTATTTCCATGTGTGTACATGTATACATGAGCCCTAAAATGTATTTATGATGGTGGAAATCCTGATTGTTGCCATTCAGAACCCTAATTGCCTGTGACTGTCAAACATTGTGTAAAGTTGCTGCAGCCTGAGGAGGTAACAGATGTACCTGGCACTGTGGTTGATAATTTAATTTACTGAACTACAAAGCAAATTTCCATAGGTGTCAAAAGAACACAGGTACCTTGAGAAACTCTTAAGTTTGCATGCTGCAGACAAAACAAGCTAAATTTGGCAATTATGTACAGTTTTCTGTGTATTATTGCCAGATCTTCAGAAACACCAAAGGACTTGATTTTTTTTTTTCTTCCAGATTCAGTATCTAAGAAGAGTTTTGGTTGCAATTACTGGGATTCCTTCATTATGGGAGGTAAGCAAATATTGTCTGGCTCCTCATCTTTTTCTTCACTTAACAGTAATGTGGAGTGTTTGTGTGTCAGCCATGAAAAGATCCTTTTTGAATTCCTGCTATTTCTATGACAGTGCAGTATATCAGTAAACATCAGACAGAATCGGTCAGAATATTCCTAAATCTTAGACTCTGAGCTAAGGAAAGCAACATTAGGGAATAATTCAGGATAAATAAACAGGAATATTGACAGGCTTCCTCCAGGTGCACTGGGGTGTCTGTGTTTATACACTTTTGCTTACACCTGGTTTTGGCTGGAATTTGAAAAAACAACTTTGTTCCATCAGATTCCCAGCTTCAGCCGAGCCTGGCGCAGCGTGGTCCTGTCCCCCTTCCTCACAGGTAGGGCTGTAACTCCCTGCCCTGCCCCTGGAGTAACTTGGTTGTAGATTTACTACACCTTGTCCTCTTTCTTTCTTTCTTTCTCAGCCTCGTGTCCACCAAGTCCCAGGCAGCTGCAGGAGTGCAGGGAGTGCTTTGTGCTCCTGCTCAGGTGAGTTCCCAGCCCTGCTCCTGAACATTCTGTGCATGAGCCAGAGCTGCACTGCCTCTGCAGTGTAAAAAGCACTTTGTTTCCTTATTTCAGTCACCACAATGCTCTGACTTGCTGTAAGGACCCACCACTTGAGAGAGAGCCCAACTTGAACCAAAGTTAGTTGGGAAATAGAATAGGTTTGGGTTGGGTGGGACCCTAAAGATTATCTGGAGAGGGATCCTACACTACTCTGCAGACACATCTGTGCCAAAGCTCTGCTCTGGGCAGTGGCCAACAATGGGCCTCAAAATAGGTTGTTTAGAGAAACTGGAGGTGTGATTTGGGGTTTTAGAAAATCCTTATTGGTCTGTATTCAGTGAAACTTCAATTTGCTTGGCCATTTTTGGAATAAATGTGAGGTAGAAATGTGTTGCTCTACCTGACTTCCAAATCTCAGGGCAGTTTTGCTGACAGCACTGAGACATCCAGTTAAACAAATCACAGCTGAGAACTTCCCTCCTGGTCTCCTGAAGGTGTCCTGTCCTGGCTGACCTGGATATTGTTGGAATTGCTAAGCAATACACCCAGCTGGACCTCCCAGCTTTTGCCCTGGGCTGCCTCTTGGTCACTCCTCACTCTGAGAAGAGAGAGCAGCAAATTCAGGTAAATCAGTTTTGTGTCCTGTCACTGCAAGGGAAATGTCCTTAAGCATGTCCTGCTCACCAGGGCAGGCCAGAGGTGAATTCCAGTTTATTTCAACACATCCCTGCTGATAAATGCTCAACATCTCCACCCTCAAAGGCTTCTAAAGGGATCATGTGAACACTTCCTCCTTTTCTTTTAAAACTTCAGTCATCCACAGTAGCTTTGTCATCTGACTTTGCCTTTAGAGATCTTGAGGATGTTTTATGAGATCCCACCCATAAAGCACACGGGGGAAAAAACCCAGTAAAACCCAAGCCAGAGCACAGGTTAAGAAAAGCACTGAATCCTACTTTGGAAGGGTGTTGAGTTGAAAGCTCCTGGCTTCCAAGGAAGGTGTTTGATATGCACCAGCTCTGATAGAAACCTTCTGCCTTAAAGCCTTGTCCTCACCATTCATGAACCTTGACATTTCCCCTGCTCCTCTCATTTGTTTCCATTTATTTCTGCTCTGCATTGTTCTCCCAGATGAAGCATTAGAGGCTGTTCCCATATTTGTCACCAGTAAATTCTCTGACTTCCAGTCATTAAAGTTCTTCTCAGAAAGTTTTCCCCAAATCACAGCTGTAGTGTAAGACACTCAGCCTGCTGGCAATGAGTCAAAAAATCCTCTGACAGCTACAGCAAAACACCATTTGAGAGAGTTAAAAGCAACTTTCAGTCCAAGCACACAGATCCTGGTTTGATAATTCTGTATTTGCACCTAGAATTTCAAAAGGTTTCTGAATAAATCAAGCATTTGCTCTGAAGGGAGTGTTCCTGCTTTAATCAATCACAGAATAATAATGTTTTGTAACTTATTTTCACAAGGGTTTGTTATCAACCTGTAAGAAAGAAACTGTGCTGCAACAATTGGATGAACACATGGACACTGGAGAACTGGTAGCAGTTGCTTCCCAGGTAAATAAATCAAATTTACTTCACTTCCCTTTGACTTGGAGGCTTTTTTGATAGAAAAGTGTTCACAGAATCTTTTCTCTCTCCTCTGATCCTTATCCAGGCTTACCTGACTTTAAATGCTCAAAAAACGTAAAATACTTGTAAAATGCATTTTTATTTATGTTGTGCATCTGAGAAACTTCTTGTACATACCCAGTGCCACGTTCTGGGCTGTCCCTGTTTGGAGGGCAGCAGAACCACCCTGTTTTTCCTCAATAAATATTTGAGGCTAAAAGGCCAAAGGGTTTGGGAAACTGCACTTCTGCCTTGCCTTGGGCTGCCTCCCCATGGGCAAGTTTAACTCACTTCCCTCTATGAATCTGGGATCAGTTTTCATTAAATCTGCCATTTCACAGCACTTAAATAAAATGTAAAAAAAACAAACTCTATTCTTTATAGAGGCCAATATGAAAATTATGAGTTCTTTCCATTCAAAAGTAAAATCTCTTTTGTCTAAAATATTAACACTTCTCATTTCTAACACTTAAATCTACAGATCAGCTCTTTGGTTTTGGACAGTATCATCAATGAGAAGCTCTATGAACAGTTCTGGAAAACCAAATATTATCCACTGTTAAAGCAACACCTGATAAACACCCACAGAATAAAAGAGCTGGTGGATTATTTTGCCAAAAAGAACTGGTAAGTTAATAAATTGTAAAAAATCAGGTAGCAATTGCAGGAGTAAATCTCACCTTTATTTAATTTTCCTTCGTTTGAAGTCATGGAGGTTTTCTAATACTTAGTCTCTAAGGATTTTTAAGTATTGCTAAGTTAATAAAGAAATAAATTTCACCTCACTAGGACAGAGTTTTACAGCCATTCAAGACCAAGTAACAGATTGTTAAGCCTGGACCAGCAGCAGATCAAATGCAGTTAAAATAGAAGCAACCAGAGTGAAATAATCAAAACCTTGACCTTACCTTTAGGTGAATCCAGCTCAGGGGCATCACAGAGTCACAGCTTCAGCAATAAAAAAATTCAGAAAAAATTAAATGAGCTGCCTGTACTGAAGACTTGGGAATTGGTGGTTTTGCCACGAATTTTCAACAAGTAAAAGCCCTTCTTGTTCTCCACTTAAATCCCAAAAGGGGCTGGGTTGGGCCCCACTCACCTGGGGACTCACAGCACCTGGGCTCCTCTGGGGACTGCAGGGCACTGCTACCACTGATCCCCACTCAGACTGGGACAGGAACCAAGAAACATTTAAATTCTGTACTTATTGATTTTATTAACAGCCCCCAGGAAAAAGGCAGGCTTGCTCTCTCTACTGGGAAATGACAGGGCCCACCTGACTTCAAAGCTAGGGGATCATACTTTGGTGTTTTACTTCTGTTGTCTAAATTGTTGGCTTTTTAGAGAGCTTCATTTGACAAAGTTGATCAGCTTTTGCCTCTTACAGCCTTGACGATGCAACAGCCCTGATTCAAGAGTATCAAAAGCAATGTGGAAACCCTGCTCTGGCAGATGTCCCAGCATCTCATCTTCTGCAGGTAAAACAAACCTTCTCTGCACCTCAGGCACTATTTTCTCCTTTTTCTCTAAAGATTTTCACCCAACTTCTTGCAAAAATACTTTTTAGCTGATCTACTTTTGTAACATGTGTTGTATATAATAAAATATCCCTTCATTAATGCAAATAATTCATTTTACCTGAACCACATCTGTGTCCTGGATCACATCCCATTTTCCTAAGCCCTATTAGTGTTGTTCTTTGACCTTCCAGATGTACCTGAATGGATCAGAGGGGTCCTGTGTCCTGGAAGTGCCATAAATTAACTGAAGATTTCCCCTTTTCCCTCCTCCCTCTGCTGGCAGGAGGTTGGGCTGTGCATTCACAACTCTTGTACTGTCAGGAGAACATCAGACAAAACCCCCAAAGCTTTTCCCAAGAGCCTCCACAACCTCTCCACGTTTTCCAGCTGTTCCAGGCTGCTTCTCCTCCATTCTCCACCCCCACAAAACCAGTTCAGACTCACAGCAGAATTTCCTGTTTGGAGTCATCAGTTCATACTCAGCACTTTAACTTTTGGGAAGGAGTAAAGTTTATTTCCTTTACTTCTGTATTTCCTCATGTTCAGGCCTGCTGCCAGGAGCACTCTGAGGTGTCACCCACAGCAACAGAACCTTGTCACCACTGTGACAGACTTTTGTAAAACTGCAGGGGCTGTGGTTCATGTAAAATACTTTGTACACAAATTGTAAGTGTAACTTTACAAACTTATGTATCAGTTTTGGCCTTCCAGTATAAATAAATGTGTGTCAATTTTGGCCTTACAGTGTAAATTAAAAATAAATAAACTTATGCATCCATTTTGGCCCCTTACAATATTCTATAACCCTCTTAATTATGAGTTTGTCAATAAATGGATGTTCCAGTCAATGGAATTCCCTGAATCACATGCCAAGGTTTTCTTTTCAACTTTGCTCTGACTGCATGAAGTGCAATTAGCCAGAGGTTCTTGAGACACCAGCCTGAAATGTCTTTTTGTCCAGGGCAAAGCAGGTTTATTTTGAACAGAAATGAGTCATTCAGTCAGCTCATGCCACAGAAAGAAGGGTTCCAGCTGATGGAAGTGTCATAAACCAAAGGCCAAGGAAACTGCCCCCATCCTAAACATTCTGCTGGGGGAGACAAAAGATAAAAACCTGTTTTGTTGGAAAGTTACAGCAGTTGTGAGAAAGGGGAGCTGTTAAATACATTCAGGTGCCTGCAGCTGTGGGAACAGAGGAGCCACAAGGTGCTGCTCCTTGAACAACCCAGATTTATCTTCAGCAGCTTTAAGAGTCACATGGAATTACATCACTGAGAGTCTCTGCACATGGAGCAAAGAGCACAAAAAGTGGAGTGTCAGATGTGAGCCACAAATAAAGGAAACCTCTCCTCACTGGTTATAGATTGAATGAGATCATCATTCACGAAAGCACAGGGAGATTTGAAAGTGCTTTGATCAGAAAAAGACTCAAACTCTGCAGTGAAATTACAAGGTAACTGTAATCCTTTCAGAGTTTATCAAGCCATTTTACTCCTTGAACTTAGTTGAGGATGTTCAGTTGAGACAATTAAATATAAACTGGATTCTGGAGCAAACCCAGCCTGGTCCCAGAGCCCTCAATCTCTGTTCCAGCCCTGTCCAAGCATCCCTTGGAAGGGGAGCACCAAACCACCACAACTGCTGCATTCTTCCCCAACACCACCTCACCAAGCTCAGCTTTTCTATGAAGTGGAGTTTATTACAACATTAAGGAGCAGTATTTCGACAGTTATCTTAATGGAATATTTTACAAATCATACAGAGAAAAGCAAACACAAGGTTGTTTAAATTCATGACAAGAAGTTACATTGTTAAGCTGTTAGAGACAGTGCAGGGCTGTAAACGAGCAGTCAAGTTTTGGAACTTGCAGTTCAGAAGGAGATGGTAAAAATACCAGACAAGCAAAAACATTTTTTAGGATTTCTTGTACTCGATTCTTTCTACCTTCACATCATCTCCAATTAGTTGATAGACATATGTAACTACTGTAGAAGCCTGGATGTCCATCAGCACAAATGAGGGAATGATGTTGCTGGAAAAAGAGGAAAGAAGTCATAGTGATTGTGTGTCTATAACCCCCTTAGTGTTTTACCAATATTCAGCAGAAATCACTTCAAGAAAAATGAGAATTAATTCTGTAAGTACAGCACATGAGATCTGAGGCTGTGAGCATTTAATCTTTCAGTCCAGGAGACTGAGCAAGTACAACTGTGTGAGTTATACAACTCTAACTATCCTCTCCCTGACATTTAAATCAGAAATATTAACCCTCAGGAATTTGTAGTTCAGCTTTTTTACAAAAAACAAAACAAAACAAAAAAAAAATCCCCCCAACATTCACTTACTTCTCTAAGGCATGGTAGGCTCCTGTAGCTGATCCTGGGTTGATATAGAATTTATTTTCATGTTCAAATGCCTCAAATTTGTGTGTGTGTCCTGAAATGAGGATGTCCACATCAAACTGCCTCTGGAGCAGTGCCAGGCTGGCCATGTCACCCCAGGGGATCACCTGATGGCCATGAATCAGCCCAATTTTGAACTGTCCAACAGTCACAACTTTCTGCTCAGGATAATTCAGGTTCTAAACACAAAGAAAACAAACCAACCCCAGATTAGACAGATTTCTATTTAAACCCAACACCCAGAAGGGGAGACCTCAGGAACTCATTCCACCACTTTTACTTGAACGAACTCCAAATGTAAAAACCATAAAAAATACCCCAAAAAAAACCAGACACTACCTCATCAAAGTCCCCTCTGACAACATGAACATCCCCAGCCAGGGTCTTGAGGTAGTCATAGGTGTCCTTGGTGCAGAGGTTCCCTGTGCACAGGATGTGTTGGATCTTGCCAGGCACCAGCAGCTTTTTGAACTTGGCCGGGAGGCTGTTGCAGCGATGGGGGATGTGGAGGTCACCCAGCACCAGCACCAACTTCAGGGACAGAGGGGACACACAGGGTTAGGGCACAGCCAGCACTGCAGTGTCCCCTGCAGAGCCACACCCTGGCACTTGGACCCAAAAGCTGTGGCAGTGAGGATGGAATGGTGACGGGATTTTGTTCCGTGGGGAACGAGGGTCTTTGCCAGGCCACGAGCAGAGGGGGATTCACAAACAGCTCTGCAAGATTATTGTTTGTTGCTGAAGGCCAACAGAGCAATAGCTGCACTGTTAACACGTTCCTGTTGTATTTTACACAAATTTGGGAGCTGCCATAAACCACCCCACTGTTTTTTCTCTCTAACTTAAATCTTTTTCAAGCATAGACCTGGCTAACTAAACTGCAGCCACTTCTCTTAAATAAACTCTTCATCCAAGTTTCTCTCCCCTTACTAAAAAAAAAAACAAACCAAAACCCCAAAATATTTTTAAAAAGCAGCAAATTTACAACTTATGTTAATAGCTGACCAGAAGAGGAAGAGTGTTCAGAGTGGTAGAAACCACTGAAAAACTGAATAAGGCTAAAAAATAACAACAAAATACAAACAGGGCACTGCAGAGAAGCCAATCCAGGTCACTGCACAGTGCTCCTGTCACCACTCCTACACATTTACAATTTCAGATGCCAAAATAAAAATGTAGAGGGGGGGGGCTTCAAAATTAAGGCCTGAGATGGTGCAAGGCCTTGGCTTAACAGCACAGGCTTGAAATCTGCAAATAAAGCAATAATGCAAGCAACACAGGGCAAATTAATTGTGCAAAAAGGGCATGAGAAGCTTTACAAAGCAGGGAATGTTATGGCACTGCTCTGGGAAAACCCTGGATCTGGGGACACTCAGCCCTAGGAACTCAAAGAATGGCTCCAAATTAAAGAGATTTTTATCTTCCACTTCATGTTAGTGGGGCAGTTCCTAAAATGACACCCTCAAATGTAAAGGTAAAGGACACAGCCCAGATTTATTTCTAGAAACAAATATAACTAGGCTAGGAAATTGTATTTTTAAAGATTTTTTTCCCCTCATGGGATTTTAGGCCATGCAGTTACCTTCAGGCCAACAGTGCTCAATAAGGCAGAGGGAGCTTGAGAAGTATTTTTGATTGGTTTAGGGTTTTTTTTATATTAAGAACACCTCAGTTCCACCATCAAACCCATCTGGAGACAGATGGTTGAAAGTACTGCCAATGCAATAAAAAAGCTTTTTAATTAATGAGTGACCAATTTAAAATCAAACCAGAAGGGGAAAAAAAAATACATTTTTGATGGTCTTTGTGTGTAACAGTGATGTGGATTAATAAGTGGCAATAGCTGGATTGTCTCACTGCTGCCTGAGGGAGTTCAGTGTGCAGTACCAGTTATGTATTTGATGTTTAATAAAATGATCCTGCCCCTCACACACCCACCGAGCCAGCAGCGTGTGCTCTCAGCACAGAAATCCCCTTTGCTGACAAAACGCCAGCCCCACGCTTCCCCAAAATTCACATTTCAGCTCCCATTCGTTACAGAAGAGCTCAGCAAGCTGCAGGAACCAAACCACAGGAGCAGCACTGCAGGGTTTCATCACCACACGTTTCTAGAGCTTAAAGCAGTGGCGACAAATGCCAAAACACCTGGATTTTGGGAGTGATCTGAGGCGCGGGATGGCCAGCAGCCCCTGAATTCATCGGAGCCACCTGCCAGTGCCACGGAGGAACACGAGCGAGCCCTTCCCAGGGGTGTCAGCGAGAGCCAAGGAGTGACTTACTCTGTGCCCAGCCTGACGGGAATGAAGGAGTTGATTGCAGGGGATGAGAAACAGGGCGGAACATGATCAATGTTAAACGACAGGAAGCAACAGAAGAGAAAACACAGCCGAATGAACGGGCAAATAATAATTAATGAGTTGTCGATGTTATGAAAGAAGCGTTAAATAATTTAAAAAAAAAAATTATTAATGCGATTACGATAAAATTAAGACAAATTATAAACGGAGATCCTGCAGTCACGGCCCGGCCCTCACCGCCCTGGGGGCCTCGCCTCAGCTGGGGATCGCCCTCCCGCCCGCTCTGCCCCAGCCCGGCCGGGTCGGGCCCGGCTGCTGTGGCCGTGCCGGGGGTTCCGGTGTGCCCGGGGGGTGCCGGGGGGTCCCGGGGGCTCCGGGGTCTCCCCGCTCTCACCATCGCGCCCGCTCCGCTCCGGCCCTCCCGGAACCGCCCGTCGCCGCCCCCGCTACGGCGTCTGCGAAAGGACAACAGAGCGCCGAACGCGTCCGTGCCGCCTTCCGCTGGCTGGGTTTTTACGCAGTCAGGGTTTTACACAGGTGAAACGAGAGTTGTCCGCAAAACGAGCCGATAATGACGAGAGAGAGAGAGAGAGAGAAACAAACAAACAAACACTGATTATTTATTTCAGAGTCGCGCAAGCCTGGGCGCTCCGTGGTCTCCCACAAGCCAAGCGCCCCCGACTATCAATTATTTTTACTATTTATGCATTTTAGGAAACAAAAGAATTGGTGTTCATTGGCTAGAAGTTACATAGTTCTCTTATTAATTAGTATTCCATAGGTAATGACTCTCTTGCCTCCCATGATAATTAGTGCCATGCTCAGCCCTTTTCTTTTGGGTCGGGGGCGTTTCCCGGCTCTGTTCCTGGGCTGGGGCTGCCGAGGGCAGCTCCGATCTCTGCTCTGGGACAGGGACAGATCCAGGCTGGAGCTGTGTCAGGGGTTTAGGCTGGAGATCAGGGAAAGGTTCTCCCCAGAGGGTGCTGGGCACTGCCCAGGGAATGGGCACAGCCCTGAAGCTACCACAGCTCCAGGGGAGGCTGGACAGAGCCCTCAGGACCGCACAGGCTGGGATTGTTGGGGTGTCTGTGCAGGGCCGGGCGTTGGGCTGAAGATCCCTGCGGGTGACTCGGGACAACCGCTAATTCCACAATTCCATAATTCCGTAATTCCATATTTCCACAATTCCACAATCCCGGAGCTCCACATCCGGGGCTCGGCGCGGCGCGCGCCCCGCCCTCACGGCGTTTCCCGCCCTCCGCGGCCGTGAGGGGAGGGGGGGGGCGGCCGTGAGGGGAGAGAGGGGGCGGCCATGAAGTGCGTGATCGGGGGGGCGCAGCTCCGAGGTACCCGGCCCGGGGAGCCCGGCACACGCGGGGATTGCTGCGGGACACCGGGAACGCGGCACCCCCGGCAGGGCTCTGAGCGGAACACGAGCGCCGGGAGCGGGATCCGCCTCTCCCTCATGGCGGGCGTTGTGCGGGGCGTGCGCGGCTGCGGCTGGTTCAGCTGTGCGGGATCTGGGGACAGCCGGGGGGAGATGCCAGGGCCGGGCTGCGGGTCCCCTGTGCACCTCCAGGGGCACAGCTCCGCTCCTGGTGCGGCATTCTGTGCCAAAAGCTGCTCCGCCGCTGCCCGAGGCAGATCCGCAGGCCCTCTGCTGGGCCCTGCTGGCTTTCTTAGGATTCCACCTCTCCAGATGTCCCCTTATTCCCAGGCTTTCCATCTGCTAAATGTCATTTCTAGCCCCTGTGGTGGAGTTTTTGTCTCATTGATTTGATTTGTGGTAACTCCAGGTGTTGCAAAGGGACACGCAATGTCCGAGGTGCCTCGTCAGAGGCAGATTTCCAAAACATTGAGGGTTTGGATAATTAAAATATTAATTAAAAAGAAAAAGTAAGTTTCCACCATCCGTTTTCTTTCAAATATATAAGAAATTTTTAGTGTTTCCTCTTGGATTATTCTGGACAAAGTGCAGTGCCACCTTTTTATTTAATTTAGAATGCATATTGCAGTGTTTTCTTTCCCTGGCAGTGTTTGGAAGAGCAATACATGCCATAGCAAGGATTAGTGATGAATTTTGGTTTGACCCCGTAGAAAAAGGTGTAAGTGAATTTTATTTCTCCTAATTTAAAATTCTTTATTATAAGCCAAATATTTATACTATTGGATATTCTGTTTTTCTACAGGTACCTTTCAGTCCATCACATCACATTTCTGTGATTGTAATTATGCAGATTCCATCATGGAAGATTTCATTCCTACTCTGCCCTAAGATCCTTTGATTTTTTTGTTGTCCAGGACATCTGGATTAATGCCACGGGGTGCAGCTCTGTTGTCACAGGTCACAAGGTTTGAGTTTTGTACCACACAGGAGCTGCCTCTGAAAACAACATGTTTTGTACTGTTGTGACTCAACAGGAAGAACACATCCATTAATGCCTCTGATTAATCAAACACCATTTCCAGCAGAATTAGTGTTTTCTCCAGAGGTTTCTTAGGTAAAAGTGATCAGCTCTCCTTGGCTCACTGGGAGGATGGAAAATCACAAGGGCAGAGATTTATTTGGTTTTATACCTGAGGAATTTTTGAGGTGTCTTTGCTCATCTGTATGGATCATGCCCCTCAAATGCCTCAAACACAAGCTGAGCTCTGGGTGTTTGGGTAACTCAATTATTTTTATTTAAAGATTTTTAAATCAAAAATGCATCTTTAATTTTTTTTCATAATTTTGAGACGTAAATTTCCAGGTTTGCTGGTGGCACTGAAGCCCAGAGGAGGCTCTTTTTAAAAGGTTCAAGTTTTGAGTTAATAAATCATTTTATTTCTGTTCCCTCAGGGGTTGGATTCAGTGATGCTGGAGGTCTTTTCCAGCCCTAATGACTCTGTGATTCCATTTCCAGCTTGCCTTAAGATCAGTGAATTCCTCGAGGTCAGCATATGCATGTGTGTTCTTCTCATCCATGTTCTTCCAGCATTACTGCTGCACAGCTGCGCCCCAGCCCTGTCAGAAGGAGAAGCAGTTATCCCTCCCCTGTAAATTGATAATTAAGGTACATTTTAGTGAGTTGTTACACACAGCAGCAAATCAACCCAATTTCCAGCTGAAATTGTGGTGGGTGAGGATCAGCCTGGGCTCTCTGTGTCCCCAGAGCAGTTTGGGGAAACCCTAAGTGCAGCAGCTTGGGATAAACCAGGGTACAAACCCAGAGAAATTACATTTCTTGCAAAGCTGCTCAGGGAGCAAGCTCTGCACTGATTTTATTTTTTTTCCCAGTCAGTTCTCCCTGTGTTTAGATGTGTAAATGTGCTGGAAAGGAACGTAGAGAAATGCAGCATCTCCACCAGCCCCAGTGAGCAGCACGTCACCTTCCAGCTGCTCTGCAGGCACGGTAAGGTCACAGGGCAGTGAAACCACAGCACTTCATGCTGTTACCCACACAGGCCTGTCATCCTCAGCCCAGCAGCACTGGGAATGTCCATCAGCCTCTGCAAAATTCCTAAATGAACATCATCTCCCCGTGCCCCAGAGCTGTGCTGTGCTGCAGGTTTGTGTTGCCAATAATCCAGCTGGGGTTACTGGTTTGGGATAATACGTTGAATTAAGGTCTGCAGGCAGCTGAGCTCCCTTAGCACACCCCTGCCCAGAAGGGCAGAGATCTGGGGGGTTGTGCTCTGCATTCCACTCCCATTTGTATTATTTTACCAGTTAATTACTGGGGCTGCTTCCCACCCTGCATCTGTTGGTTTATTTCTTGTGGGTCCTTAAAAAACTCAGGTGCTGTCCAGGCACAACTGATGGGATGGAGGGAGTCCAAGATGGCAGGTGATTCCTTCCTTTTCCTCTTTGTGGTGACGTATTTCCATATAGCTGCACTAAGTCACTTGGTTACTTCCTCTATTGAACAATTAATATTAAAAAAAAAAAAAACACTTAACATTACAGCCAAGCACTGATTTTTGTTCATTTCCTTCATACTCAGGTGTTGTAAAAACCTATAACCTGACATTTCAGGAGTGTGATCCCTTGCAGGCTGTTTTTGCAAAGCACATGTGTCCAAACATTCTTAAAGTCCACTCCAGGTAACAAAGACAGAAATATTTTTTTTTAGTTTTACTTTCTAATGTAATAAATGCTAAACAGTCATAGATAGAAATATTTTAGTGTTGAATGACATTTTATAGGCTGCTGGCTGATGTGATGATCCACTTCCCAACCAGTCAGGAAGAAATAACCTTGTCAGTAACTCCAATGAAAGTTTGTTTCAAGAGTTACACTGAGGAAGACACTGGTAAGGAAATTCAAAATGTGAGCCAGTACTTGGGCTTTTAACTTTTTTTTTTTTTTTGAGGTGAATTCCAGGAATAATAACTGTCACGACATAAATGTGGGATGAATTTTATGGCTGGATGACATTTTTAACAGAACATTACAGAGAGAGATTTTAAGTCATGCTGCCACCCTCTGGTTTTAATAAATTAAATAAATTTAAATAAATTGAAACATCTTCCTGGTGTCAGTGGCAGATCTCAGACTGAGCAGCCAATTGAAATAAATTATGCCACTTGCTGTAGGCTTTGAAAGAGGTAATTACTGTGCTGCAAGAGCAGCAGCCTGGCAACTGCCAGGGAAAAGGGGATAATTTTATGTTTTAAAAAGAACTATTTAAATCTGAATACCACAATTATAGAATTGATATCATTAGACAGTATATTTCAGTCTGAGGACAGCACAGAGTGTCAGTAAGCCCTGCACTGTTCTGCCATGGTCACATCTCCAGGAGGTGGAGAACCAGCTGGAGATTCTTGGGATGTGACTCCAATTTTGAAGATGAAATTGTGGTTTTGAAGTAGAGGTTCTTGTGTATCATATAATAAAGAGATGCTTTTCATACTTGTTGTGACCAAAGCTGAGGAGAATGACCTGGGAAGAGCCCAGGGCTGGGAATTGGGCTGGGAACAGGCTAAGAGAAGGATCAAGGAGCAGAAAGTGGCTGGAGTGAAACAGGGCAGAAATTACTGAGAAGAAAGAGATTGCATTTTGAATGGCACATTTGGTGACTTTAGAAACATTCACTTACCAGGGCTATTGTAAGAAAGAAAGTGAAAAAATGGTAAATTGTAAAGAGACACCAAGAGCCCAGTGAGGGAAGGGAACGGGGCAGTGAGAGGAGCTGTGCCCGGTGAATCTCCCTGCCTGCAGCGGCCGGGGCTTCCGCAGAAATCGAACCCTCTGCCCACCCCTCGTGGCTCAGCCGCTGCTGCAGGGTGTGACAAACACCCCTGCCACAGCCACGAGGAGCTTCTTGCAAAGCCTGTTTGGGAGATAAAACAGAGAGCAGAGAAAGGGAAGAGTGGGAATAGCCTGGAGCACTTCCTTGGCAGCCCGGCCTGGCCGGGGAGCAGCTCGAGCTGCTGTGGAATTTCTCTGAGCTCTCCAGGACTGTCACACGCCAGGAAAGCTCCCTCTCACTCTCTCCTCACGCACCCATTGACAGCTCCGAGGAACCCCACGGTAACAAAAAACGGAGTACCTGAAAGTGAACAGCCAATTTCCTGCTGCCACTTTCCTGTGTCAGGAAAGGATTGTAATTTAAAACAAAGAGCCTCTGTCCACCTCCATTGTGCTCTGGTAATTGTCAGTAATTTTGATTAATCTCTTCAAGTCACGCTGCATTTTGGGCTTCCCATCCGTGCAACAATAGGCAGCTGGGAATATTATTTGTGATGGATGCCTGTGGAAGAAGCAGATCTACAAAAACAGCAGCAGGTGTTAGGTTAGCTCACACAGCAGAACATGGAACAGGTTCTGTTAAAATCCATTCAAATCTTTGCAATGTACTGCAAATAAATTGAGGATTTTACTTAATTCTAATATGTATATAAATGTATATATACATTTATCACTGTTAACCACTATAAAACCACGATTATTTGTTCAAACAATGCTTATGTAAAAGCCTCAGGGTTACAATTACAGTGTTGAGTTCAAACTTCACTGCCGTGAGCCCCTGACTTTGTTGTTATCTCAAACAGACTTTTCAAGGACAATGCTTACTGAGATACAGCTCAGTCCGGAGGAATTTGACTACTTTCAAGTTGGAGTAGATTCTGAAGTGACATTTTGCCTTAAGGAACTGAGGGTAAAGTAAGAATTTGTCTGGGAAGAAAACCCATTTCTCAATAATTTGCCTGACTGGACCAGGACAACACGGGGTGGTCCCTGTGGAGTGGCCCTGGGCTGTGCCCCAGCAGCCCTGACAGCAGCAGGGTTTTACCTGGGTGAGGATTGGCTTTAAACCCCAGGGTCCTTTGAAAGGCAAACAAAAGCCCTTCTGAAAGGGAGAAGAGGTTTCTGTGCTGGGCAGACACAGCACAGCTGCCCCAGGGAAAGCATCCTGACCAGGGAAGTTCTCCATGCAGAACCTCCTCTGGCAAGGCTCTGGCAGGGAAGGACAGAAATCATTCTTGGAAGCAGCAGACTTTTCCCCTCTTTTTGCCAGTAAACAGCAGCTGGGATGAACTCACATTGCAGTATCAGTGTTCTGGTTTAACAAGCACTTCACCCCCTCCTTCTCTGCAGGGCCTGCTGGCGTTTTCCGAAGCCACGAGCGTTCCTGTGTCCATCCACTTCGACAGATGTGGGAAGTACGTGTGGGAGCTGCCCTGGCTGGGGCCTGCAGTCCCCAGTGAACACTGAACTGCAGCTCCTCATCTCAAAGCCAAAGCCATTTCTAACCTGCACTCCAGAGTTTGTAATTCCAGATAAACACTGACCCCGGCTGTGGGCATTGCCAAGGCAGCTGTGCTGACTGATGAGCTCCTGTGTATAAATTACCTGGACACCTGAGGCTCTCAGTCCCCTGCAGGCAATGATTTATTTATTTAGCACTTTAAAGAAACAATACATTTACTGAATAAATATAATTTCAATAATTACATATTTAATGCTATCATTTGACTCGGACACAGCATTTGCTGATTGGAGCAGTGAGATCTGTAAGAGGAGCCCCTCTCTCATTCCTCAGCAGCAAATACAGGAGCTTTCCAGCTTTTCAGAGGATGTGCTTTTTAATTCCATAGGTGGAATCACAGGATCTGTAATTCCCTGTGCTGTTTGGTCTCAATTCTTGTGTTTAGACCCATTGCATTCAGCATTGAGGACCTGCTGCTGGAGGCCAGCTTTATCCTGGCTACCTTGTGTGAGGCTGAGAAGGAGGCAGCTCCCCCAGAGCCAGCCTGCTGCCCAGGGCCCTGGGACAGGTAAGAGGGGCTGAGGGGGCAGGTGGCCTTAAGAGGGTGAAAAACTCAGATTTTCACAGGAAAACTGTGAACTACAGGGGTTCAGGAACATCTCAGCAGCACAACAGCAATAAGAGGGTGCAAGAGAGAACGCTCTGTACAAGCTGCTGCTTTCTCCACGGGGTGTGGGTGCAGCAGGAGGGAAGCTGCTGAGAATTTCCTCTAAAGCTGTAATCTTTTCACAAACAGAAAGTAAGGATATTCCAATGAAACACAAAGCCAGCTCTGACCTGCCCTACTCTGTCCAATCCAGCTCAAGGACTGGCATGGATAAATCTGACCAGACCTCCATGGATGGAGCCAGCAACGCAGTCACAGCCGCTTCCAAAAAGCCACAGCAGAAGGGAAACACTCAGAGCACGGACCCTGCAAAACCCCCAAGTGGTCTGGCAAAACAAGAGGTAAAAAATATTCCCAGAGGCACAGAGAGGGATGTGCCAGGCAGAGCAGGAGCAGCCACGGCCCAGCCAGCCAGAGGAGAAGCCACAGAGGCTCCTTATGCCAAGGTGAGGAACTCCCCACGGTGCCAGCAGGGGAACCCCACAGCTGCTGTTTGGCTGAGCACCCCCACGTGCACTTGGGGGTTTCAGTGGGATCAGCTGTGACAGCAGCACAGCTGGAGAACCCCAGCACTGCTGGGAACACTCCTGGGGGCAGCTGGGTTTCACTGGGAAACGCTGCTGGCTGAGAAAGATCTTAAACTTCACAAATAATTAACGCCCCAATTCTGTATCACGGAATTCTTACCTGTACAAATATTGCATTTCCCAGTTCCACTCCTTGTTCTTTGGAGCTGTCTCTTCCAAGGAGAAGGAGGCCGTCGGTGACACCTTCCAGAGCTTGGTGACAGCCAGTGACACTGAGGAGGAGCCGGGTGCCTTGCAGAGCTCCCCGGTTCTGTAGTGCAGGGCAGGGCAGGCCCAGCCTTTGTCACTGGTGCTGTGACCCAGCAGCACAGAACGTTCTGGAACTGCCAGTGCTCCGGTCATGGCACAAATTTAGGTCACGATTGACTCCGTTGAGGTTTGTGTGTTCTGCAGGAGCTGCTGGGGGTTCTGCTCTCAGAACACTCTCACTGGAGACAGGCTCAGTTTGAATTCAAACTCTGTTACCACATCAGGTTAAGGGAGAACTCAGGTTTTTACAGGTTCTCTAGAACCAGCCTTTAACTGAAAAACCAAAGTTGTCACAGAACTGCATTTAAAAAAATAAAGGTTTGAGTTTCAGACTTGCATTACTCTTTTCCTTCCCGGAGTCTCTCCCCCCACAGGTCAGGGGCAGTGCAGTATTTCCAAAGTCACACTGGAATACAACACTGAAGTTCCCAGTCAATTAAAGGATGGTTATCTGTCTGCTGCAGAAGGCGTTGGGTGTCACTCAGGTGTGGCCCCGAGAGCCGTGCAGGGAGGTCACAGTGACAGCCCAGCCCTGGCTGTGCCTCTGTGCCACCAACCACATCCCCACATCAACAAACAGAGGGCTTGCAGGCAACTTGACTTTAAAAAGCACATTTTAGTATAAATACTATATTTATTAAATATCTTTACAATTTATTTAAATGTATTTACAGAACTATTCCTGCATAAGTTATACCTCAGACATGAAATTCACATAATTGCCTCTTGGGTAAGCATAGATGATAGTCTCATTTTAACAGCAACAAAAAAGCATCCTCAGATACAGACTCGGATTTGCTTCATTGTTTCAGCTATCTTTGTCAGAAACTACTGCATACAGTCGGCTCCTCCACACAGCAGCTGCTCCTCCCCTGGAGAAAGGATGTTCCATCACTAAATCCTCCCATCCCTGCCAGATCATCACCTCTCTCTTCTCCTCGACTCACTTGTAACTGCCTGGTCCCAAATCTGGTTTTTGGTTTGGTTTTGTTTTCAGCCTGAAAAGGACATTTAGGACTGTATGTGGCAGCTCTCCCAAAGATAGCCAGGAACACAGCAAGGAACCACAGAGCTCCTCCAGTTCACATCTTCGGCCTGTCCCACCCCGATCCCCACGGCCGCTGTGCGGCAATCCCAGGCTCCTGGGGGACGAAGCTCCTCCCGTTCCTCCAGATCCTGCTCCCAACACCAACCACAACCCTCTGCAGCAGCTCCAAGGCAGCTCGTGCTCAGCAAACACCTTTCTTGTACATTCCTCTGGTGAACGTTCCCGCTGACCTAACCCCTAGCAAGTGTTACTGCTTCATGCATCGCTGGGAATTATTTTTGATAGGATGGGCCCCGTCCTTTCCTTCTCCAAAGATCAGTTGTGCGCAGACAGCGTTAAGTTCATAGGAAAAAATCAGGTTTGATATGTTCAGAGTGCACATCTTAAAAAAAACCCAAAACAATCAAGCATGTGATAAAAATATCAATTCTTTATAATACAGTATTGCTTTATAAACAGATGGAAAAGCTAAAAGCTTTACTGGTCTTTGGTGTGCCCGGTGAGGGAAAAACTCATGATTTGTAAATCAAAAGCCAAATTTGTTCTTTATTTAAAAAAACCCAACAGGTCATGGTGTGATATGAGGCAAACGGCTTTGTGGACACAGACAGGGAGGAGCGGGAATTGGGGAATTCCAGACCCCTGACCCACACAGTCCCCAGGGAAAGCTCTGGAAAGCCAGGAAGGGGAACAGGGAGGGCTGGGGACTGTGCTGAGAGCAGAGAACAGCCCGGGGCCACTTGAAGGGAAGGGCAAAGGAAAAGAAGAATTGATCAAATCTGCTCTAATCCAGAAGCGTGCGAGTAAATACTGGATAAATGTAAAGACACCCAGAGTCGGGAGAGAAAGGCCCCTCCCAAACAAGAAACAAAGCCCTGTTCTGCATGTGAATACATTCCTCCAAGACAGCCAGAGACAGCTTGTTCAGGTTAAAAACAACAAGGACTGACAGGTTGTGCAAAGTTCTCCACCACTCACTGTTCGTGTGTCACAAAATTAATTAATTTTTCTTCATTAATATAATCCTCCCCATACCCTCACCAAAATCCTATTTTGGTCAAGTTAGGGTAGTTAAGGCATTTTGACAAGTAATTACAAGGTGATTTAAAGTAGATATCTAACATTATGCCAATTGAGGAATAGCAGATAAATTACTGAAGAGCTCCCAAATTAATCACTTATTATAAATGAAATGCCTGTTACAAGCATGATGCACTGAAATATAGTAAAATGACATGTACATGGTACATGTTAAATGACCTTAAATAAAAGCTTGACATTGTTACGTAAATATACAGTACAAGTCCACAAAAATTCTTTAAACAAGTTGAGGTAACCTCAAACTTAAACAGTTTTAATACAATAAACCAGGTAGTAAAAATCTCCTCTTGAGAGCAGGCAAGATTCCTTACTGACCAAGTTTAACTGCACTCACCTAAACAGCAACATTACCCGACTTTTTATATATAAAAACATGGCTTTAATTTATTTCTACATACTTCTCTACCAGCAAAAAAGTTAATGAAAAACTGACCAAAAATATATATATCTTTACAGCTCTCAGCTTTCGTATGAGCCTCAGGAAAGGAAAAGGAAAGCTGGCTGGAAAAGGGGGGACAAACGTGAGCTACTGTCATTGAAAAAGAAATGTCATATTGCAAAGTGGCTGTTAGGTAACTGTAAACATCATTAAGGATCATTGAAACCCCTAAACTTTAGTTAAAATGAAATGTAGGCTTTGCTGATTATTCATTAAGTTTCCATTTTCGTACTCGCTGCCGCTGCCGCAGCAGAAGCAAGGAGGTGCCTGTTGGAGTCAGAAAGGATCAACTGGACTTAAACTGGTGCAGCATATTCTGTTCTACAAGCGAGAGTGGCAATCATTAACACAGATTATGTTTTATATTAACAACAGAATCATCTACCCGAAGTGAAGACGCTCGGAGTTGAGGATGAGCTGTTTTGTGCAACCTCCCACCGTGGCATTTACCATCACCCCACGCTGAGATGGGTCCAAATGCTGAAAGACCTCAACTGTGGCCAGCTCGGCTGTTTGAGACTGAGCTAGAATTTTTGTTTTAAAAAAAAAAATTATCCACAGCCAAAACATCCAGAACCAGGCCCATTATGGACGAATGATCTGCAGAACTTTTAAGATCACAGTTAAGCACCTGAAATCACAAAACACATTTGCATCCATATAACTTGAACTAGGTTTGTTTGAAATCTCGTACTAGAAAAGGCTCCTAAGGCTGACACCATGGATGGCAAGAGCAGAATGTTTACAGCAGTTATAAATCTCCTGAAAACCGGAGCTCAGAAACACGAAACCTCGGCTATCACTGGAACAAGACTATGCTTTATGGAACTGGGTCTGTAACACACCCTCAACAACAGCGAACGTTCCTAGGAAAGAGAGTAATATGCCCTGGTGCAGAGGTGTTACCTACTGATCTAGTTTGAAAGGTGACCAACAAATCCCACTCCTTGGAAAGTCACATCTCCAACGCTGGGGGATGGATCCTCCCCTGTTCCGGACAAGGACTAAGCTCTCAAAGACAAGCTCCAAGCCTTGAGCTTCTTCATCTCTTGCTGGCAGACCAAGACCAGTGGACTACGAGTGGTTCTTAGCAAGGGCCTCAGCTGCGTCTCGGGCCAGGCTCCGGGCTCAGGGCTGGCTGCCCGGAGCAGCTGGGAAGGAAGGAACAATCCTGCCAGCAGGAAACCGGCCGGGGGGCCCGGGGAGCTCGGACAGCACCTCAGTCTGTGTACTCGGCTACGATGGAAAGGAGGACGGTGATGTCGTCTGGTTTCCCCCCTGCAATGGAAGCAAAAACCCCCTTATTTCATCAAACCACAGTGGGGTGTCTTCTGATGATCTGTGATATTCCCCGTGGAAAGCTCTGAAGTGTCCAAAACCTGGTTTGAGTAGACACAAACTCTGCCTCCCCACCTCCTGTCCAAAGCGAGGGGCGCGGTGACATTTAACACAGCACTAAACCACTCTCCTTTTAAGCTCCAGTGAGATCAAACCGTGAAAAGGAGGTCAGAACCTTGAACATTGCTGGTAGCTGGCACAGCTCAAAGCCTGTTTTCAGCAGACTCTTGAATAAATGCACAAAACACCTGACACTGCTTTGTTACATGTAAACTGCCATGAAATCAGATCTCCTCAGGAATTTCCATTGTAAATCAAACACCTCTTCAGCATCTTCTCCAGCACTGTATTACCTCGGGTCTTCCTGAAAGCTTCTTAACATTTTTAATAGTTATTTTTCAATCCTCAACTGCCAGAGCAACACACTCAAATCCTGGAGAAATGGCCCAGAAGAGAGGTTTTGTTATGTGGGATGTCAAACCAATCCCTTGGACTCTGGAAATCTGCAGCCTCACTACTGAGTGCCTGAACTTGGAGCAACACAGAGCCCAAGTGTGACAGCTGCTACCTGAGGAAGGGGCTTAAGGTTCTTGCAGGAAATCCTGCCCCTCTGATACAGAGATGAGAACATCTTTACTGGCAGAATTTGATTTACTTATTTATTTTGAAGTAAAAGATTGTTAAAAGAAAGGTGTTTGCTCGGGCTCTGAACTCTACCAGCTGTTTTGCCAGTACCTTTCTAAAACACAGAAGTAGAACCAACAGAGAGATCACTATGGGGATGCCAATTATATAAGAGTTGCAAATTTCAACCAAAAAACCAATTCCAAATCTACCAAAGAGTGGGCAGAACCTCAGCTGAAACACAGTAAGAAGAGACCTGAAAAAAAACCCGAAACAAAAAACTACCCTCACACAACACCACCCACACACCCGAATCCAAGCAACAAGTCATGTACAGGAGTACTGGAGAACTCATCTCAGGCAGGATTCCTGGGGCAGGAATGCACAGATTACAGTAAAAGGGAAACAATCAGGGCACTGTGTTCTCTGTGCTCCAGCTGCTTCCCCACAGGAGGCTCCTGCCCTGCTGGGCCCAGGATGCCCTGTGCAGGCCCTGGGGGCTTTGCCAAATCCCACACGAGCTTGGTGCTTCTCTGCCAACCACATCTCCTACTGTTCTGTTTTCCTCCAGGATTCTGGAACAGCAGAACTTCACTTTGCTAAAGATCTCTCCAAGACAGCAGCAGTGGGAGGAGGAGAAGCTCTTACCTCTGACATTCAGTCCATTGTCACAGGCAAACTGTGCAAAGGGTGACATGTACGTGGGGTCATAGGCCAGCTCGTGGGCTTGCTCAGCAATGCTCCGTGCAGTCTGCTGGATGCTCTCGTAGTTGGAGTTCTGAATTCATGAGGAAAAGAGTTTATTCTTGTACAGAAGCCTACAGAAGGTTTTGTGCTGATCTGTGTCAGGTTTGGAGATCCCTCACTGCAGAGTCATTAATTATCACCTTCCCTTGCAAACAGAGCCTTCCCCATTCTTTAGGCTTTGTAAATTGGGTTACAACTGTGGATGTTCACAAGGGGCAGCCAGACCTCAAATCCCCACCAGCAGCTCAAGACTTGGGTTTGGAGGATTTCCAGAATTTAGAAGCTTAGAAGAATAATACCCAAAACAGACTGAACTATGTCACCAGAAGGGAACAGGGCACTTGGCAGCTGTCCCTGCAGGCACCCTGCAAGGACCTTCCCTCCCTCCCAAACAGGCTCTAGTGAAGGATTTGTTTAATCTCGAGTGCAAGCCTTGCACCTCTGGCTCTCTCACCCCAGCTGACAAGAACACCCTTGGGGAGAAAGGGCACTTTAAATTCAGATGACAAAAATGCACCTAGAGCACACACACTTTCTCCAGGCTGCATTTTAAGGACTTTTTTTTCCTGTTTCAGTAACTCTGCTGCTTTCTTCCCAGGCTTTTCTCACTCCAGCCAACATGACAGACAACCACTGCTCTTTTTGTCTGTAACCATTTTTAAATGCCTTGTCATTTCAAGAGCCTTCCCTGCAGGTTTGGGAATTAGCAGGCATTTATGTGATTAACTTTTGGCTGAACCTCTTGGGGAACTCCAGTGCCTTTCCCAAACACACCAAAAGGTGGAGCTCAGCTTTCTTCCACAAGGGAATTCCAGCTCCAGTGGGCAGCCAGGACAGCCTTACTTGTGCACAGACAAGGGTGTGAGGTGGCTGCAGCCCCAGTGACACATGAGTGACCCGTGCAGCTGCAGGATAAGAGGAGGCCAAATTCTCTTGAAACCACACTGTAATGCTCTTATTTGCATTTCACAGCAAAATGGTTTCCTCAAGGAGTTTATACATATTGATATCTCCTTAAGTGTACTTTCCTTTCTGTAACTAAATAGCCTGAAGCTAAATGTTCTCAGCCATAAAGTTAAAATATTTTAATGTATTCTTACTATTTAAAAAGAACATTTGTGGTCACTAATGTGGAAAAGTTGACAGGATTTTTTCCTTACAGAACACTGAAGATTTTCAAGCCTGTGCAACCCACAATTCAGACAGCCCATACTATGTCAGAATTACTGGTTAGAGAAGCTGAAAGTTATTTTAAGTGTAAGCTCACCCTCAAGTAACCCAGGAGAGGCTTCTCTATTTTCCTGTGCATCACCTCCAACCTGCAGGTGCAGTGTGTGGCCAAAGGCAGCCTCTGCTATCTCCTCCTTCTCTTCCCCTCCTCCTCTCCCTCCCTCAGTTACTGATATGGAACCAGCTGTTATTTGGGACTTTATGCCCAAGCTGCTGCTTCTGGATTCAGGCTGGATGCAGATCCAAGAGAAAGCCCTCTGGGCCCAATGTCCCCTGCACTGACTGCTCCCATCACCCGAAAAGCCTTTTAAGGACACAGCTCTTTGTGGTTTGGTTTTTTAATAAAACACAAAGCTTTCAGCTGTTAGAAGCAAAGGAAGTAACTGTAAAGGTTCAGCCAGCACAAAATATGTGAGGGCTGGAGAACACACAGACTCACCTTCAGCTTTTTCAACTCCTGCAGGATCATGTAGTCAGGCATGTTGTCAAACAGCCCGTCTGTGGCGGTCAGGATGATGTCCCCAAGCTGGACATCGAAGGACGTGCTGTCAGCAGCCTCGGGGCTGGGGAGGGACAGAGGTTAAAGGACTCCAGCCCTCACAAAGAACCAAAGAGCCTCCAACAGCACATCCACAGCCTCTGCACCTCACTGCTCTCTGGGGTTTGTGCAAGGGAAAGGAATAATCGCTCGCTGTGCAGCTTTAGCAGCAGCATGGGCTGTCAGGAAAGCCCCACCACAGGCCCTGGGACTGCAAACAGGTCCTGTTCCAGCTCCCACACCCAGGATTTGCACTTAAAATTCCCACATGAACAATCCTGCAAACTAATCTGCTTCAGGAGTGTGTCTCCAAGGAAACCAGTAAGCAGAATGGCAGCTCAGAGCTCCCTTCTGCTCATCTAGAAGATGTAAGAGAGTGATACTTGAAAGAACAATTCATAACAGGCCTGGCCCAAACACTTCAGGATTCTGAATCACTTTCTAATTCAGTGGAATACGAAACATGTCTGGAAATCACTACCAGGAGACCAGAGTTCTCTGGAATGCTTGTGTCTAACACATTACACAACACCAAGAGCAGAAAACACCCAGTTTGGGCATGAATATTGCTGCAAAATCTGATTCTCAGAAGCAACATAACAACAAACCTTTTATTTTTGCAGACTCTACAGGGATCTGTAAAAAGGAGAAATCACTGCATCCCAGGCCACTGGGCTCTGCCAAAACACAGAGGAGCTGCTTTGCTCAACTGATGTGTAGCTTCAGGAAGGCTGATGGAGTTAAGATGGCCTGCCTGTGCCCATATATAGCCAAATTCATCACTGAACTGGGACAACAAACAAAAAAGGACAGGAGAAGCGTTTCGACAAGGAGCATGAGTACTAATTAACGTCAGGAACAGTGCAGGAACCAGCAGAAAGCTGTAATCATGATTCAGAGCTGAAGTGTGGGAGCACATTTATCTTGTGCTTTCCTTATTACTGGATGACTCAGATTACTTGGCTTCCCTGACTTCCACTGGACATTATCAATTATCCTTCTGCTTTTTGTTTTTATCGTCTTCCTACGGATGACAAAGAATCCCAGAAAAATGAAAGATTTTTTACAGCTCTGAAATTTCAAGGGATCCTTTCATTTTAGTCTAACAAAGAGCTTGGATTACTGAAGGCTTCTAATTCCAGAGTCCTACCCTGGCTTCCTGTCAGCAGTTGCAGGATGAAGAAGTTAAACCACACACAAGAATGGTCAGTCAGGAGTTTCAACAGCTTAACCAACACTTTCAAAAAGAGCTATTTTGGAT
Organism: Onychostruthus taczanowskii; assembly: GCF_017590055.1. Lineage (NCBI taxonomy): Eukaryota > Metazoa > Chordata > Aves > Passeriformes > Passeridae > Onychostruthus > Onychostruthus taczanowskii. The sequence goes on from NW_024500572.1 coordinate 3,349,928, forward strand.
TAAAGTCTCAATTTTTACTGCATCAGCCCTGATACTGCATAGAATCATTTAGGTTGGAAAAGACTCAAGCACATTGAGTCCAACACTTAGCTGCCTACTGCATTCCCTTTATTCCATGGCCATTCTTTGAAGATCCTGTTACCACCTCCCTGTGTTCACATGAGGGATATCACTTTAATGAGTGCGACATTTTGAAAGCTGAATTTTAACACATATTTGAAAGCTGTTTATATTTGAGTTTCTTTCATATTACATTCACAAAGTCAGGATGGATCAGCCTGACATTCCTAAGGGAAGACACAAGAACAAGCCTGCCTTTGAAACAACTCATTTCTGTGAACAGATTGTCCTTTCCTCATACTCTCATTCCCAGCTTGGTGTTCTGCCAAGCAGTTTTTTTGCTGGTTTTGGTCAAATACAATATGCTGCTGGAAACAGCAAGTTGGAAACACAAGTTACAGTCACATGTCCCTCTGCTCTATTCTTCAAGCACTTGCAACCTCAGTGCCAAGATATCTAAATTAGCTACTCCAAACAGTCCCAAGGGAGCACAGGCAGGGATTGGAAAGCCCAGCCATTTGTCCAGGCTCCAGCTAGAGTGGGTGACATCTTCCCATGGATCAGAACAAGCCCGTGGCTATGGGAATATGCCACCACAAACAGACCAATGAATTCAGACTGTGCAACAGGCACAAAGCACAAGGTGAGAAATGTTCATGTTACCCAAAGAGGGAGGGTGGCAGGTGCAGGGCCTGACTGGATACGTGTTTATATCCCGTGAGGTACAGAAGAGCCCCAGAGCAGCAAAACTGCATCTTTCTGGGAGCTGTCACATGCACAGATTAGAAATGAAAGTTCCTCTTCCCCCTTACCTGTCACTTAAGACAACTCCTTCTGCTTCTGGTGGAGCTATTGACAGTTGGAAGGGAGTGTTGAAGTAATGCTGCTGCTCGTCGGATCGATGGACGACTTCTCCACCTCTGACCACCAAAAATCCAGAATCTCCCAAGTTGGCTGTATGTAAACGATGACTTGATCTGTCCAGGACTACTATACAAGCTGTGCTGCTCCCTGCAAACACAGTGACTGCAGTCAGCCCTACAGAAACTGCTTGTTCTCTCACTGATCTGATCAACAGTTCAATTATTGAAACATTCATCAAAGCTTGAAAGTCAGAGAAATGGAAATACTCAACAATACCAGAATTAATATAAAATAAAACCAGCAAAATGCTAGAAATCTTTGCAATACAAACTATGATTTTTGTGTAGAATTTACTCCTCCTGCTTTGATTTTGGTAAACACATTATGCTGACAAATACCTGTTTTGTTTGGCTTTATTTACAGTTTTCCATCCCAACGTATGTCAGCACATTCTGCTATAGGACCGGATTTACAGAACTCACATAAAATACTGAAATTCCAAAATCATGGAGATAATAGAATTCCAGTAGCATCCATACAATGCTAGGAGCTCTCCACACAGTTTCACTCAGCTGTAACTAAACCACACCAAGTAAAAAACTCTTTGCAATTAAGTATAAGGCCCTGCTGCATTTCTCTGCCCAGAACATGAAATGCTTTTCCTCTCAGCCTGGCTCTGCAGAGCTTGCTTCAGGTTTAAAAATTATAATCCTGTCACATCTTCAGGACACCAACTCTACAAGTTCAAGAAAATGTTTCAGAGACAAATACAATTCCAAATTAAAGTAATAGCAGAAACATGGTGTCAACTGTGCTTGGAACTACCCCAGCCATGCTTGAGGGCACTGAGGAATTCTCCATTCATTCACTGGGAAGTAGCCACCAACTGTGCTTGGTTGCAAGCCACAAAAATGCTGTATTGCAAAGAAACCCAAAGTCCTTCCAGCAAACAGCAACCACTCAATTCTGCAAACAGGACAGCACAGCCACCAAAAGACCTTTCAATCCCCAGGAGAGGGAAATACAGCTACAGCACTTCTGCCCCACATCATCAGATCATGAACTGTCTTCACCTTCTACCCTCATGTTCCTCCAGCAGGATTTTCCAAGCACAGCTCCATGCTGGACAGACCACAAGCTTGCAGTGAGCAAAGCTTAGGATCAGGCTTGCTAGTGCAGAAGTCCAGCTGGCTCCAGGCATTGCCTGTTCCAGACAATTCCCTTTCTAATACAGAGAGTTCCCTGCAATGCACTTGCCCTGAATCTGTTCTCTAGTGAATGCACAGGACCTTCCCTGTCCTTAATGAATGTTAAGTCAAAGCAGTATCTCTGGAAAAAAAAATCTGATTTTCCATGTGACAATGTCTAAAACTGTGCTGCAACACAAGAGTGATTAAATAAATGGCACAGTTTCCTCCCATTTCAGTTTTATTTTACATTATTTGCTGTATTCAATCCTGATGAATCAAGTATCCAGGCTTAAAGCACAACAGCAAGGAGAAGTTATTGCCCAATGAATCCTCCTTAATGAAGTCTTCTCCTGTCCCTTCATTTTAAATAAACTCTAAATGCTCATTGCTGTGGTAATTCCAGGGTTTTATTCCTCCTTCTAAAAATACTGCTCTCAGTTAAAGGAGAAACACTAAGGATCATTAGTTTCAAATTCTAACTCTATTAGCAGAGTGTAACCAGGAGGCCATGTGTGGAATTCAGATCTTGTGACTCAGCACACGCTGCTTTTCAGCACTGCAAAGGTCAAGCCCAGCAAGCTGCTCTGTCTCCAAAGGCACAGGGAGAGCTCTTGCCAGTGCCCCACTTTGCAGCTCACTTACAGCTACACCTGCTTTGCACAAATTCAACACCCCAAATCCTAATGTAATCACTGACCACTGCTATTTTCGTGACACTTAAGGTCACTCCTGAGGTTCCAATCTATTCTTTAGGCATATAATGCAAGAACATCTGCTCCCAGCTCAGCAGACAAGTTAAATATAGCTCACACTGCACTGCTCTGGCACAGGAGCTTAAGGTCAGGTGAGCTGCATGCATTTCATGCAGGGCAAACACTTTCTTGGAGCAGAAGAGGTCTCATGTCCTTTAGAGAAGTGTCCCCTTGGCAGAGCTGTCAGCTGAGACTGAGTGTGGCCTCTCTATCTGCTCCCAGTCCCCAGGCAGCTGAATGCCCTGTGTCCCATCAATGCTGACACAGAATATGTGAAGCATCTACTTCAGCTGGCTTTCAGAAAGATCTGTAATGAATCCCCCCACAAAGTTTTTAAAAATAATGCTACCAGAGATTGTTTGATATGAACTACTCAAGTCAACCAACTGAGGTTGAGTCCACTGGACATAAAAGGCAACAGGATCAGAGCAAGGTCAGAAATGAGCAGAACTACATCCAGTTATCCTCAGAAAATACTTCTCCTTGCATAGCTGAAACAGAAAGCCATAACCAGTAGCACAAGAGTTTTCAGCAGAGAACAGTTATTTATACATATAAAACACAGAGTGAGCACATGTGCAGTGTTCCACTGCAGAACTCGCTCTGCAAACTCTGAATTCACCCTTCCCACAGAAAGCCTTTTATTTTATATATAAATACACACACATCAACACTCTCTGCATTACTAAATTAATTAAAACAGTTTTAGAGAAAATAAGGATGCCACCGAGGCGACTGCATTTCTATGTTTTCAATTAAGAGAAGTTAACTGCAGATTTGCTGCACACAACGACAAGAGATTCAAGCACCCTTCAGTAAAGCCCACGTGTAACACACAACCCAGATTGAACTGACATATTTTTGTGTCTTACCAAGCAAAGGTACTTTGTTCTGCAGCAGCTCACAATAGCCTGCAGTGAGAATTCCAACAGGATTGCTTGGAACAAACCGTCCTTCCTTTACTAAACGTTCACACGTCCGCATGAGAGTCCCTGAGAACTGAGAAGGGTCCACCCCGTAGTCTCTCCAGCCACCAACACCATCTGCCACCCCTGCAAGGAAACACAAAACCAGAGTCACCTCAACAGAAATGGTTTCCAAAACAAGGGGGTTAATTATTTTATATCACTTATGATATTTAGTAATTAAAATGAAGGACATGGCACCTGCCTGGAAAACATTTTTGATTAACAAATAAATTTCTGAGTATTTTTAAGGTACCTTCTGGTATCAGATCCCCAGCAAATCTCCAAATATAATCTGAACTGCTGAAAGGGAGGTAGAAGTCTAATGCTGAGAATGAGGAGGGTGACTCCACTGGAGAACAAATAATGGGATATTTGGGGGCAAGATGGGGATTCAACCCCATTAACCTCTCATCAGCCCATTAAAAGGGAAGATATTTTATTAATTCTAAAAGTGAAGGTCAGCATTTGAACTAGTACAGACATGACACAGAAGCTCTTCCTGCTATTCAGCAGCACAGTTTTTCCTCAGACTGCCTCATGTGAAGGACAATGACTTTTATTTGGTGTTCTCTATTTCTGTAGAAAATAAATCTCCATTTGACAAGTGTTTTCCAAAATCCATGTAACCAACACAATGCAGGGACCTACCCCTTTCAAGGAGAGTTTGTTGCTTACAGCTTCAGCCAAGTAAGAGAATGAAAACTGACTATGACTCAGAGAATTTTCTGTTATTCAAAATAACCTGGACATCAGAAAATCAGACCAACTCTGCCAAAGCCTGGGAAGCTTCTAAGCAACAGGGAAAACAGGGACTGTGGTCATGCAAAGGGGATGATCAGAGGGAGGTGAGCAGCAGACAGATTTTCTGCTGGTCATTTGGTTCAAGAACTTTGAACTTCTTCCAAATGCCTGAATGATAAAAGCAAAATACTGTTAAAGGTATTATTTGAGATTAGAATGCTACTACGTGGAAATTTTTCCCAAAATCTTTTTGATCCTCAGCATGGGACAAACCATTTCAACCAGACATTTCCAAAACACAGTAAAGCTGAAATATGTTCATGATAAAAGCGTAAGAAGTGAATTTCAGTGCTCAGATTGTGCTGAAGGACAGCCTCCTCAGGAAAAAACCTCTGCTATTATCAAAGGCATGAAAATGTGAGTGAGAAGATAAAACTCAATTTCCTCATCTCCAAACGCCCTTCACACGGGACACGGTCTGAAACTGAGATGGAAGGTTTAGAGCCGACCTTGGCGTGAACTATAATCTGACAGGAGGTTATGGCCAGATTCTGAACAGCCTATCAACATTAATCAGATTTCTCCCTAAAATAGTGCACAACCTTTCAGACACCTGCTTTGTCCCTCTGCCTTCTCAGAAGAACGTTACAGGAATGCAGATCCCTGCATTCACCTCTTTGAGCAGTCCCCAGGAAGAAGCTCAAGCAAAAGCACCCAGCATTCTCACAAATGACTTTTCTAGACTCTTCAAGAACAGATTAATCCTCTCCCTACAGGTCTCACAACCTCAGGTTAATACTGGATTAATCCTTTGCTTTCTGCTGCCACACAGACAAGTCTAGAACAAGAGATCATAAAGGAAAGGTTCTAGATCTGGAACTTGAAACAGAAACTCAGCTTCAGGTTAAACGATGGTGCTTTATGTGAAGTTACCAGATAAACATTTTCTTTCCTGCCCTTTAAAATGAACATAGTCCAGATGTATTTCTGCACTGCTTCCCTGACAACAGTGTCAATGCAATGAAAAGATGTTTGACAAATGCTGCCCAAAGCTCTTGGCTCCCAAGGCAGTTACAAAGAAAGCTCGGCAGAAGTTATGGAGTTCCCTCAAGCGATCCATAAAATCCTTTTACATCAGGGTTGGGAAACACTGAAACACAAACACTGCAGCTTCAGCACAGAGTACCAGACAGCCCTCTCACCAAGCACCTGAGAAGGTCAATTATCAAAACCTATTCCATTTTTAAAGGAAAAATGAGTACACCATGTGCCTTTCTTTGTTCACTTCTTACCCCAGGCAGGAAATGTGAATCCATAATCATGGCAGCACCCTTCATACCCTATCCTGAGCCAGCCTTTGTCTGTCTGCCTTCCTGTCTGCTTTATGCAAGTTATAAACAGCTTAAAGTAGGTTCTGCCAGTGCCTTCCAAAGCAATCACCCTCTAGACATCCCCCAGCAGCTCCTCTGGCTCTGCCTGGTCCCACACCTGAGGGGACACAGTGTCTGACCCACAGCACCAGGACAGCTCTCCTGTCTCCCCATTCCCCAGGCAGACACAACCACTGCATCCAGGAGCAGCCCTGGGAGCTCCTTTCAGTGACACCTCCCCAGCCCCCCAGCAGCTACCAACTCTATTTCTTGGCCTTGCCCCAAATGGAAAAGGTGGGGCTTTATAAAGGTTTGGGGCCAAGACCTTTAATCATCCTGTCCAACCTTCAATGTGGTTTTAAAAGAAACCCAGCACGTTCTGCAATCTCTGTAAACTGAACAGCTTCACCTGGGAAAGGAATATGTGACTTTGAAAGAGTTTGAGTAAACTGCTTCTGAAATAGATGAAATGTAAATGAGAATAAAGCTTAAGTAAACTTTGTGCTATTTGATATACAGCAAACAAGGAGTGAAACTGTTTCAAACTCCAGAAGTAAAAACTCAGCTTTGATTAATACCAGGTTTTCCCTCAGTCATCAAAAGAAAATTCAAAGGTGTTGCTATTGGCAGGATCACTCCCAAGGAATAATGCCAAGCTCTATTTATATATAATACCTTTGCTTTCATCCAAGAACAAAATAAGGTATATATTCAAAATAATTACCTTTTCAACAAATACTGAGGTCTTCCTTTGAGCCATAAACCATTGTGTTTCAGTATTAACCATGTTACAAATTAGGAATCACAGGACATTTAAAACAAAATGCATGGCTGAGAATTGCTGAAATTGAACTGTACACAAACCCTGGGGTTTTTTTTTTTTTCATTCATGCCATTCAGTAAATGAGAAAATTTTATACAAAGAACATTTCTGTGGCTATTCCTTGTTCAAGCCCATGCAGAAATTACACAAGCCTCCACGTGACACTGCAATGCCTGCAGCTAGATGAACCACCATTGTAAATAAAGCAATTGAAAATTTCACAATAAATTACTTCAAAAGAATAAATACTTCTCAAGTATTTAACTGTATTACAAAGATCTTTCAGAATCTGAGTTAACACTCCACTACATTGCCTTGTGCTGGAAAACACAGAAACATGCCTGCCAGATAAAATACTTGCTGCATGTGTCAATCCAAAAACGGACTTTTTCCAACTCCTCAAAGATTCAGAATATCAAAATCTCCCTCAGAGAAACACCTGCCAGGCAGTTAGGAGACAAAGCACAAATGACTGATGCTGCAGCACTGAAACTGAGCCAGGGAAGATGCTGGTGGTGAAACTTGTTAAAGCTGATTTCAAAATGCTAAAAGCACCTGGGATAAGATACCAGCTGAAATGCAAATGTGAAGTGGTTCTGCCTGCCAGCACACGAGTTCCCTGCAGAAGGCCAGGGAAAAGCAGCCAGTGCTGAAAGCAGCAGTATCTGCTTTTCACCACTCACTTGTGTGAGTGAGATCCAGGTGTTCTCCTGGCTCACAGCAAATATAAACTAAACAGCCTGAAAGTTCATAACAAAGCCCTGATACTGATCAAACCCTGTTTAATATAAATAATGTTATGAGGGGCAGCTCTGGTTAGCTAGCAAATTAACTTGCCCATGGTCAGAGTCCAAAAGCACCACCCTGTCCCAAAAATCTCTTGAGAGGTGCACATTTTGAAATATTGCATCAGCCAAGAATAAAAATCACACACAGAAGCAGCAGGCAGGCACAAATGTCTCAGCAGGAGCTGCTTTTGCATGCAACCACAATTAACTTTCTGAGGCACTCTGCACATCCTACTGAACTTTCAATTTCTTGAGATCCTTACCTGAAATAGCAATGAATCACTGCGAAAAGAACATCAAAAGGATATATTTATAACTGTATTTTGCATCAAATATGGAGGCTAAAATGGTAAAAAAGTGCAATGATTTGCACCACACAAGTCTGAAATATAGCACCTAGTATTTGTCAACGTCAGAACTGAGATAAAATGATAAGGTTTCTTGTTTTATCAGTGGTGGGATAAATCACACACCTAGACAGGTTCTTCACCTGAATCAAGTTCAATGCTCAAAGCCAGCACTAACCCTCAGCAGCTTCCCTGGATCTGTTAGAGCCAAACCCCCTCAAGGTTTTGACAAAGAAATAACCCAGTTAAATACAAATCCCTAAGGACAGATGGTGTGTGACTGCTAACAAGTTACAGAAGGGAAGGTTACTTATTCACACTGCTACAGTAAAACTTAAACTACCCTTGCATGAAGCAGAAAGGTTCTGGAAGAGTAAGTGGGGAAGTGACAACAAGGAGCAAAAAGCAAAGGCAAAGTGAGCAATGATCTTGAGGAACAAACTGAAGGAGAAACACGGAACTGGAAACATTAAATTGTGCATCTGCTCCCAGAAGAAAGCAACAGTTCCTTATATTTATTTTCCCCTCCCACTCCAGCACACTTGTTCCTGAAGGTGATTTTTGCCAGGTAGATTTCCTCCCTATTTTATTGAAGCCTGAGAAATCACTCAGTGCATTTGGGGAGCTCCGGGAGAACACTAAGCTATAAATTATTTCTGCAGACTTTATAAAAAAATCCCTAGTTACAACTACCTAATTTCTCAAGGTGTTCAGTGACTGTGGAACTGCTGAGGAAGGGCAGGTACTGGGGGCAGACACTGAAATAAATCCCTGCCAGCCTGACCCACCTCAGGCTCAGTATTCACAGCACGGATGAACCAGAGCAAAGAGCAGGAGATCTTTCCAGTGCTTCCTATGGCATAGGTATGATTAACCCTCATATAGCTACACCCTCATAAGCTTTGCTGATTTCCCTCTGATTTCTGACAGAACCTGCTCTTCCTTCAGGCCAAGATCTGTGTATGAATGGAAAACTGGCTGCCATCAAGAAGCATCAATAGCATTTACAGTTCAAACTAGTGCTCCACTGGAAATTTTGACCTCAGTACTTGTGTGCAATGTCCTTGCAGAAACTGTGGGAAAGAAGAATAACCAGATATCAGTTTCATTCTCAGAGGTCACATTCAGTGCTGCTCCAGAGCAGCTCTGCTGACACAAAGTCAGCCTGTGACTGTTAATGGGGTGGTTCTCAGTCTGCAGTGTCCCCACAAACGCCAGCACTGATGCTCCCACATTAAACAGAACATTTCCTGTGACCTGTTACAAACCAAGGCACGTGTGCAGCTCTGCAGATCTCTGATCCTGCCTCTCAGGCTCCCTGAGCTCTCACATGCAGTAGGTGAAAGGTGACTCTGAAGGAGGCTTGGCTCCTTTAGTGTGATAAGTTGTGATAAGGCAGCAATCTCTTTAATAGGTATGATACCAAATAAACCACTTAACACAGTCCTCTATAACCTTCAGGCTTCCAAGGAAGGATCCCTCCCTCCTCTACAGCTGCCAGAACAACCTTGACATTTCATCTACAAATCCTTTTAGGTGCTGAAGTTTACTTTTCCTCATGACAGTGACACTAACAATATTCCAGGGCTTTGTCACTCTGTAGTTTTACCTACCTCCTATGCATGCTGCTGATACAATTTTCAAACCAAGTGCAATTCCTTTCTCTTTAGAGTAGCTGCCCTGTAGCACCCAGACACTCCCCTCCCCCAAAAACTAAAAATCAAAGATTTGCAGCAAACAGAACAACTGTCAAATTTTAACTCTGCAGTGAACAAACACTTTCCTGCTGGCAGACAGTTTTTCCTTACTCCGGGGGACAGAAATAGTTTGGAAGAGTCAAGTCACACTGGCTACACCCAAAGTTGTACCCAGCACAGACATTGTATAAGTGATGCTGTCACGGGATGCGCATTGGCTGCTGCAATGTTTCAATAATGAGTCACACAACAGCTTGGAAAATCCATAAAAAACGAGCAAAGACATCGGGAGCCTGATAAGGCCAGAACAAGCAAGAAAAGGCAGACCTCAAAATTAAGGAAAAAAACTATCACTAGCATGTGACACCTCAAATTTCTAGAGGTGAAAACCTTGGCTTTAACCTTTACTTTTGGTAATTTAGTGAAATGACTGTAAGGTTAATTTTTAAAATTTGGCTTGTTCCCTACGTAGTAAAAATCCTACTTGCATGCTAATGAGAAAAAACAGAGGTGTCAGAGTTTTGGTTTTCAGCTTTGAAAAAAACCAGTATTTCTGTCCTCAAAATTTCCAAAGGCATCACACATTAAGCAGTACAGAACATGTCCCAAATCTCTGTGAGAGATTCCAATATTCTGAGGATCTGAACACCCAAGACACTGGCAGTGAATGAACAGAAAAGTACATCGTGGTACAAGCAGCAGAGAAAGGAAACACAGGCCTGAATTGTAAAGCCCTAGAGAGTCACATTAGCAGCAAAGCCATTTCCTTAGGGTGATCCCTAAGGAGAAACTGCTGTTCTGAGCTTCTCATTTCTCCCTGTGCTCAGAATGGGAAGAAAACATGCAAAATTGACAATTATGCTCCAGATAAAAGCAAAAATGAGAGACAAAACCCTCAAGGATTCACCAGTAACAGGCCTTATCATGCCTTGAACAACTATGGGAGGACAGGAAAGAACCTGAACCTTCATCAGCCTTCTGCTGATCTTTGTGAAAGGACAAAGCCCAGACTAGAAGACACTGTTAAACATTCAGCCTTTGAACTGTACAGCACACATACAACAAAAGAGGTGTTTAGCATTTTGATTCTGCTATAAACACACTGCCAAGTCAACTCTTGTTTGACCTAAGAAAATGAATCCCCAAGCACTCATGCCAAGTGGTTGGGAGTAGTTCCTTCACTGCCCCACCACACCCAACCCATCCCACACAGGCAGGCTCTCCACAGTACACTGGTTCTAGAAAACTCTGGCACAGAGGAATGTTACATGAATTATCTGGCCTGCCTTTGCCACTGAAGACTGCTCACTCCAAGTGGTACACTTGAAATTTACTGTGTCAAGTGTTCACTTTGGCTCAAACCACGTGAGCCTCTTCCTTAAATGTCAAAAAAAATTAAGTTTGAAACCCAACAGTGCAGCTCAGGGAGTTTTGTTGAGGTGCAGATTAGGTACTGAGGTAGCACAAAATTTATGAGGGTCTTAAAAAAATCATGAAGGAACCTCAGAATTGTGATGGGAATGAGAGCAATTGAGGACAGGAAAACACTGGTGGTGCTGAAACTGTCTCTGCAGCAGTGCAAAAGGGCTGGTTGAGAGAGTAAAGAGATGACCCCAGCAGCAGAAACTGGAGAAAACTACCATGTCTGTAAACCTAGGAGCTACAGATGAAGGTGCATCAAGTTAGAAGCATCAAAACCCACCTGAACATTGCTGTTTTTGCAGAAAGTACAGAGATTTGGGGTTTTCAGTATGTATATTAAAAAAGCAATAAAGAACTGATATAGAAATAGCTTTACCAGGGGAGAAATCCCAAATTAAAACATAATCAATAGATAAAACAAATCAACAGATTTTCTATTTAAATTATTTGCTTCTTGGTACATAAGACATCCTGGGTCTCCTGCTCTCTTTGCTGTTTGATCCTAAAGTGGAGCTACAATTCTGTTTGTTTCCAAGTTGCCATGAAAATTAATGCAAAGACCAACTTAGAAATGCAACTCTCTGTGGATTGCAGCAGGAACACAAGACAAACTGTAGGTCCACATACAGTAATTACCAAAAATGGCCAAAACCCCCTAAACACCATCAAACAGAGCTAAATCTGTCTCTTCCCCACACAGAGTCCACTTCAAAGTACAGGAGATCCTGCACTTCTCTTAAGGGCAAACACCAATTGCTCAGTTATTTATCAGTGCTGGCCTAGCATGAACTTTAAAGGCAGCCAGACTTAGTCACATGCTAAAGGAAGGGTGTCCAACAGCTAATTCTAATCCCAAAAAGTTTATCTGGAAGAGGCACCAGAGAGAAGATGATGAGTGTCTAAAATGCACCCACCAGCCTTCCACATCTCGAGAGCTGCGGCATCATTCTTACAGTAACAGCTTCCTAGGGAATAAGCAGCAATAACTGTTACCTAGCACCAACTCGCAGCTTCCTGAGGAAAACCTCTCGGGCTCCGTTAAATGGCAACCAAGTTACAACGACAGCGCCAAACTGAAGAACCACCAACCACTTCCACAGTGCAACCCCACCGGTTGAAAATAAATAAACCCCAAAACCCTAAAACAAAACTAAGAAACACGGACAGGGGCAGGGAGGAGGAAGCTTTTTTTTTTAAGTGTCAAAGTTTTGGTAAAAATTTGCTTCTGGTAGTTAAACCACGACTAACTTGTGCAGAATGACAGTCAGCCAAATTCAACCTTGAGTACACAGGAGAAAGGTCAAAGCACTGTCAAAAGCAATGTTGCTCATAGTCTGAAGATTCTATTGATTATCCATAATTACTCACTGCTTCTAAAATTTGAACCCTTAAGATCCATTTCGCCAGTGATTCTAAACCAGAGAGCGCAATCAGGCCAGAACAAACAACGAAACTGAAGTTTGACATTTGATTCCAGTCTCAATGTCACTCTGCCTTTCACTTGACAAGGACATTGCACGCGTTAAAAATCAGGAAGTGCCTGCTCAAGCGATCTTGTCTGTTTAAAATGCAATGCATGTACACGGGGACTCAGGTTTTAAAGAAAGACAGAAAGTGAAACGCACTGGGAGCCGTTTCTCTGAGTTTTGGAGCCACCAGGCCTTACAGGCACTCACAGGTGAGACGCCCAGACTGGGCCGGACGCCCGGCACACACAACCCCCCGTGCCAAAGGCGGGCAGAGCTGCAACAAAGAGCACGAGAGCTTCCTTGGGAAGCTAAAAAAGCGAACTCATGGTGACACTGACAGGCAGAACCGGCTCCTTTGTGTGAGACCGGGGCTTGAGCCGCTCGCCATGTGCAGCTCCGGGAAGGAGGGGGGGTCACACAGCGAGGTCGGAGCCGCCTCAGCCCCCGGCCCGGTCACTCACCCAGCACATCCGCGGTGCGGTGCCGCGCCACGAAACAGGCGTCATCCCCGTAGCACATGCCTTTCTTGAGGATGCCCTTGCGGAAATCTTTGCCGAAGCCACAGCTGGCCGTCACCAGGCTGTAGTCGCGGGAGTCCGTCTGCGACAGGCCGCCCAGGACCGCCCGCGCCACCAGCCTGCCGTAGGAGAGCACCGAGAACATGGCGTGGGGCGCCCAGCAGCCGAGCGCCAGGAACGCGGGGATCCACCGGCGCAGCCGCCTCCTGCCCGCCGAGCGCCAGCCGCAGGGCGCCAGCCTTCCTTCCCCTGCCCGCCGGCCCGCGCCGCCGCCGCTCCGAGCCCTGCCCGCCGCGGAGCCTCGTCCCTCCGGCTGCGGCCGCGGTTCACCCGCCCTCGACGCCCCTCACGGCCCGCGCGCTGCCCCTCGCGCTGCCCCTCACGGCCGGGCTCGCCGGCAGCGCCCCCGCCTTCCGCGCCACCCTCCCCGCCCCCCGAGGGGGGCTGTGCCAGCTCCCCGCTGCCCGCGGAGCTCCCGGGGCTCCCTCCGGGCTCGCTCCCCGCCGCCCGCGGTGCCCGGTCAGAGCCGCCCGCGCGGGGCGCGAGGCCGGCCCCGCCCCCTCCCCGCCTCCCGGCGCGCGTGCGCGGCGGAGGAGCGCGGCCGCCCCCCATTGGCTCCCCGCCCCGCCTCATTTGCATGTTGCGGGACAATAACAGCGGGCGGCTCCCGGCAGCCCCCGCGGCGCCGAGCGGGGCCCGCGCCCCCGCCCCCGCCGGCTCTCGGCCGCAATTAACGCAATTAGCGCAATTAACGTTCTCACGGCGGGCACAGCGCGGCTGCGCCTAACCCACATACTTGCCCTCCACGCCCCGCGCGTCTCGCGTGCTCCGAATAACTCGCGGGGACGGGCTGGCCGGCGGTGCCCCGTGCCTGCCGAGGACGGTTATGTGAGTCACGGCGCGCAGAAATGCGCCGGGTTTGGTTTTTTCCGTGAGAGGCTTCTCTGCAAAGCCCTGGCAAGGCTGGCAGTTAATCCATTTTGGCTGAGGAACGTGAAATGCCAAACAAAAGCCTCACGAGAAGGGCGTGTTGTGCGGGCGTCGCTCAAACCCCGCAAAACCACTTTAATTGTAGCTGAGAGTGACACAGAGCTCTCAGCTGGACAATTTCAACGGCAACGACTTGAAGGCAGCAATGTTGTGAAGACCCACAATACTCAATAAAGACCCAGTTCCTCATTTTCTGCACCTCGGTTTTCCTTGCTGCTCGTGGGTGTGCAAACAATGGTTTTGTCCCCTTGGAAGTTCCCAGCAGGTTGCTCTGCAAATTCGTTTAATTCCTCTGGGTAGAGGCACAAGAGGCTGCTGCCACTTATACAACCCGAGACGACAAACAATAGAGTGCAAATACAGCAGAGGAAGGTGTGGAACCTGCCCCAGAGCTGCCTGCAGTGAAAGGAAGAGCTCTGTGCCACACTGCTGCAGAAGCACCCTCACTATCACACGGGAGGCGTTTTGCTCCCTGTGCACCTTGACAGAGACAATATTGCCCCTCATACACTGCTAAAGGCTTTAAGCAATGTGTGAGAATTACCCAGCTAAAGCTGAAATTGTATCTAAACTTATTAAAAAAAAAAAATTAATCCTCCTGTTAGAACAGGGAGAAAGGGAATGAACACGAGGAGCAGCCCAGAGTGGTGGATTAGGGGATGGCTGCACAGCTGAATGTGCCAGTGTGCTGGAGATAAGGGAGTGCTGCTGCCAGGGCCTGGCAGGGTGTGAGAGCAGACAAACAAGGTAGCTCCTCTCAGTGCCTCACACCCTCCTTTATCAGCGAAGGGAAGCACACATTTGCAGAGCTTCCCCCACAGAATCATTCTTTCCCTTCCTCGAGTCTCGTTCTTCCTCTTCCTTGTCCAGGTCCTGTCTAGTTCCAGTCCAGCCTGGCCTAACCCCTGCCTGCAGTGCCCTGAGGCAGCTCAGGATGGTGCAAGGTGACCTGTCCTGCATTCCCTGGCTGTGCTGCTCAGGGAATCCCCCCAGCTAAAGCTGAGTTCTCAATGCTGAGTTTTCCAGGGCTGGAAGGGTTCTCTCTGTGCCACTTTGCCCAGCAGGCACGGCTCAAATGCTGAGGGACATCGTGAGCTCAGGGCTGACAAACTCATTTGGCAGAGCACGACTCTGTGCTCCCAACCAGGAGCTCTTCACACTCCTCCATCCTTGAGAGTCTTGGAAACAGCCTCCCTGGGGAAGTGGTGGAGTCACAATCCCTTGGAGAGTTCAAAAAATGAGTAGGTCACTCATCACTTTGTGACACAGTTTAGTGGGCATGGGGGTATTTGGTGGAAGCTTGGCCTTGATCTTGGAAGACTTTTCCAAGCTTAATGGTCCCATGATTCTACCCCAGGTCACCCACCCAAGTCTGTCCAGACAGCCAGATGACCTCAAAATGCACATGGTAATTAGTAACCTTTGATCACTCCTGCACAGTTGTGCCCAGATGAAAAACTGCTCCTGGTTTTCATTCAGAGTATCTCTGAGCCCCTGTGAGACAAAACCCCAACTATTTTTAATAAAATACTTCAGAACTGGTTTTCTCCACTGCTCAGGGCCAGTCTGGAGAGTTCTCCCTGTAAATCCCTCCCAGCCCATGCCCTGCTGCCTTCCTCAGTGTTATTCTTGTACCCTGAGAGTCAATATCCTGCCAAGTGATATTTGTTTAAAATTCCCCAATGCACAAATTTGGCATAAAAACTGGACCAAAGGGCATCCCCCTGGTTACTGCAGCTGGGTGGAATCTTCCCACCTCAAAGTCCAAGATCTATTTACATCAGCTCACTTAAGCTGCAAAAAACAGAATGAACTCTTCCTGCTAGGCTTGTCCAGACCAATAAATGCACTGGGGAGTGCAAAGCAGAAGTGCTGCACAAAGTAATCAACTGCTGAAGGCACAAGCAGGTTTCCAGCTTGTTTTAAAACTGATTCAGTGGTAGCTGACGTCAATCCTCCCTCCCAAGTATCTGAGCCCTGAGACTGGAGTGTGATAAATATTACCTGTAATGCCATCTGCTGTACAGACTGCCCCAGCTCCTCACTATTTATTTAAGGGCTAATCTTGTGCTAGACCAAAATGCAGTTTATTTCAGCCTGGTTTGACTTTGTTTGGACTCTAATTCTAAATGCCTGTCCACTTGGACTTGTAAAGTGATCTGTCATAGGGCAAACCCCATGTTAGCCCTGAAAAGCTGAAGTTCAAGACAGCACAGTTGGATTAAAAAGAAAACTAATGTGAGAAGGACCACATGAGGAGTCAAGAGAAGATGCAGAGTCAGAAGATCACCAGCAGAAATCACAGAATGGTTTGAGGGGATCTCAAATATCATCTCATTGCCATGGGCAGGGACACCTTCAACTATCCCAGGTTGCTCCAGCCTGGCCTTGGACACTTCCAGGGATGGGGCAGCCACAGCTTCTATAATGCTCAAATGCACATCAGAACCTTGCTGCTGAAACTGTAATTGAAACAGTAACAGAGTAAATCCCTGAACGTGTTTTTTAATAAACAGGAATCTACTGCCTCTCAAATTGCTTGAATTTTCATTTTATGGGACCTCCCAGATCAGGATCACAGTGCCCTTTTTAATTATTAATTAGCTCATGTTGACAGGATAAATGAAATCTCTCTGCTGGAGAACAAGCATTATGTATTGATGTCCTGATCTTATCCTACACTCTTGGAGTTGCTCTTTGGAACCTGTTTCAGAAGTCCAATACCAGGGTGAGTTTTGTGGTGGGGGAGTTTTTCAAATGGTTTTCCTTAGATGCCTTGCCTTTCTCTGCATGACAAAAGTGGGTTTTTTCCTATTACAACAAGTATTTTAAGTGGATTTAGGTGAACTGTTGCTGTGAGTGAAGCCCTAAAAAAAAAAAAAGGTCACGAGAAAACCAGATTAATTCCATCCTACTTTGCTTTTGAACAGTTGCCCACTTCTATTCCATTTCAATGGTAGATGCAGTAAGAATTAATACCTCTTTATTCATCCAGCTCCTGCCCACATTCATCCAGGGTGCAATCTGTGCTTTCAGATTTCAGCAAGGCTTGGTTTTCTTCTTGGAGTCTGGTCCCCTGTGCACCATCAGCTTTGCCAAATAATTCCTGATGCAAGAAGAATGTATTAAATTCTGTTTTCCCCTGTGCAATGTCATCAGCCCTTTTTACTGATTTTAAAGGCATCAGAAATGTGTAAACTAACAAGCAGGGGTGTTTTAGTATTAATTATCTCATGACACTGCAGTGGAACAAGGACACAGATCACAACCAGCGATGATAAAATAAACCAAGCACCACTCTTGCCTCCAAGCCTGCAAAACAAATCCCAAGTTTCCAACTTTGCAGGGAGTAGGGAGGAGAAACACCTCCATCCTTGTTAACTGACCATGTGGGAGCTTAGCCAAGGAAGCTGAAGGGGCTGGAAGGCCCTAAACCAGCTCCATCCAGAGGGAGGTTGTGTCTCAGCCATGTATTCCAGCTGTCCTTCCTGCAGGGTTGCCTCTCTTTTTGTTCCTTTGCTGTGGGACAGTGAAGGAGATGGAGATGTAAAGGTTCCCAGGATTTCCTCCAAACACAGGCACACGTTCTCTTCAGAGAATACCAGAACACTGCAGCCAGTCCTGGTACAGCCTCAGTGAGAAGCAAGAAAATAAAGTTTGGTGCCATTTTTACAAGTCCTTTTCAAAATGGAAGTTTGTGAAGTCACTCTGAGCTGGAAAAAAACAACCCCAACACCAGCAGCAGCATTTCCTCAGTAACAGCAAACAAAGAGACTGAAAACAGCAGCTCTTCATGCCCATGGAAGAAGGCAAACACAGAGATTTTGGGTTAAAAATCACAAGGAAGGCAGGCTGGAGGTTATTTTTGGTGAGGTCATTTTGGGGTGTCATTTCTGAGGCAGAGTGGAGCACGGGGGGTTCTCACCTTTGGGTCACCGTGTTCTTGGAGGAATGAGGCCTTTCCATGGGCAAGGATGGCTCCAGATTTTGTTCCACACGACTGGAGCTGTTTGAAACCCATCCCTGATAACATCAAAGGGCCTTGTGTGACTCCTCCCTCGCCCCCGTGATGTGGCCACGGCAGAGGAGGGGCACCGTGCGGTTGTTTCCATTTTCAAAGGGTGCAGCTGGAGTTTTAGGGCTTTTGAGAGCTTTTGGTGCCTTCCCTTCGAGGTGACAGTAATGAACCTGGTCAGGGAAATAAAAACAGAGCAAAGAATTTTTAAAATCTAAGGAATCCTAAGAAACAATGACTTAGTCACTCTCTAGCCCACTTTTTCCCAAATTAGTAAAAATATAGAATGATTTAGGTTGAAAATACCTCAAGGACAACTGTGCACATGAAAAGATTACTAATGATTACTGAATATGCTCACTGAGCACTGAGGACCCACAGCATCTTCAAAAGGAGAAAGTTTAACACTTTAAAAATTACTTCAAGGAAAAGATTACTAAAAAAAAGATGCAAAAGTACGTGAAATATAGTTATATATATATAATATATATATAAATAGATAGATCTTTTATATGTCGCAAGGGGCCATTCCCCTATTTTTTTTTATTTTCTTTCTTTATTTTTTTTATTTTTTTTTTTTATTCCGTGGCCTTGCAGTTGTTCCCAAGCCACCTTCGTGGGTTACACTTGGATCACTACACCTGAAGCCCTTCCCGTGCCTCTGAGGGGGCACCGACCCCTCATCACCGCCGGGCTCTTCCTGAGGGCGCTGGGTGCCACAAGCGGCCGCCTGGCACCACCACGGCGGCCATATCCAGCCAGAACCCTGCGCCCCGAGGCTCCCCACGCTGGGGGGCGATGAGGGAGCCCGAGGGCAGCTGAAGGAGCCGCAGACCCCCGGGGCCCTGCCCTCCCCTCACCCGCCATGCTCCCAGGGCGCGGCCCTTCCCCTCCGCCCGCCAAATCTCGCGAGAGCGGGACTCGCCCTTCCCGTCATGCCCCGCGCGCCCTGGCAACGCGCCGTTGCTAAGGGCGGCCGCCATGGCGGCGCCGCCGGGGCTCGGGGTGTTCTTTGTCCTCATCCTCCTCCTTCTGTCGCCGCCGCTGCCGCTCCGGGCGGAAGAGCCGGCCGCGGAGCCTGCAGATACTCGTGATGCCGCACAGGCGCGGGTCCGCAGCCCGCCGGCCCCGGTCACGGACGGTGGGTGCCCTCCGGGCGCTGCGGGCACCGGCGGCGCTCGCCGGCTGAGGGGAGCCCCGCTCGCGGCCTCCCTCGGGCATTCGGCCTTTGGCCTCCCCTTCGCGGGACTGGCACACCCTCCCGGCTTCTCCGGGGGATGTCTGGAGTTCTCTGCAGCCCTGGGAGCTGCAGCCGAGGCCGCTCGGAGCCTCCTCGGGAAGGCTGAGCCCGAGCGGCCCGCAGGCCCTGGGCACGCTGCTGGTGGCATGGACATTGCACAGGGCATCCCACAGCGCTGAGGGCCCGTGGGGGTGGAGGGCAGGGGCTGCTGCCCGCCCAGCACTGCCCTGGGTGTCCTTGGAGAGCTGCGCACTTTGCCCCGAGGGTCAGCCCCGGAGCTGTGGATACATTGTGATAAAAACAGAGCTCGCAGAGTTTGGTTACTGTGTTCTCAGAAGGTGTTTCCCGCTGTATAATTTACTACACTTTTGTATCACTTTCGTATCGCTTTCATATCGGGTGGTGTTGCCCTCAACTGAGCTTTCCATGGGTTACTTGCCGAAGGAAAGCCACCCCAGTGCTACCTCCTTAGGGAAAAGGGATTTAAACCCCTAATCTCACAGACAAAACCTTGCAATCTAATCATCCACGTTTAAACTTCTCTGTTTACAGGGTGAGCTAAGGATCCAGGGCTAAGCTCAGCCAACAGAACAGTCAGAACTTCAGAGATTGCAGGAAATACCTGGGTACTGTTCAGGTGGTCAGAGAGCATCCAGGGGGCCACAGGGAAACAGGCAGCAGTCAAAGTGAAATAAAGGAATTAGTAATGAAAGTACTCTTTGAATGTCTTTCTTATAAAACACTGGCCTTAATTTTCCTCATTCTGTGCTATTCTTAAGTCTAAATTAATTATAGAACAGCAACTCTCAAAAACAGTTCAGTAGAATAATATCTGTTCTTTGAATTTATAAACTTGAAGACCTCAGAGAGTCTGAAGAATTTGCCAAGTGTATTTTACTGAGACAGTTTACAGAATTATTGGCAATTACTCTGTCTGTGATTACAATACTTCACAGTATCCAAAAACAGAGAGAAAAAACACACTTTCAAAGAAGTCAATTATGGTTGTTTTGGCACATCAGGGAAATGTATTCCTGGACCCTGAGCCATCCTCAAAACTTGTAATCATCTCTGCTCTTTCAAAATGTTTTATTTTTCTTCCCAATAAGCTGGAACAAGCAGATAAACACACCTTGTTGGTATCTCTCATTTTTTTTTTTCCCTCTGCAAGGCTGAGTAGATTTTCACACCTCCCAAATCCCTGTTGGGTTTTGTTTCTCAGGGAACACTTTTTCCTGTGGCTTGCTTTTATCCGCACGTCCCAAACAAATTTGCTCGGCAGCGGGAGAGATGGCTTTTTAAAAACACCTTCAGGAAAGCCTGGATTTGGAGAAATCCTCTGCCGTCAAAACCAGGGCGAGGTGATCAGCGGAGGTGTCTGGGCGGTGCTCTGAAGCACCGCTGCGGTTTCTCATCCCGCTCTCTGCCGCAGTTGCCAGGCTCTGTGTCTGCGACCTGCTGGTGGCACAGTGCGACACCAACTGCTGCTGCGACCCCGACTGCAGCGCCCAGGACTTCGGCCTCTTCACCGCGTGCTCGGTCCCCGTGGTCGTGTGAGTGCAGAAGTAACCAGAAAGCACAAAACCCTTCTTCCTTTGCTGCCTGTCCTCTCCTCTGGGTAATTCCCACCCCCACTCCCTGCTGCCATCCTTGCACCGGTCCCTGCTGCACTCTGTCCCCAGCCAGGCAGAGCAGAAAATCCACTCCCACCCAGTTCTTTCCCTCTTTCCTCCTGTTTCCCTGTGCTCCTGTCTGTGGGTGTTTAGGTGGTGCTGCTTTTTTGGGGGTAAGAATGATGCATCTCTAGACTTTGGTCAATGCAGTGTCTGGCAGTTAGAAAACTGATCCCAAAGGACCAATCTGGCAACTTCTGTAGATCACCAGTTTTTATCAGTAAATTTATCAGTGACCTCTTTGACTGCATTCATGATATCAGCTGCACAATCAATTTAGAGCTTGTTGAAATAGTGTGAGCATTTTTCTGACCCTAATTTTACAAGTCACCGTCCAACCTGCTCCCCCACTGCCACTTCACAAACAATAAAATGTAACATTATACCAAAAAAGTAAAGCTAAGAGTTGTTTCTTTGCTATTTAATCTGAAAATACCTTCACCCAATTCCATCTTCTCAAAGAGGAGTTAAGAAAACTCACTTCAGAATCATAATGTGCAAAAAATTTCTTGGTGACTTCTCAGAACAATAAGTGCAGCTTTTCAACCCACCTTCTGTATAAATTATGCCAATCTGAGCTCTGGGTTTATTCTTGGTGCTTTGGAATTTGAATTAGCAGTCATGCCAGACTGTGGTTTCTTATTGTTCTGGCACACAAAAGACTCCTGCTCCCCATTTATAGACATTTATATAGATCAGAAAGGTCTAATCAACACCCTCCTGAGTGACACTTTAATTGCCACAGATGACTGTGCTGCCTTTGTCAACTAGAAATGCCTCAAATGAAATTGTGTTTCTTTGCCCAAATTCTTTTGTGTAAAACGTTTCTTTTGCATGAAAAGCCAGGGGATTTTCAGTGTCTGCAGGTGTTGTGGGTCTCGTTATTTACATCAGAGTTTATCTACATTTGTATATTTGTGTTATTTTGGCTGATGCCAAGGCAGAGGCCGTGAGATCTCTGCAACAGCAGCAGAAGGATTTGATTTATGATGGGATCCTTTGGGTTTGATTTATGATGGGATCCTGTTGGGTTTGATTTATGATGGGATCCTGGTAACAAATGACTCACCTCATGGAGGAGCTTAACTCCAGGCTTCAAAATTTCTGAAAGTCATTTCACTTCTCCAAGGCCTGTCCTTAGCTGCTCTGTGCTGCTAAATGCCAGTTTCACAGGTGTGGGACACACCAGCCCTGCCAGGCTCTGAACTGGCACATTCTCCTGCAGCTCTGGGCTCCTGATGAGCCCCTGGCACAGCCTTAAACACTTCTCCAAGGCAGGCTGGGTTATTTCACCTTCTGCCATTTCTTTCACATGCATCTCAAGCAGGAATTCTTCCCATTCCCTGCTCAAATTGGGTATTATTCCAACATCCACAAAACTGACCTGTCATCCCACTTGGGTTGTAGAAATGAAAGTGCTGCTGAGCTGTGCATGGCCTCTGGTGCAGCCCTGCATTTTTGGGGTCTCAACCTTCTGGATCCCATCCAATTTGGAATTTTCCCTCTCATATTGTCACTGGTTTTCCCTCCCCCAGTCTGTTTCTTACCTTCCTTCACATTGCTGCTCACATTTTCCTCTGCTGAATAAAACATGTGGGAGACTTCTCTATTATTTATATTAAGCACAGAGTATAAAACAATAGGAACCTTCTAAGGGTGCACAATTGTTCTACAAATTATGTTAAATTCAATAATTTCATGCTTTTAAAATTTTTCTGGTGCTGCCTCAGTAGATTAAAAGAACTTTAAAATCTGGCCAACACTAACTTCTAGTGGATCATTAATTTCTTTTGTTTCTTTGCAGAGGTGACAGCCAGCTGTGTAGTCAGAAAGCTGCTGTGTATTCTCTTGATGTTGAAGCAAATCCACCAGAAAGGATATTTAAATTAATTGACCAAGTCAATCCCAGTATTTTCTGCATTCATGCTGCAAACTGTAAGTAGAGTTGTAGGCAATATTAAGCATTGTGATGTTATTTTTTGCAGGCTCTTTAGGTACCAGAAAAAAACTAAATTTAAATCTATTTTTGTTTCATTAAACCTCTCAGGAAAGTGGTAGTTCTGTCTGCTCACAGTCCTTGTGTTGTGATCCTTTCACTTGTGAAAACATGGAATTAAACATCTGCTATTCTTGGTCTTCTCTGTTGGAAAAAAACAAAATAGTTTATGGGTTTTTTTTTTTTGTAAATAATTTAGCATTTTAAATAATTCATGTTTAAAGTTGTCTCATTGTTACTAAGTATTGTTTCTGTATATTTTTTCCTTAAATTATCTCCTTCTTTAACTATTTTGACAGATAAACAAGCCCTGTACCTCAAATCCCCTGAAATCCCAACTGCGGAAAATTTTGATCAGTTGCTTGATAAATTTGGAGGTGCAACTTTCAGTGCTGAGCCTGAGAACTGGAATTTGGATACAGATGCTCAAAATTCCCCTGAGGCCAATGAAACTTCCAGATATGAGGTAAATGATCTGATTCAATAGGAGGTAAATTTTATTTGATGCAATTAGTATTAGATTATTCCAGAAAGAAGAAATCAGCATTCTTTGCATCTGCTTTTAAATAATGCTGTTCTGCTGGAAGAAGCAAAATTTGCATTGGTCTTTAAATATAGAAAAGTAAAAAGAGGAAATGTAATATTTTGTGTTTAGTTACTTTAAAAAATGAACTGTATTTTTAAGATCTTTGAAAAATAAGGCACTTTTTTTTCTGCTATTTTCAGCATAAAGCTGTAGCAGTGACTGAAAAATTGCTGTACAGAGCATTACTGAGAGATCCTGTGGAAATAAGTTTATTATGCTTTTATTCATATTTATTGTTAATAAAAATGGTTGAAACACACCTGTGTACCTGACTGTGGCTTTTATTTGGCAGTATGGGGTTCCTGTCCAGACAGAGGATGCATTTCTAAGGCTGCCAAGTCCTGTTGTCTCTTCTTGGTGCTCTGATGCAAATCCTGCAGGTTGGAAAGCACACTTGAATCCCAAATTTTTGTTTTTTAGTATTCTGCTCTTAGATCTGCCAGTCAGAAAGCTGGCACACTCCCCATGGAGAATTCAGCTAAAGGTTCATAAAGAGATGATTTTCAAACCACTTTTGTTTCTCTGGTTTGTTTTTTTAAGACATAGAATGAAAATTGTGTTGCATCTCTATTAAACATTCAAAGTGAGATATGTAAATCCCTGAGAATCTGTTAAAGGGTTGTTTATCCAACAAGAAAATGTCCTGTTTGGCATAATTGCTTTAATCAAACAGTACAAGGGTGACACCCTGAGGGAGGAGGGCTTTGCACCAGGCCAGCCCTGCCAGGGCAGCCTTGGCAGCTTCCCTTTGCCCAGGGGTTCCTCTCACAGGTCAGATTTGCAGGCTGAGCTCTGCAGTTTAACCTTTCACACAATTTCCTGAAAATCTGCAGAGGTGGAGGTGAAAAAAAAAAGCCACAACCAAACCCACACCTGCATTTCCCAAACCCCACTGTCATCATTAAGTGTGGTCTCATAACAGTCAGGGTGGTGACTACAAGACTGAAGTCTCTTGTGAAAAAAAAAAAAAATTAACGAAGCTCTTTCTACTTGTAAAGAAGTAATATTTTTCCTCATAGCATTTTTTTGAGAATATAAAAAGTTTCATTATTCAAAGCTCACATAAAACATTATATGCAATAGAGATGACATTTACTTTCAATTTTGCTTGTTCTTGTATTGTTTTTCATTTATGCTTTTCATAATTGCTCTTTCACTTCCTCCACTAATACTTAGTGACTTTTTTTTTTTTTTCTCTAGGGTTTTTAGTAAACCAAGCCACAAAATGCATTAGATCAGTAAGTGTGGAAAAATGTGACAGCATTCAAGCACTTAGCATGTTGTTTTATATCAACTCCAGCATTTTGGCAGTAAGTATGATTTGAAACAGTCATATTGCTGAAATACTCATATTTTATATCTTTTGCATCTGCAGAATGAAGTAACTTCTGTTTGCTGAGGGATATTGTGTTTTATTTGGATTTTTAAATTGTGGATTGGGAAGAAACATCTCTCTGTACAGCAGACTTTTATACAGAAAGCCCTGGGGAATGTTTTTATTTCAAGCTCTGGTAACAGAAGCATTTACTGTTCTCTGCTTAGCCGAATATAAATAATATAGTCAAAGATAAAGTAAAAAATAATAGTTTTGAAGAGCCAAGGTCATGGCACTGAGCTAGTGCAGTTTCACATCCCTGTGCATGTTCAGGCTTTTCCAAGAAGCCCCTTTATCAGAACACATAATTCTAAGAAATCTGAGTTTTAAAGAGTTGCTAAAACTTTGTACTGAAAGGGGAACCTGTCAGGTTTAATCCTTTGCATCTGCCCCTTTCCTCCAAGCCTCAGTTGTTGATAGTGGGGGCTGACAGCCTTCTTCATGCTGCCAATCTACATGACTGAGAGCAAGTTTCTTTGGATCCTGCCTGCTAAAATCCAGTCTGGGGCTATTTTTCAAAGCTTTGCCTACTTTTTAATCCCTTTCTGACCTGGGGGATGATGTCTTCTGTACAAATAAATCCCCTGTAAGGATATTCAGGAAGACAAAGAAATCACTCATGGAAAAATGAAACTGAAATACATCACACCTTAACCTGATGGCTCCTTCCAGAAGCTGAAGCTTGTAAAGAAACAGCAATCTCTTCACCATTAAAATTTTTAATTTATGTAATTATTTAAATTCATTTGATTAGCAGTGACTAACTGCTTAAAGACCCCTTCCAGGCTGCTCACAGATTCCAAAGCTCCCAAAGGCAAGGAAAGCCCACTAAGCAGTTCACACCCTCACAGATGGGATCATTCTCCTCCTCCTTCAGGATCTCATTGAAATCAGCCAAGGGTTGCTCCCAAATGTTGGCTTTTGATCCTCCTGCTGTGGAAGAAGTGGAGAAAGCACAGCCTCAGAAGGGCTTTGAGTGTCTCCATGTCCTCCCAAAATCAGTTCTTGTTGGCTGCAGGACCAGAAAAGAGCAAGAGTGGCTCAGGCTGGGCTCCAGCAGCTGAGTGGGTTTGATTTAAAGATGAATTCCCTTTACTGACTGGAAAATCCATAACCCTTTATCCCTGTGCTGCTTGCCAAGGCAATGGCTGAGCTCAGGAGGGGTCAGAGCTCTGCCCAGAGCACGCTGGATGTCAGGAGGGATCAGCTGCAGGAACTGGAGAAGGCTGAGAAGCTGCTGGAGATGCTCAGTGGGAAGGTTTCCTTGCCAAAGGGAGGTGAAGGTGGGATGTGACAACAGGGCAGTGATGGCACTGGGGACAGGGTGGCCACAGGGCAGAGCAGGAGCCCTCCCCGTGCCAGCAGGTGGAGCTGCCGGCAAAAGAAACGGCAAACCAGTAACTGAGGGAGCCTTACTGGGAGCACTGGGAGAGCGGGTCCTACAGAAAACCCCGTCCCCAGGAGCCCACCCTCCCTGCCTGGATGGGCAGCTGCAGTGGGAACAACGCTTTGGGAAATGCTGCGGATAACCTCTGCTCTCTGCCCTGGCCTGAGCAGCAGATCCAAGGAGTGCTGGGGACTCCTGGAATCTCCCAGCAGGATTCTCACAGTGGAGCTCAGTGGGAGTGTGGAGTGGCCAAAGCAATGAGCTGTTCCTGCCTGTCCTGCTCCTGCGGGGGGAGCTGAGGCAGCAGCGTGGCTGCAGTGCTGCCAGTGACCTCCAGAGACATCATCCATCACCCCAGCCATGGATAAACAGAACTTCGGGAGTGGTGCTCGCTCTTCCTAGCCCAGTCAGAAATAGCACTGTTCCCTGAAGGATGAGTCTAATCTTTACAGAGATTTTTATTCATCCTGTTCATTCTGGTGGCTGGGCTGTACCTTGAGATAATAAATGTGTGACAAACTGTACCTGCACCACCTTCAGGTCTGCAGCTCCCAGGAATGTGTTCCCTGCTGGGACAGGAGATGAGTCACTGCTGTCAGTATCCCATCATAATTCTGCAGAATTGTTCCACGAGCAGAGTCCAATCCTTGGTCCCTTCCCAAAAATGTGACTCAAACATTCATTGGAAAGTCAGGAAAGTAAAACCTTTGACAAAAGGACATACTCCATGGGAGTATTTTTACCTGATTGATGACCTTGGTCTGGCATTTCTGCCTTTCCATGAAATATTTTTGGTGGAAATTTTTCAGTGGGGCAACTGTATAATAAGAGAGATGCTTCTCTTTTATTGGTTTAGAGACCATGAAACTATGGAACAGGACAACAAAAGCTCTTCATTTCTTTGGGAAGCACAGCCTGGCAGGTTTCCTAAACTGGTGGTCTCTGAATAATTCTAAAAGTCAGAAGAAGAAAGGGACAGGATTGTGGCAGTTCTTTTCACAGTTCCTGGGTACTCTGGTTTATATTCAATTAACTCCATAACATAGAAGTTATTGTTATGAGAAAGAGTTAAATAGACAAAGCCTTACCTGCTTTACTCGACTGCTATGTGCAATAGGTCTGATCTTTGCTACTGCTTTAATTTGTCCTTTTATTCTCCCTCAGGTGCCCAAATCAAGTCAGATGGTAAGTATCCTTCTAAATTAGTTGGCAGAGCTGTGGGCAAAATTCTTGTTAAGTTATAGTCAGTGGGAATTTTTCACTGATTGATCAAATCTTTACATTTAAAAAATTACATCATTTGCCATCACTAATGATACTTAGCAAATCCAAGATAAAATGCTGCCTGCAAATACTCAAGCCTGATACATTCCTCTCATATAAAACTCCCTCTTTTCAAGAAAATCTCTTTATTTATTTAAACCCAGACCATTTGGTTGAGCTTCAGCAGTACTTGTAACACAGCAGCTGTTGAGAGAATTACTGCATGCTGTTGCTGTGGAGCAGAACCCGGAAAGGTCACAAATATAATAACACAGAAAGAGCCAAAATTAATTATACCCAGTGTTCAGAGCTGACATGAGTCTGTTTTTCAGGTGAACATTACTGTCCAGTCCATAGTTGTCCAGTCTATGAATGGAATGAGGACTTTCCTGAGCAGTAGTGAGGTCCTGAGGCTCCCAATGGTTTTGGATGAAGTGTGCATCAATGCAGTTCTTGGGGTAGGTCTGGCAGCCTTTTCCTCCTCAGAGCTGATGGAAAGCATCTATGCATCCAATCACTTCTGATTCCCAAACTGCAGAGCTGTCAGGAAGGCCTCGCAGTTTCCATATATTGTGACATCTTCAAAGTAAGTTTCACGGAAGAAGGACTGATTTTGAGTAAAAGGGAGTGTTTTGCAACAAAATAATAACTCTGTGCAATATAACATGGAGCCAGGCTGAAATCCTGGTGTTACTTCTCTGTATGTGGCAGAACAGGCAATGACATGAGTTTGGAATTTACTTTATGCTTGGGAGAAGATGATTTCAGGTGCACTAATGACAGAGGGAGGAATAGATACTGCACATCATCTTTAATTTTAAAGTAGATGAACATTGTGTCTGTGCTTGGGTTTATCAAGAAGTCAGTTGTGAAGAGGCTCCAGCCTCTAGAGGATAAAATCCATCCCCACCCTGGAGCTGAGTTTCTTAAGCAAGGAAGAAAGAAAATACTTGCATGGTTTAAATTTTTTTTCTAGTTTCTCTTATGTATTTATTCAAATTAATATCTAAAATGTTTAATTTTCAGGTGAATTATCACATTACCCACACAGACACAGGAGAAATAATAGAAGCATCTGCTGCTTTTGTCTTGGGGGCAATTAGCAGAGAAGCACTTTCAATAGAGCAGAGCTTCGAAATCAGCTTCACTCAGGTAACTGTGGAGATGTCATGGGTGACTTGGTGAAAGACACTTAATTACAAAACTTATTAAACTTGAATCAGAACAATTGTTAGCAGCAAGGTAAAGCAGAACTTGCCCTGGATCCCAGATGAGGCAGCATTTCAGAGCTGGGCAATGAAGGCCTCCAAAGTCTGTCACATTTACAAGCCCCAGCTTGTGACTATAGCAGAGAAAGCCAAGCCTTACTTACAGTCTTGCTCTCATCATTCAAGGCAGGTCATACTCCTAAAATAACTGAAATATTTCTGTGTTTTCCAACCACTTCAGTGCAGGATAAGAACTAATATTTTGTTTGCATTGCAGGAAAATACACAGCCAGTTCCACTCAGTGGCAATCCTGGTTATGTTGTTGGGCTGCCTGTCAGAGCAGGATTCCAGCCTCAAGGATATCCTTTCCCTGCTGCATTTCTGTTTGCTTCACTTGCTCTGGTCCATCCTCACAAACCCTTTCTAGCACGGGCATCTATGAAATACATCTGTTCTCCACCAAAAATAAAAATGTGCTTTTCTGGCTGTGTTTTAGGAGGGAATGACTCAGTCCTGACTGCAATCTCCTGGGACTGTGTAGTGAGGTACATTTAGCCCTCCATTGCACACCCTGGTGCTTTTTCACACTGTGAGAGGAATCTTGAGCCATTATAGCATTTGCAGCTATATTTTAAGGATATGATTAAGGATTCTTTTTTTGTCCCGATATCCATCAAGCATTTAATTTCCCTTAACTGTGTGTTACATCTGGCATCATTCAGAGCAGTAACAAACACAGCCAACTCACCATTCTGCACAGCACATCCACCCAGGACTGCCTGGCAGCACAGGGAGCCAGAGCCCCAGTATTATTTGGTTATAACATGATATCAGGCTGTAAGTTACGGTAAGAAGTTGGTATTTTTTTTTTAATTTAATGCTTTTAACCCTCTGACAACCCTTTCCCTTAGGCTCTGTTCAGGTTTTGGGCCATTTATACAGCTGGAGGAGTATTGAGAATAGAGTATTTAATTATAAAAAATGTCATTTAATTAACAATGGTCTTTCTCTTGGAAAGATTGTGTACATTAGCAGCTGTAGCCAGAAGGCTTGAACAGAGCAGAGAGCAAGGAGAAATTATGATTGTGCCAAACCAATGGATTTTTGCTGTAACTCATCTTTTTTGTTTTGTTTTCTGGAAGAATTACAGCAGCTATGAAATGCCAGCCTTTGGCTCAGACCCTCCTTGATGTGCTGAAGGGCCAAAGCTTTCCTGAGTACGTGGCCTCATTTGGGAATTCTCAAGCCCAGGATGTGCTTGACTGGGTGCCAATAACTCAGCTCCACATCTCAGAACAGGTGAAAGTTAAACCACTTCCACCCCTCCAGCCTCACGAGATCTGTGCCTGTGCTGCAGCATCAGCTCAGCTTCACACCCTAAAAATGCAGGAACCAACTGGAGGAGAAAATGGGGCTGGGAATGCAGAAATAAGCTGGAAGAAACTCATGGAATATTCACAGAGGGTTTCATTCTTGCTCTAGAAGTTATATTTAATCAAGCTGGTATCCAGGCACCTCAGCTGTGGATCAGGGCAACATAATGGGTAGAAAATGAGTTGTTTAAACACAGGTTAGAATGTTGTTCTTCTAAGGACGAAGCACCAGAGGTGACAGAGGGAAGGAGCAGAATCAGGGTTTCCCCTCTTACTCCAGGCCAGGGTAGGAAGCACAATATAAGATTGTGGATGGTCTCTTGCATGCTTCTGCAACTAAAGAGTGAATGGTTCCTGCAACCAGAAGTGTGATAGTTCAAGAAGAAATGCATAAAAATATTTAAGATTGTAGCCTTCAAAATTCTGCCCTGGCAGAGTTCAGGACTTTGTCCTGCCCAGAAACAGTGCAGGCTCCATCTGCTCTGGTAACCTCCTCAATGAGCTTTGTGGGGGCATTCTACCCTTTTAATAACATTAATAATTAATATGTAGTATGGCTTCTGCATAAGGCAGACAATGAGATGATTTCTCACACTTTGCAGAGCTCATGCCAAATACCTGTGTCACTGGGAATAGAAGTGAAATGGACTAAGTATGGATCCCTGGTCAATCCACAAGCCAGGATAGTGAATGTTACAGCCACAATCACTACCACCACACTGAAGCAGGTATGTAATTAAATTACAGGATTTAAGATAAAACAAGTGGCTTGTTTTCCTTGGGTATCAGCTGTGTGACAATGGCCCAGATAATCTCATTATCTAAAGGCAGCACTTCACATTAGAATGTATTTACACCCAGCAGTTCTCTTCCAGCTCAAACACAGCTGTGGGCTCCTTGCCAAAACACACTTCAATAAAAATCTATATCTATATAGATTTTTTTTCAATAAAAATCTATAAATATGTATATCATTTATGGAAATAAACATGGAACTATATATATATATAAACCTTTTTAGCAAATATAACCCAGACCAAATAAACAATTGTACAAATAGAAAACTGAAGCTAAGTCCTGTTTGTATTTTCATTGCAGCTTCCCTCAGGAAGGGAAAGGATTATTCCTATAACAAGTTCTGTGGTTTTCACTGACATTTCTTCACCTGCAGAGCCAAGCTACAAAGCTTGGCCCACCATTAACATCAAGTTACCCTTTGACTTTTTCTATCCCTTTGTCTAAGGTAAGTATGCCTAAAAAAAACCCCACTTTTCTGCTTTATCTTATTTTTAGTCCATTGTTTATCCTGTGACTATGATGGGCCATCACTTTCTTCTAAGTTGTAGATACTGGGCTAAATTTGGCCAAGAGAGGAAGGGTGAGACCTTGTGAGGGTTCTCAGAAGGTTTAGGGTGAAGAAACCCCCATGAAGTGGAACGTACCCAATTATAGCTCTGCAGAGAGGACAAAGGTTGCAGTTTGAACTTGCTGGTGGCTCTGGCTCAGTCACAGCCACCAACCCTCCAGCACGTGGGATCCAGCCCCAGCCTGGCCAGCAGAGGCAGGAGGGCAAGGGAAGAGCACAGGGACACACAGTTTGGAAAGCAGGTTCATTATCCCACAACAGCAGAGCTAAATTGCTAATTAAACTCATCATGTGCTATTAGATAAGGCCTCTGCTTTATCTCCTTGCAGAGATGAATAAGCCACATATTTCTGGCTATTTTTCCCACACCACTAATTAATTACCTTTGGTAAAAAACCTGAACAGTTGAGTTGTGGTTTCAGTGACCCCTCCAGCTGAGTGGGGCTGAAATCCATTGGAGACACCTGCTGCAGTCACCATCTCCCAGAATTCCCACTTCTTAAATCTCACTCTTCAGCTCTCAAACAGCCTCTCCACAGGGACACTCTAGTACCTGAAAAAATTCAAACACCAGCCTGGCCCTTTAGAATTTGCTTTTTTATGGCTTTTCTGAAGTCTGACTGTTCCCAGCAGTGCACTCACCTACATCTGTTCTTACATATTACAGTTTTTTTAATCCGTGGATTTATGAGCTGTGGGAACAAAGAACTTTTCAGCCCCATGGGCTGTGAGGGAGCAGTGAAAAGGGAAGAAGAGATGAGGGAATGTACTATCAGAACTGGGATCTGCTGCTGGAACAAGGCATTGTTTGATGTAAGATGGCACATGTTTGCCTCTATTTTGGGGCTGATTTCTTTGTCAGGGAAAGGAGTGGTGTGTTGGTGTTTCTGAAATGAATGTTATATAAATAACAAAGTGGCACAAGCAGCAACAGAAATGAGGAAACTACCAACAGTATGAAAAGAATGGTTGGCAAAGAGATGTATTGATGATGAGCAGGCAGCTGGTGGAGAAGAAATTACCTTTTCAGCCTGGGTTGTTATAATTTATGCTGCAAGTTTGCTGCAAATAAAGAGTCTTATCACAGAAAAAAAAATTACTTTAAATAAGTGGTACTTTTCTGGATATATAGCTTGTAAAGATGTGTCTTTATTAAATTATTTTGAAGTTTTGACTGTACAACTGTACAAGAAAAGAAAAAAAATACTGTTTACAGGGACTGTGTGTGATTAATTTTCCAGTAGAACTATTTTTTGCCACCCCAAGGTCTGATCAAAGCAGGGTCAAATAGAAAACTTTTATGGAAAACACAACAGAGGAAGCAAAGAGACAGAAAAACCTTTCAGGTCAAGCTGGCAGATTCCAACAGTGCAATCTCCAAGCAGAATTCCCACCTTGGAAAACTGGCCTCTTATTTTTGCTGGCTGAGGAGTCCGTGCTGTTTCAATATGTTATTGAGCCTCTCGATTTCTTGCTCCTGTAGGAGACAAAATTCAAATCATTAACAGCCTGCAAGGAACTTCCCAGGTTCCCACAGATCTTCTCCCTGCTATAATGTATCTCCTGCTGCAGGAAAACAGCACAACCTGGCCAGAAGAAGTAGGACAGAGGCAGGGACATCATTCCTCTGAGGAGGAGCAGCCCAGGGAGGCACGGGCAGGGCTGTGCTGCTTCAGCCCAGCTCACCCCACACTTTCCCATGAGGAAACCAAGCCAGCAGTGCCAGCCTTGCACAAGGATCACCATTAGCATGGTAAACCCAAATTAAAAGTGTTTTTTTTTACCTTCTCCAAACAGCTGTGTTCCAGTTGTTCCAGCCTCGTGGCAAGTTTCAGGTTTGCTTGCTTTAACTTGGACACTTGCTGCTCCGAGCGGGTCTTCACGGATAAAATGATTCCTGTGGAACAATTCACAGGGGGTTTGCTTTACACTGTGAAACAGCCACGAGCAGGAGTTCACAGCACACAGGCTCTGTGCTCAAGGAGTTAAACGTGTTCCTCTCCAGCTCAGCTTCTGTCATCTTCAACCACCCTTCCCAAGTGCTTTTCTTAATGAGGAAGGGTTTTAAATCAGCCACCGGAGGGATTCGGATACTGATACCCTGCTGGGGAGAGGCAGCCCGGCCTCGGAGCTGAATTAATCACTCTGACTGTCACTCAGTTCCTGAATTTGCTCCCTTGGCAGAGCCCTGGGATGCAGCTGGGGCAGCTTTGCTGTGTTTTAGCAGTTTTAGGTGTGACAGCAGAGCAAGGCCTGGGCCACAGGGCTCCTCCACCCCCTGGGCCGATCACTCCGGCCTGGCAGAGCAGGACCTGGCACATCCTCAGGTCCGCAGGGCTGTGGCTTCACCTTGCACAGCTGCAGTGGGAGCAGGCAGCGTCTCCTCATGGCAGAGGTGTCATTTCTCTATAAGCACCACTAGGTGATTCCATGTCAACTCAGCCCCCACACTGAAGGCATTTCTTCCCACAGAGATAAAACAAAGCAGCTCGATGAGAGCTTGAAGAACATCACGTTCTCCCTCCCTCCCCAGCTCCTCTGGATCATGGCTGATTTCCAGGCACCGGTTTGGGCTCGGGGGGTTCAGTTCTCCGAGCACAAAGCAGCGCTGCTGCTCATTTGCGTTGATAACATCGACAGGAACCGTGCCCAGGCACTGACACACGTGCCCAGGCCCTGACACACAACACCCCGGCGTGGGGCAGATTCCCTTTGTCCTTTTTGCTGCAAGCAGGTGGACATTGCATAAAGCTTGGCAGGGAGCCTGGAGCACCCGAGGATGAGGGGATTTACCCGTTATTGCAGTCCCGGCTTTCTGCTGTGCTGCGAGGCTGCCGTGGCTCCCACAGCCCCATGCAAATCCAGTTTCTCTCTGACTTTCTCTCTGAACTAAGGAAAGCCACAAGCTGCTCTCACATCTCTCTTCTCTCTGGCTGCAGCTGCTGACCAGGCACCTTCTCCCCATGGAGAGGGGCTGAGGGCAATGGGCACAGCCCCAGCAATCCTCTCCTCTGATCCCAGCTGTCAAATATGGAGCACCCACCAAAAGTGACACAGGTCAGAGCTTGAGCTGAAGTTTCGTGTAGGAATTTGAGATCATTCATTGCCATATTCTTTGGAATACCAAAATTCCTTCCTCAATAAGGAAGCAAATGTTTGATTGTTTCAGATATGTCAGAATTTACATCTATTTGCAACAATTTACAGTTACAGCAGTGAAATCACTGAAGCCTGATCTGGGGACATTTTCTATTTCTCTTTCTTGGCAAGCCCTTTGAATTCAAGCAAGAAAGATCTAGAGTAAGATCAGGACATTCCCTGCAGCATCGCTGGAGGGGATAATGGAGTCACAGCAGAACAGAGCATTAAAACCTAGTCTGCTGTAGCAGCAAATTCAGGAAGACAGGGGCTCCCCTGCCAAAAGGATCCTACAATGGAAATTCAGAACATGAGCCATCCCTCTCCAGGAGAAGGGTGCAGGAACAGATTATGGGTTTTTTTAGGGGGAACGTGCCTGGCTGCCATGCACCTGAGGCATCACACCAACACAAGCAGCACATTGTCACTGCTCCAAAGAAATTGCAGCCTGATTAAAGTCCCACACAGGGAGAACTCTGAGTTCTCTGGGAGAGCAAAACCCCTGGAGTTGGGTTTGAGGAAGGAACAAAGCTCAGGTAATTCAGGGAAGTTTGGCAAAGGCAGCCCAGCCCTGCACTCACCGTTGATGATCCGGGCCACCCTCCAGAGCCGCAGGAGGATCAGGAGCCCCACGGCCTCGAACTCGTGCTCGCGGAAGATGAGGACGATGTCGAGGATGAAGGACACGACGACAACGATCCCATCCAGCACCTCGAACTTGTGGTGGAAGAACTCCCGGCGGTAGACAAAGACTTTAAACCCCACCTCAACCAGGAAGATGGTTAAAATGGACAGGGAGAGGTAGTGGAAAACCTGGGAAAAGAGCACAAGTTTAAGGCAGGAAGCCCCACAGAGTGCACACAGGCAGAGCAGGCTGGAAAGTCTCTGCTGCTTGAGGGCACCTCTGGTTTGGCTCTACAAGGACAAGGGCTGAGGACTTTTCTTCCTTGACCACCAGCTCAGCAAGGCTGGAAGCCCAGGTCCTGCCCTGCCCAGCCTGTCCAGGGGGTTTTGGGACACCAAAGGGAGGGAACTGCTGTTCATGTGGACACTTCCCCACATTTTACCTTTGGGGTTATATTATATTTGTCCGGAAGGATGATTTTCAAATCCATAAGCAATTCCCCAAGAACCAACAAGGCATCCAGGATCACCAAGCAGACAACCCCAATCTGTTGGAGAAGAACCAACATTAATCCCATATCAGCACAGACAGAGGAGCAAGAGGAGCCAATGTAGCCCTTCAGCTAAACACACCCTGATGCCCACAGCCCTGATTTGGCTGGCTGTGTTTCATGGAGCTTTCCATTGCTCCCACTCCTGCTGCCCTGAATGGTGAGTTATACAACCTGGAACCACCTGGCTCCCCACCAGACCCTGTTTGGCGTGGGGTGCTTGGGGAGTGGGAGGAGAGCATGTGCCAGAGCCGTGGTGATTGTGCACTGGGGCTTGTCTCCTCTCAGGGGACATCTGCACCTGCAGCAGAGTGGCTTTGTTCCGACAGAACAGCTCAGAAGCAGCTGCTGCTCTTTGCACTGTGGGGTTCATGACCTTAGTGCTCTCCCTGAGCTCTGTCCCACAGCAGCTCTGCTGTCATAAGTGCCCTTAGCCTGGGTTTGTTCTGCCTCACCTGAAACCTGTGAGAGCTGAAGAGCTTTTTCATCATGTACTGGAAGGAGATGTGTCTCCTGGAGGGCTCCAGCTTGATCTCTGCATCTGGCTGCTTCTCCCCAGCCTCCTCCTCCTCCTCCCATTTCCGATAGTCGTTGCTCCATTGCACGGGATCATCGCCCACCACCGTGAAGTGCTTCAGGTACCTGGACATGGCTCTGGATCAAGCTGGCATCACCCTGCCCACGTCTGAGGGACAAGAGCAGAGTGTCACCTCCCTGTTTGGGGCCGGCCAAGGATGCCCAATCTTGCTTTTTTCACCCAGCAAGGGTGACAAGAGCGTGACATTCCGACACAGCTGGCTGGGCCCTGCTGATGGGAAGTTGCTTCATGGTGACACCGCTGGGTTTGCATCACCTCCCCCGGCACCACGCGGAGCCCCTGCTGCCTTCCCACTTCTGTTTGCACCCCGCTGTGCTGCTCTACAACAAGGAACTTCCTCACAAGGTATTTCCAAACTTCTCCAAACAAAGCATTGATTACAGGAGCAAGAAGCTCCAGCCCTTATCTGGCACCTCGTGATGGAGGTGGGGGCAGCTGCCCTCGTGTTTCTAGCACTGATCCAGGGAAGCTGTTGGTCAAGCTGACTGCAGCATCCTCACCCTCCAGCCACACTGCCAAGATGAGGAACAGCCATAATTTCCCTCCATTAACACCAGTGACACCCTGTCATCTCAGCCTCTGCAGACAAATTAAGCAGGTGATGCCCACATTCCAACCTGGCAGGTGGGTGACATTGTCCTCCCCATGTCCTCTGTTCAGAGCTGACCTCACCCTCAGGCATCCCGGCTTCAGCCCATCCCTGCAGGTACCCACCGAGGGGCAGGACCATCAAACCAAACTCCTGATTAAGGCCACACTCCAGCAATGAAAACCATATGAGTGAAACTCCGAGTTCACTGGAGAGCAGGCGGGCTGCGTGCCTGGCTGCAGGAGAGGCTCTCGTGTTCTTATCACAACCCCGCCAGCCTCCCTTCCTCTTTGGGCAGCCTTGCAGCCTTGGCCCACAAATCCTCAGAGATCCGCTCCTGCCTCCAGCACGTTCCCATCCCGCTCTGCGGGCACCGTCCTTGCCAGAGCCGCCCGGGGAGCTCGGCACAAGCCTCCCTTGGCCCGCCCGTGCCCCCGGGCTGCTCGCCCTCTCCTCGACTCCCCGGGGCCGCGGTGGGCTCCGCTCCCAGCTCCGGCCACCTCGTCACCTGCCGGGAGTGGGGAGCTGGTCCCACGGTGCCGTCACAGGGGCAGCACCTTCGTTCTCAGCCACCGGGCGCCGAGCGGAGCCCGCGGGGAGCGGCCCCGGGCAAGGAGCCCCTGCCCCGTGCGGGACGCCCTCGGAGCTGCCGGCGGATGGAGCATCCGGCACCCCGGGGCTTTCCAACCTCCCCCGTCCCCAGCATTGACCGGAGCGGCCACGGCGTCGCCCAGAGCAGGACGGAGCTCGGAGCGCGGCAGGACCCCGAGGAGAAGGACGTGGCAGCCCCGGGAGGGTCCCGCTGTCACCCCCCCACCCCAGCCCGCACCCACCGGGCCGAGCCCCGGCAGCCTCCCGGGACCCCCCCGGCCGCCCCCCGCTCCTCCCGGTCCCCGGTACCGTGCGCGTCCCGGCTGCGCCCGCCGCCTCCCGCCGCCGCGGGGCCTCCCCCGGCCCGGCTCCGCCTCCCCCCGGCCAGGGGCGGCCCCGCCGCCTCCTCCCCACCTCGCCCCGACAAACTTCAGCGGGTCCCCGAGCCAGGCCCCCTTCCATCCCCGGCAGCCCCGCTCCGACATTTCCCATTTCCGCACCCTTTTTTTTCCCCCGGCTGCTCGCGGTTCGTCCCTCCGCGGGAGCTGCCGAAGCAGGACAGGCCGGATGGAGTTTAAACTTTTTTTTTTTTCCTCCATTGTTTTTAAACTTTTGTCCCCATCACACGAAACAAAGAGCAAAGATCCAGGAGAGTCACGAAATTAAATTGTGACTCTGCCGATCGCAGAGAGAGCTGCTGAGCACGGACACAGATTAGTCCCATGAAGTCGGTGGAGTTCCAGGGATCAATGTGGGCTGTAAAATCCAGGACTGGGGCCTGGATTAATCTGCCTCCATTTATAGGCTCGTGTTTTGTCAGAGGCCTCTTCATTTTTAGAGTTCCCCTCCATCTCTCAAACACAAGCTGGTTTGGAAAGTTCTCAGAAAAAATCAGCTGTGAAAAGCACCTGGGATCCATCACTTCTGCTGGGACAAATTGGAAATATTCCTAATTTTCTCCAAGGAATAAATATCTCTCCAGCTCTTCAACTCTAAAACCCAAAGGTATTTCTTTCTTTGAAAGGATTTCATTCTAAGAGTGCTTAAATCTTTTTGTGCAACTGAAATATTTCCTAGCACCTCATCCCAAAGCACACATCCCTGTTTTCCTTCCCAGGGCAAAGGGGAATGAGCGCAGGTGACACCCTTGTGGAGCTCCAAACCCCCATCCCTCAACCATCACCCCAAAACAGAGCTCTGGATTGGGAATGCAAAGGCATAGCCCTGGACCCAGGGCAGGGAGGTTCAGCCTGGGGGTTTCCAGTTAATTTGGGCATTTTGGTTTCAGCTGAGTCCAGTAAACAGTAAAATGGGGGAAGATTTGCACCTGAGAGCTCATCAGATCCAGCCCCTTTTGGGTGAGGACTGTGGGGTTTGAGGAGAAAATCCCACCACGAGGGGTGTGTGTATAAAATCCCTGTGTTCCCCTGTGGCCTGAGCTCTGCTGGGGACCAGGTCCTGGTGCTCCAAGGAAAATTGATGTGTTGTTGTTGAAGCCAGCCTGACTCGGAGCTGAACACAACAGCCCTGACACATCCAGAGCAAACCAGGAACAGGCAAAAATTACCTGTGTGGAAAACCAGCCTTTCCACAGCTGGATGGCAAGGACAGACTTCACCTTGGAGAAACCAGAGAAACACCCCAGTGCCTCGAGGGCACCCAACATGAGAGTGCCTCAGATCTCACCACGCTTTCCAGGGCACACGACAGGGATTGAAGGGAATTTGGATTTACCACAATTTCCTGCTACCTGCTGTGGAGACCACTGGCACAGCTCAGTGCCTCTCCTCACCCCAATCGATTCTTTGCACCATCCACAGGGCTCTGGGTCAGCAGGGATTGGTGCTGGACTGTGGGGACACAGGCCTTGGGAGGCTCATGGCTGCTCCAGCCAATCCTTGTCAGCTAGATATTCCTACAAGTATCATCATGGGAAAACAATTGGCAATCAGCATCTACTCCTCCTGTTCTCCTCAAAAACAACCCAACCCCAACAAATGACCGTAAAATGTGCCTGAGCTGTTGGTTACAACCCACAGCAGGAGCAGCAGCCCCTTCCCTTCCCCATGGTGGGACAGGACCCAGCCCCCTCCACCCCAGGGAGCCTGAGGAATGACCCAACCTCGGGGAATGCAGCCAGGCAGAGAACACAGCCCAGAATAGGCACCTGTGTCACCGAGACTGTGTTTGGGGAGAGAAAAAAACAAGCCATGGAGGACAAAGGTGTGACACAGCCAGTGAGGAGGGGTGACAGTGTCCCTCCCAGAGCAGGCACATCCCAGCCAGCTCCACATGTGCTGTCACCCACAACAGCAATAACAGAGATGAAGGGTGTTGGACAAGGAGGGAGAAAAATTATAGAGCTATAAAGGAAACCACAAATGTGATTCAAATGGTGAAAGTAAGTTTGTGAGAGAGCCTTACCAGGTAATCTGTGACATCTGATCTAGCATGCTCAGCAGAGGTAGTTAGAGGTTTTTGATTAATCAGCTGTAGAGGGAACGGAAAAATGTCTTCAGAGTAGGAAAATGGCTCTTTGATTCAGAGAACTACATTGAAAAAATAGTCAATGGCTGCAGACTGCCCAGAAAAAGCATTTGTGGCAAACAAGTCCCACTCACTGCAGAAGCAGGGGGGAATTCAGTGGGACAC
This sequence comes from Onychostruthus taczanowskii, assembly GCF_017590055.1. NCBI lineage: Eukaryota > Metazoa > Chordata > Aves > Passeriformes > Passeridae > Onychostruthus > Onychostruthus taczanowskii. Next base: position 3,390,153 of record NW_024500572.1, read on the forward strand.
CAGAACAGAGCTGGGCATTCCAGTGACAAACTTGTTCCTCAGCAGATGCAGCAGCACTGCAGCTGTCCCAGAGCAGGGACAGGGTAGGAACCGGCCGCCTCCTCTGAGCGCTGAACGCCCCATGGCATTTTCCACACGGCAGTCAAACAGCCCAGGCTGGCCCTGTGGAGGCCAAGAGCTGAGAGCCTGGAGCTGGCACACATCACCCATCCCCACAGAGCCTCCTGCCCCAACACTGATAAAATGGACTTAGGTTCCCCATTCCACCACAAATTTAGCTCTCTAACACCAGAGGAAATGGGTCTGGTCTCAGCTTCAGCTCTCTCAGAGCTGCACTTGCACTCAAGGCCAAACCCTCAGTGCACAGAACAATGAACAGGAGCCGAGCTGAGCTTGTCCTCCCACGCCTGGGTGCTGCTGCCCAGCCCCAAGCAGGGCTGTGGCAAACAGCAGCTCAGGACCAGCAGCCCCATGTGTGGTGCTGCAGGAGCTGCACCCCTCGGCTGGGAGAGGCTGCTGCCTGAGGCTCCAGACCCAGAGTTAAACCCAACACTGCTGTTCAAAGTCACTCTTGCAGCTCAGACAAATCCAAACCAAGAATCCGTGGGTTTCCAGAACAATTTATTTCTCTACGTCAGGCCCTTGGAGAGCAGTAGTGTATATGTTGTGATAAACTGACACTGAGAAGATTTAACAATTTCTTCATTTAATAAGTGATTTTCACTACATGATATTGTACACTGTCATCTGTTCAAAAAAGATCAACAGTTTTTAAAAAACAAGATTCTGTGAGAGATTTATATAAACCGGTGATCAAGATCAACACCTCTGGTTGGCTTATCAAGCGAGTTTCTAGGTTTCTTTGTAGAACAAAGTCTTTATGCTGAAATGCACAAACCCCTTCCAGCAGATCCAGAGCCATTCCCATCACTCCCAGGGCCATTTGTGTCACTGCCCCGGGACTGCTGTCTCAGCACTGGGATCTGCTCGACTGAACACACGGAAACTGTACAAAAATGTGTTCACTTTGAGCATGGACAAGCCTTTCTGTTTGCTATTTCCAGCCAGCACTTCCTTTTCTCTCCGAGAGGAAGGCGTGGATGGGAAGCCCGGCCAACTCGGCAGGGGGGTTGTGTACAAACGGGTTTCTAAGCGAACTTTGGCTTCAGGAAGGAGACACAAACACTTAAAATAATGGCTTTGTCATTTGAAGTATACGGAGAGGGACGTGTCTGAATTAAATATACATCCTACCAGTGGTGCTGGCAAGGTTGAAGGTTATTCCTAATGTCGACAGCAATAAAACTAACGTGTGCATGACAAGACATTAAAAGAAAAGCAATCCCTTTAAAACAAAATTGAACATAAAAAAAGTTCACAGTGGTTTGTATAAACAGCATGTAATCGCTGACAGGAACAATCTCTACTCTCACAGCACACGAGTGCCCTCTTCAGATCCTAAAGAACAAGGTTTACACTATTCATGGTACGGGTCCGCCAGCCCCGCGGTTACCCGGTTGTGGGGAGATGCTGTGGAGTGTGCAGCTGGAACACCGACACAGGGGGACTTTCAAACTCTTTTCCTGGGAGGGAGGAAAGTCTTTCATTCGCTGTTACAACCAGCAAATGTCATTCATCAAATGGAAAGGAAAACCACAAACACATTATCTATTTTGAGCAAGCTGAACAGCACACATGATAGGTTTAAAAATGGAGGTTATAGACTATGATACAAGTCCCAACAAGGCAGTGCCAAAGTGACTATTTCTTGGCTTGTTTTGTGATCATACCCCTGGGAGGTGTTACAGGTCTGCTGGAATTGGGCTTCTTCTTCTCTGCAGGTTTCAAGATCTGAAAAGACAGAGGGGTCATTCAGCAAAAAGTTTTAGCTATCTTCCAGTCCAACAGTAATTCACTGGTAGAGGCACTACATGGTTCTGGGCAAGTCTCAGTGTGCCAGGAAATCAATGTGTTTCCTGCTCCGAGCTAGGCCGGGCCTTGGGATCAGCTGCTCCAGAGCCCACAGCAGTGGGAGCAGCTGACAGCCAACTGCTTTGCCTGGGTGATTGAATTCCAGGGTAAAACAGTTCCCCTACTCACACCAGCACAGGGTTATCACCTTTTTAAAGATGTGAGTGAAAACACCGCCCTGTCTACATGTGACAGGTGTAAAGATCTACTTGAAACAAGCCTTACTGTTATTTAACAATTTAACAAGTAAAACATCGATTCAAAATAGCACAAATTTAATGTGCGACCTCACTAAAGAGAAAGGAAAATCTTCAGATACTGTACCTGGAAAGAGCACATTAGTGTTTCATCCACACTCATCATGGCACCCGCGTTATCAAATTCTCCACAGTAATTTGGGGCAGAAAACAGAGTTACCAATTGTCTTTTTGCAAAAAACTCATATCCATCTTCAACCACCTTTAGAGACAAAAGCAGAGGTATTATTCTGGGCAGCTTCCTCCTGACAAGGTGCAAAGCAACTTTTCCAGAGGCAGCAGCTGAAAACCTGGCTACATTTAATGAGCATGAGTTTCAAACTTTTACACCACAACAGGAGCATCACAAGAATCAGCTCAGCAACAGAGTCCATTAACACTGAGAAAACCCTTGTTCAAGAGAATCCAAGTTTATATAAAAATGTTAATTATAAGGGCTGTTAAACTCTGGGACACCTTCAAAGAACCTCACATATTTACAACTTGGCTGGACAAGACCCTCAGCACGTTGGCCTGGCCTGGACCAGGTGACCACCTCGGGACTCCCAAACCTAAATTATTCTATACTTTAATGTACAAAATGAAAATACCTGATGAGCTCTACATATGAGATCCAAATCATGCTTATGGAGAAACTTAGCAACCACTTCAGCACCAAAAGTGAAGGACACTCCTCTGTCATTTTCACCCCAGCCCAAGACATCCTTGTCAGGGTCAGACCACAGGAGATCACACAGGAGGCCCTGGTCCGGAACATCCGTGGGGCGCATGATTCGTCTGATCTGCTCCATTGACTGCAGGTCTGGTGACAAACCTGTTCACAGGGAAGACACAGGCAGGCCCCAGCTTAGTCCAGCTTTGCTCTGCAGCACTGACATTCATCCAGGACAAAAATAACTTGGATTCAAAGTGATTCACCACTGCCATTTTACGTAGCTCAGTGGCGACATTCACTGACGTTTCTTAAATTCAGCATTTGTTCTAAAGCATTTGGAACAGAAGTCACTTTCTAGGAGATTTACTGGGAGCAAGATAAAGCAAGGCCATTTCCACATTTTACAGGATTACAATAATCTCACTAATGTTTTGCAAGTGTCTGATAAAAGAGCTGTTAAATAAAAGAGGCATGAATGCCAGGAATCACAGGAAATGCTCACTGTGATGATCAGTAAGATGAAATAAAATATCAAACCAATCTCATTCCATTTTTCACTGATGTGAGTCCCTGGGCAACTGTAATGACTCGCAAATGATAAAACATTTAAGGTGCAATCTGTATTTTATGACCAGAAAAAGCTGCATCATGTGGCACAAATCAATTTCTACGAATTAAACCCATCAGGTCTTACAGGGCTTGGAGCAACCTGACATGGGGGGGAATTCTACTGACTGCCCCCCAAGGGTCCTTCCAACCCAAACCACTCTGGTTCTGTGAAAACAAATGTTTTCAGGACAGACATCAAACTCCTGGTCATCTAAGTCTAAAAAACCCCTACAAGGACTCTCTGCTTTGAAGGAGAGGCTATTAAAGGTGCCTTTGGTGGAAAAGGAAGAGCAGATCGTGTCTGAACCGGCTCCATGATTCACAAAACTGACACTGAGCCCAGCCCTTCCTGATATATGAGCCAAGGCAGAGAAAAATCCCAAAGTTTTGAAGCTTCAGCAATGTAAACATGAAACTGCCATGACTGAGTTTTCCAGTTCCTCAAACATCACCTAAGAAACTGCTACTCACCCCCATGACAGCAGAATATTTTCTCATCCACAATAGCTGCAATTGGTAAACAGTTAAAACAGTCTGTGAAGGTTTTCCACAGCTTAATATTGTATCTTCTCTTACCTAGAAGAGATTGGGGAGAAAAACCCAGTCAATGTGCTTTTCTAACACAAACACTACAACCTAACTTAGCTGCCTGAACTTTACTGAGACTTGCAAAAAGTCAGCATTAGAGCCTATACATAATTGATATTTTCTGCCTTATTTAATTGTTTAAATGGCAAAGGCCTCTCAGTGTGGCACAGCTTCAAGGACACCATAAGCCTGTTCAACAGCTGGCAATCAGGCTCTCCAGTCCCAACTCTGCTTTGGCAAATTATCCCTTGGAGAATTTGATCTACTGCAGAAAATCTTGCCATTTCTTTCAGGGGAAGACAGCAATTCTTGAAAAGCAGATTTTCTTTAAAATTCTGCTTTACCACATAAACTCACTTTCAGCAAATAAACAGGACTGAAAAACGAAACAGGACTGAAAAACAAAACTGCCACAGCTTTATGAATTTCAAAGGGACTCTCCCAGATATGAACCCTGAACATATTTGTGATATATGACTAAGCCTGTGATTAATCTCTGAGGAGACAACTCTGAAATACCACACATCTTTGTTTCCTCACAGGAGGAGAACAAGACATGGAGCGCACATCTTGTCATCATCTGCAAGCCAAGTGTGTCCCACCACACAAGTTCCAACATGCTTCAGTGCACAATTAATTTAATATCAGCTCTACATTATCTGGATTAAATCACATCCTTTGAAACAGGAACATTGGCTCCTACTTCACAGCAAAATTACTTGTGTTTGGGTAAGGTCTACATACAGCCCCCATCACACAGTCTGTACATATCATCATCAGATGAATGACACAGACGTGAACCTCTGTAATGCACATCAAATTAAATTCTCTCATTAGATGCCCTTATGAGTTTTACCAGTGAGAATTGTTAGTTAACACAGCAGCCAACAACTAAAATTACCCACTTGGTTGCTGCTTTGTAGTGTGAGGCTCAGACTCCCACAGGGGCAGGGGAAGGACAGACTCCCCTCTGTAAAACAGGCCAAGGACCCCTCTGAAGAGCACAGAGGGCATTTCAAGTCAGGAAGGAGCCATCCAACACTGCCACCCTGCTTGTCCCCACTAGAGGCACACATGCCTGGTACTCACATTCATCATAAAACCCATAAATTCTATTGATGCTGGCACATTCGTGGTTCCCTCGGAGGAGGAAAAAATTCTCTGGGTATTTAATTTTGTAGGCCAATAGAAGACAAATTGTTTCTAAAGATTGTTTTCCTCTGTCAACATAATCACCAAGGAACAGGTAGTTGCTCTCTGGTGGAAAACCCCCATATTCAAAGAGTCGGAGCAAGTCATAGTACTGTCCATGGATGTCACCTGCAAGGAGATTCAGACATGACACTTCAGTGACCCTTCACTACATCCTTTGATTGATTCTAGACAAAGAACAAATCAAAGATGCTTCAGAAAGAAAAAAAGCTTGCAGTTAGATACCACCAATAACATACTTGAAATGGCAGCTAATGTATATAAAATTATCACATTTTGACATCTATGCAATGGTAGCTATACAAAAGTATTTGTGTGTATAAAACAAAATCAAGATTCCAAGAAACCAACTGTGTTTTCTGGAAACACCCAGTAATTCAAATTCTAGCAGGGAAACTGCATCAAAAATGAAATTGGTATTTCTGCCTTTGGTTTAAATCATGGGCTTGTTTCTGACAAGCAGAACACTAAATCATGATTTTAGACTACCAATATTATAAATATGGAATGAGCTGCTTCAAATACAAGTCCTCTGGTTTAGAGCTGGATAAAAAACTATTTGCTGGAAGCTTTCAAAATTGCATTTAATGAGGTTTTTATGTTGACATTCTTCATTCTTTTAGCATAAGCAGACATGTACATGTGTGCAAAATGAGCACTGCTGTATGCAACACAGTGAGCCCAAACTAGAAAGTAATTCCAAGAAACAGTACAAAAATCTAAGTTTCCAGCAGGATTTTAAAATACTGTCAAACTACTGCTCAGCTTTGCCTGGCAGTACATTAAATACTGGGCTCCTCATTGTTTCTCCTTGTTCAGTCACAATTGGGCCAAATATTATTTATTTGATAACTTCTTTCCAAAACTTCCTGTGAACAACTCCCCCAACCTGGTGAAACTGGACCAGTTGCTTTTTGGGTTTGGATTATTTTGGTCCCAAATACAATTCCCACGTTACCCTCTCTCCACTCCTCTGCCCTACTTATCCCAGCAGGGGTTTATCTTGCCTTTTGCTACAATTATTTATTAGTTTCACTGTTAGTAAGTGAAAGCAGCATCTGGCACTTGTTATCTGTTTATGGTCTGCATTTACCTGACACCTCCCCCAAGATCAAACCAAAACTCACAGTACTCACCACAGATTTTCAGTGGAGCTTCAAGTTCTAGTAGAATAGGCTGACTCAGGAAGATTTCTCTGGATTTCAAGCACAGTCCTCTAATTTCATTCTCTTGAAGTTGGACGTTTTTGCCTGGTTTTGATCCTCGCACTGTCAGGAGGAGTCAGAAGTCAGTTATCAAAACCAGCAAAATCCCTGGTTATTTTAAGAGTCTGACTAAATGCCAGAGCAGCACTGAATGAGAAGGTAGCAGGCTAGGATTGGTGTGCTGGGGTGAAATGGCAGTGCCAGGGAAAGGGGAGTGTGTTCTGCTCCAGTCGTATGTTACATTCATTTAACAGAATTCATGGCTCAACACTTCCCCCGTTAAAAATGTCACATTTTAAATAGCATCAGTTTAGTTCTATTTAGTTATAAACCCCATCTTGGACAATGTGGCTATTTACATGTTAATTTTTAGTGAAGCAGTTTTGTGCTTGTTCTCTGGAAGCTGTCTGAACTTGAGCAAAGGGTGTCTGCCACTCAATCACCAACAAATGTACAAGTTTCTCTAAATCAGCAAATCACCTCACCCAACCTAAACAAGACCACAGCATCAGTAAATCTTGCACTGCAGCTGGAAAACAGGGAAGAAAAACACACACATGACTGGAGGGTAAGGACTATCAGTAAGGAAATAGTTTTGGATGATGATGACAAAGCAGCTGCCATCATCACTGCCTTTGAGCAGGGTAAAAGACAAGCCAGGAGGAGACCAATCTCCCACCCCAAAGCACTTCCCCCTCCCAACTCCCATCCTTCACTGCTTCAATCTCCCCCACTGCAACAATTCATGACAGTTTGTTCCTCTAACATCCATTAAAGCTTTCCTTCCTGCTCTGGACAAGGACATCAGCCTGACCTGAACAAGTTCCACACTCCTGCTTTTGCCCAGAAATACAAAGGATATTTCTACAGCAGCAGCACTGTAACTACAGCCCAAATTGCACAAAACAGCATTTATCAGGGTTAAGATTGGATTTAAAAAAATTATGAGTATGCCATTACTGATGAAGCCTATATTTTTATTTGTTGTCAAAACCAGTGACAACATATAATAGTGATAAGGCTGAAGAAAAAAAAAAGAAGAACTAAGAGCAGCAGTCATCTTCTACAATGCAACCCATTGGTTCAGCTGCAGCAAAGCCAAATCACCAAGAACCCGAGTCTCGGACTGCTGGCTCTGCCAACACCTCCAAAAACAAAATCCCCCCACTGCAACAGCTGCCAGGTTAGGTAACTTACTGTGAGCAGCTGTATGGCATTGAGACTGAATAATCTATGCCCTTATCCAAAAAGGTCTTGTCTTTAAATGCAAAAAAAGCAAGCAACAAGCCTGAATCCTTTCAAAGGGAAGAATCTATGCAGTGTTATCTTCCTGAAGTCCTCAGTAACTTAGTAGCTAGCTACCACTTCAGTCTAATTCCTTTGCTACTGTTTCACCTGCAAGTGAGAAATCTGAAAGCTGCAGATGACTCAAATCTCTGCCATCACTGCGCTGCACGGAGCCAAGTGAGAACTGCAGTGGGAAAGGCTGGGGGTGCTCGAGGCAAGTTTTAGGAACAGCAAGAACAAAAAACAGTTGTGTTCCAATTTCTCACTAGCACAGAAGCTCCTGACTTTTCCACGGGCCTCTGATCAAGCACAGAAAACACTGCTCAGCGAGAGTGCACCTTACCTACACCACGAATAAAATAATGGCTGTGTAACAGCCATGAAATCCGTGACATTGGATGTGATCTCTGCCAGCACTCGCGGTGCTGCTGCCCCAGCAATCCTTCCCTGCATGCCAGACCCTGGCAGGGTGGCACTGCCTGCCCTGCAGAACCACTGGCAGTGCCCTAAACCCACCACCTTTCCCCAAACAACCTCCAAACTGAAACTCCAGCTCAGATTGCATCGTATGCTGCCGGTGACATCGCTGCAGGGCAAAAGCCATGCCTTGAGCAGCGCTCTCTTTCAGGCTCTGCCTGCTCCTCTGATCCTCGCTGCCCACGTGTTATCACTCACCACTGACATTACATGCCAACACTGGAATTACCACTGCACTTCATGTCTTTCATTAAAATCTCAGAAGTAATGAAGCATGTAAATGGGAGTTAAATCTTTGTCGCAGCAGTTTATCACGAATGAGGCTTTTCATCCATGCAGTAATTTTTTCATCCATACAGTAATTTTCCAAACACTCCTGAGCAACAAGCAAGTTACTCAAAATGCCAAATATCCAGAAGCAATAACAACAGAAATTTTTAGAATTAAGTGATAAACTGGCTGAATTTTAAATATAAAACTGATGGTAACTTAATCCCAGATTTTACAATCCACCCTTTTTTTTTTTTTTTTTTTTTTTGAGATTATACAAAATATTTAGTTTTCTGTGAAGACAGAAATCTAATTTGACATGATTTGGTCTTCTTAGAAATTGTGAAAAGCAAACCCTGTACTTCACATCCATAAATTAAAAAGTACAAAATATTATAAAGACTATGCAATGTACTGAGTCACTAAAGCTCATGAATAAAGCATGTGCACTCATTTTTGCTCAAGATTAAATGAAGATCTGAACACTGTTTCAGACACAGGTTTTCTAGGATTTTTCCAATACTTTTTATTGAACTGGTATAATCCTCAAGCAGTTTTAGTCACCTGCCTGTAGAAAACCTTCACAAAATGAAATGCTTTGCTGCACTTCCCAAACTCCTTAGGACAGATGCCATGGATGAAAGAACAAGAAAATTTGGTTCAGCTCTGCCTGCCAGTGACATTTTCACTGCTTTGTCCAACATGAAACTTGCACAGAGGAGACAAGTGTGTTCAATTTCTTGTGACATTAACCTGTATGTCCTGAAAAGCTGGGAAAACAAAAGTGGGTTTGGCTTCAGAAGAATCAAAAATGCAGAAGTGCATCTTGGTTTGAAGAATCCATATTTTCAGTGCAAGGATTTTTGCATCCACAATGAAGGAGCTGGCACAGAAATGCAGGATATTCAGTGTTAATGACTTTTTAAAAGGTTTCTCTGGGTCTTCAAGTTACTTAGTCCTTCTAAGAAAGACAAAAATAGAACACTATGAAAAATATGTTGTGTTTACAGTTTGTTTCTCTGCTTTGGACCAAAACAAGGCAGCTTGTGGAGAACAGACAGTATGATACTAATTGACAGCTTGGTCATGAAGTCAAAAGAGCAGCTCAATAGTACTGTACAGGCACATCTGCCCTTTCAATGCATAAAAAAATAACCTCTCAGAAATGACATCCTGGAACTGACAGTGGAACAAGCTAAAGATTAATCATTTGGGGAAAAAATTCAGCCCATTTCAAGTGGCATTTTATTTGCGCCTGAACACACTGCTGCAGCATTTCCAGACAGCAAAATATTCCCACCCTCTTTAGGCAGAGATGCTCCTGTTCTTAGAAATGATTTCTCTAGAGCCTGAATTTCAGTGCCCAGTCTGGGCAGTCTTCTAACAGGTAAAATCTTTCTTACTGTACAAATATGAGAAGTTGTGGAAAAAAAAAAAAACTCTCCACTAGATGGAAACAACTATAGAAGAAAATTCTTCCCTGCAACCCAGAGGATCTTTGCAGAGGGACTGCTCACAACAGAGGCTCCACTATTAAATTTATCCTTGACTTCCAAGACAGGGAGAAACTGATGGAAACAAGATACCAACTCTAAAGTGAGTGTATGACAAACAGAGCAGTATGACAGGTGCCCAGCAGAGGCGGAAAGGAAGGAATAGGAAGAAAAGCAAGAACTTGAGGCACCCAGTCATTCTGGAGCAAGCAAACAGCAAGTACAAAGTGTAGCTGCAGCTGCCAGGAGTCAGAACACTGCCTGACATTGAGAATTTATTCTGCATTTCCCTGGGAGGGATAAATGGGTCAGGAGCTGGGGGATCAAGAATGTCCAACAGTCTGAGACCATATGCATGCAGAGTACAACAGAGTCCCGCATCCCAACACACCCCCAGCATTTTCCAATCCTTGCTTTGGTGCCACACAGTCCTTTACGTCAGTCAAGGTTAATATGAAAGGGACAGATACTTAGAGAAGTAGTCAAAAATAGCAGGAAGTTCAAAAATGCCAGAAATTGCAGCGATCCAAACATCTCATTTCCATTCAGAATTGCATTACAAGAAGCAGCTGAGATACTGTCAACTGAAGTGTGAGAATCAAGTTCTCCTACAGAAAATGTTTTAAGAAAAATAGTCTATCTACAGGTCAGTTCATTTTTCTGGCTTATTAAACAAGTCTCTCAGTTTCACCATACTTTACGTTAAGATGTCTGCAATCATAATGACATTTCCAAAAATACTGCAGGTTGGTTTTAATCTAGTTTTTAGCAGTTCCCAACGACAGTTTCACAGTCAGTTTTGCACCACAGGCACAAAGGGAATAAATAACTTGAAAGTGGTTGATGTAAAAAAGGTTTTACTTCATTGCAGGCACTACCAGCTTTGATCAGATCTCTTCAAATTCAAAACTGAAATGGAAAAGCATCTCCTCAGTGCACAAGGCTCTGAAAAGTTCTCATCTGCTTTCTAGTATGTCAAAAGTTCACAGCAGTGTTATCAAATGGAAGATTCTGCATGACTACAAGTTTTTCATCTGTAACATATTTCCACACTGCAGACAGGTGAGGAGCAACAAGTACTCACACTGCTCACAAACAGAGGGGACAAATTCCTCCAGTTCTCTGAGTGGGCAACAGGCACAGAATTTCACACATTTATTTGAATCCATGGCACTGATAAGAATCTAATGCAGGCCTTTGGAATTAAGAGTTTCTGTTTCCTACTCTTAGAAACTGCTGCACCACAGCAGGAAACAATTAACACCAAGCTACACAAACTAGGGAAAATGATACGGTTTGAGGTCAAAAAGTCTTGCTTGTCCATGAGAAACTTCATCACAGCATCACAACTCATCCATGAGTAAATGTGACATTTCAGATTAACATCTCTGAGAACCATTCTTACTCCAGTATATGAAGCTAAAGGGCAAGCAACCCTGCAGACCCAATTAATGCTGTACTTAGCAGAAAGGTGAAAAAAAATTATAGGACTGTATTTGTGAAAAAAGTCTTCTCTGTGGTGAGCAAAATCTTATCTGTGCTCTTTAGCTCAACTATTTTTAATAAGTAGATGATAATCTTTCCCCATTTAAAGCAAATTAAGAGAGAATATCTCCTTGACATCTCTACAACAGGCTTTACTGGGAATAGAAATCTGTGGGTGTATAAACAGAAATGTTTAAGGATTCAAGAGTCTTTTTGCAGATTTTAGTGCACTAGCCAGGATTTCAGTTTTCAGAATGGCTACCACCACTGTAGCCTCGTGTGGCTTTATCCAAAGTAGCCTCCATTCATGATTCAATTTTCCCTTCAAGTGCCCGCAGAGGATGCAGCACAGGAGAGATCTGCAGAAACACATTTCAACTTGGGTCACTTAGGTATGCTGAAATTGTTGTTTTATTTATTGTTACCATGGTAAGACTAACACACTTCAATCCTGTTTTCTAAATAGGTGACTGTGAGCTCCAAAGCAGACCCCACTTATCTGCAAAAGCTGCCAGCACACGAGATGAAGGAAATGGATAAGGGGCTCAGGTTCTAGGAAGCCCATCTGACTTGACACAGACAGGAAGCCACGCTCACACTCAGGGAGTCTCGGGATTTGTCACTCATTCTTTACTGAGGCAAGCAGGAATTCTGCCATTTCCTGGAACCCTTTCCAAGACCATACAGGTGCCATTGATTTTTTTTATCTTAAAAGGAGTTTTTTAGCACCTTCTTGTCTGCTGGCATTTTTGACTCAGCACACGCAGTTGCTGCTTTCAGTACCCCCTGCTAGAAGGGGCAAAATTTGCTCTCAGGTTTGACCCCTTTTACTCCTCAGGAAGGTGAATTAGTTTCATCAATGATCTGAGCCTTTATCCAATATCAAGGATACTTTAAAACATTTTTCCTCAGGAAGGTGAATTAGGTCCATCAATATCTGAGCCTTTATCCAATATCAAGGATACTTTAAAACATTTCAGTACTCAGTGCAGGATACTGTTACTTACTACACTTTGCAAGTCTCATTCTTGTGGATATTACAGTTACCAAAAGTCACAAAGTCAGACAAGCTGTACTCAGGAAATTGCTCCTAGCAGGACACAACCCTCATCAGTAAAGAAGGGAGAAAATACGAATTCAATTACAGCAAAAAAAGTCAGTATTTTCAATGTTTTCCCTGAATGGCTTTCCAAGGTAGAGAACAATGCTACTGAAAAATGTTTTTTTGTGACATTTCAATGCCAAATGGTTCTGTACTATAAACAACTGGAGCAAGGAAGACTCTTCAAATATTTACCTTAGAATAAGAAGCTGAAGTATATATTTCCAGGCCTTTTAAAGAACAAGCTAATCATTTCACCTAAATAGCCTAACGTGGGTGGGAGAACATCACTATTTGGGGGGAAAAGCAGGAATAATGTCAGTTGAGCAGAGGAGTCAGGATAGAAAGCAACTAAAATCCCTCACAAATACATTATTAATACCCTGTATTAAGGACAAAAGCAAGAATAATTTATTATTCACCCTTCACTTTACCTCAACCATTAGACTCAATTCACTGCTTCTTCCAACCAGGCAATGCTAAGGCACATGATAAAACAAATACCTAATTGTACCTGCTCACTGATTTCCAGTATTTCATCAAGAATCTCCTTAGCACTGGGGTTTGGTACCTTTACAAAGGGCTAAGCCCCCTGCTCATGCTCTTTAAATTTTAGTAGCAAAATTCACCTGAAGTTAGCTGCTATAAAAATGTGTAAGTATTTAAAGTTTGAAGAGAGCTATAGTGAAATACCAAATTGCTCTAAAATTACAGCTTGCACAAGGATTTGGGCAATTCAGTTTGTGAGCTGATCATTAAAGCAGATTTTGCAGTGTTGTCATGCCTGAGTGTGATTTCAATCTGCGTGCAGCCTTGTCTGAAGGGGCATTGACACAGAGCTCAGGGGCACACCACACTTTGTGTAACTAACATTATGCATTCGTGCTACCAGAACTGCACTGAAGAACAGTCATTTGTTTGGTCTAAATCTAAAATGCAGCGTGTGCTGAAACGCAGCAATGTTTTAGGAAAAAATAAAAGTATAAAAATGACACTCACAAAGGTCAGTCATTACTCTCTGTCTGGCAAAGTCATTTAGAACAGACATTTAATAACCAACAAATAAAGCACTAGCACAGGTTACTAACACCAGTAATTGTTTTAAATATTGAAAGACAATCATTGCCTCAAGGAAGCCAAAATCCCAGCTGCAGTATTAATAAAGGAAAAAAAAATTCATTTCAGTTCTGGCAGCTGATGCAACCTCAGGTAACGTCTGTAATTGCATGAAGCACCTCTTAAAAGATGTCAGAAAACCTTCTGAAGCCTGATTTATGAACTCTTATCTGCTCCAGCCATCTAATGCTGATATAAACTGAGCAATAGCAGAACACATTGGCACGGTACATCTTACTACTTTCTGAAACTTCAGTCAGAGAAATAACTTGCATTTCTTTCTAGGAAAGGTCTAATCCATGCTTTTAAAAATTAAACTTCACACTTTGAAAATGCTGCATTAGTTACACTGAGGGAAACCAGTAAGAACTATAAGTAATGAGTGCAATTCAACTGAGCATGTATTAATATGTCACCAAACATATGACATACGAGACCTGACATTTACAAGCCGTATTACTGGATTTTCAGGAAAATCCTGGTCTAACTTTATGAAGGGAAGTCTTTAAATAATTGAAACCAGGGCGGTTTAAATTGGTAACAGGCAAAACCCAAACCGGATCAGAGGAAAAACCCCATTTACTTTTACTTATTCAATAATCCCATAATTCATCTACAGGATTTTTTTAACTCCAGTTTTCTAGAGTAGAATTTCTGTTCCTCTGCCTGACCTTTTGCTCTCCAAGCATTACACAAGCAAAACCCTGTAAGAAGGAAAGTGTGTAAGAAAAGATATTTCTTCGTTTTTCTCTGCAACATCTCAGCTGGCTTTGGGCCAAATGGAAAAAAGTTAAATCCCTGACCAAGCTTTTCAAGAGTAAGTCCAGATGAGATGCCTGCCCTGACACACTGAGGCTGGATCAGGACAGCTTCCCTCTCTGAATAATTATGCTTTTCCTTGATGCCTGGAAGAGAATTTGTCACTGGCAACTTCTCAGTCTTTTGCCCTAAAATCAGTCGATCCCAGTCCAGTGTCGATCCCTGCAAGCGAAGGGATGATGCTGGAGACACCCCCTGCAACTTCCAGGTTTTCCTTTGATTTACAAAGTCCCAGGCAACTCTTTTCATCCCAAAGCACCAACAATAGCAGACAATAAGCCCCTTTTCAGACAGTCTGAAACACCAAACCCCGACCCTCCATTCACACCTAAAACCCCACCATATGTTATGAATTAAGAGCCAAAATCCTGTGGCAGCTTTAATGCAAGCAGCTAATCAAAGCTAAACCCAGCATACACTGAAACCCACGACAGTCTCCTCCCGACTTGCTGAAAAGCTGCCTCAACACTCTTTAAACACGCTGAGTCTTATTTCCAGAGCCCCGCGACTACCCAGCCATGCAGTGATCCCATGTGTACGCGTGAAAGGCAAGAGAGAACACCCCAGGCTTTTTAAAAGCCCTTCCTACAAAACACTACTAAATTAAGCATCCCCTCATTCGAGCACAGGACTAGGTTAAGCATCCCCTCAGAACTGCAGGGGAGGAGAAAGGGGCAGCCGGCTGGTCCCAGCATTGCACCGGGGGATCAAAAGGCAGAAACGCCTCGGAAACACACACGGGCTGAGGGGAAAGTTGGGGCTGCGGGGCCGAGCCAGGCGGGGAGGCGGCGACCCCAGGCAGACAAAGCGCCTCTCGCCCCTCCATTTTAGTGCCCCCTCAGCCCCCGCCGGGCGGGCGGGACGCGGCGCATCGGCCCCGCCGCCCTCCCCCAACCGCGCTGTCCCCGACCCTCACCCTCCAGCAGCCGTTGGATGATGCTGTCGATGTTGAGCTTGTCTATATCCGCCATCGCCTCTCAGCGGCCGGGCGGAGCCCTCCCCGCCGCTCCGCTCGCGGCTTGGCCGGCCCGACTCCGCTCCTCGTTCTGTCTCGTTTTTGCCCTTTCCTGCTCTGCGCCTTCCCTCGCTCCCTCTGCCCCCCCCGCCCCCTCAGCACAGAGCCAGCACTGAACAAAATGGCCGCCGTCCCCTCAGCGGGCTCGCCTGGCGCACGGATACTACGAGCGCGACGCGGCCCGTCGGAAACCCTTTATAGGCCGGGCGGGAAGAGCGGGAGGGGTGATGCGGCTCCGCTTGCGGGATCCTACCGCTCCCGGGACGGGAAGTAGTGCGGCGGTGCCCCCTCCCGGTGTCGTGACAGTCGCAGAGCGGCGGAAGCAGTGGTGGCGGTCACAGAATCCCAGAATCCATTAGGTTTCAAAAGACCTCCGAGATCGTCGAGTCCAGCCTGTAACCGAGCCCCACTATGTCACCCAGACCATGGCGCCGAGTGCCACATTCAGTCGTTCCTTGAGGGACAGGGACTCCACCGCGTCCCTGTGCAGCCCGTTCCAATGTGTAATCACCCTTTCTGTGGAGAAAGGTCTGTACCTTGTAGGGTTCCTGCAGACTTGGGGTCTGCAGGGAGCAGGAAGGGGCCACCATGTCCCTCACACCGTCCCCCCACTGCGGTCATGGCCCCTCACACCCACATGTGAAGGAGATGGTGGCTTCAGGTACGATTTTGGGGCCACTTTAAGGCTGGGAGAGCATAGCCTTGATGCCTTTCCCCTCACGGGTTAAGGCAGAGTGTCCTGAGCAGCTCCTCAGCTCCAGAGCACTTTCAGACACGTGGCTCTGCACCTGCAAATCCTTCAAGAAACAAACATACAGCACTTTCAAGTCCTTGCAGGTGAAGGAATTAACCTCATCGTTCAAAAGCATCTCGCTATTTATTTCACACTTCTATTATTTTATTCTATATGTAGCTACAGCTTAGCTACAAGCACTTAAATGAGGTTTGTGCTCATAAACTGGACGGTGTTTGTCCAGGAGATGGGCTGTGCGAGCCTTTCCCACCGTTCAGTCTGCACCTCGAGTTGAATATTGTTTAATTGCTTTATTTACTCCTATTTTAATTTGCAGGGCTGGCTGTGTGGAGCTCTTTCCTCCTCCCCTCCCTTCCCTGGGTGGATTGCTCCCACTATCCTGTCGGATTCCTCCTGCCAGCAGTTATACAATATTCATTGCAGCTCATTGCCGCGCTGGGGCCGGAGCAGAGTTCGGATTCGTGTGGGTGATAAAGCAAAGGACTTGCAGGCTCAGCACACCTCAGGTCTGCGGGAGGAAGGAGATAAGAGGATGCAGAGTCTACCTGAAACGC
Source organism: Onychostruthus taczanowskii (assembly GCF_017590055.1). NCBI lineage: Eukaryota > Metazoa > Chordata > Aves > Passeriformes > Passeridae > Onychostruthus > Onychostruthus taczanowskii. Next base: position 3,407,022 of record NW_024500572.1, read on the forward strand.
AGGCTCCAGCCCCTGGCAAGAGGAGCCTCAACGCTCCACTTCTCCGAGAGAACACTTATCGTAGGGAGCACGCCCAAGCTGATATGCTAATCTTAGTCACGCTGGTGTAAACCCAAAGTAACCCCATGGAAAACAATAGAGTTACTTCAGATTTACTTCAACGTGACAGCCTTTGCAGATTTACATCTATTTTTGTGCTGCACCTTCTCGGGGAACGGCCCCCTCCGGCTCTTGCACCGAATGCTTTCTTTCTCTTTCAAATCCTTCCTAATTCTGCAGGGCGAGTTGTTCTCTTGGACTTAGCTGAATTATTTAACAAGGAAAATTGGTCCTGTGTTTCCAGAGGAACCTTCCTGGCCTTGTTTTCATTTCTGGAAATATCTTCATCTCATCTCACCCTTCAGCTGTCACCTCCTCTCCAGGGACAAGTCCTTTGGGGATCTGAGCACCTTTAGTGGGGTGCTGAGTCCTTTTCACTCCTGTGAACTCTCTGGGAAATGGGATGGTGGGGAAGAGCTTAGCAACCCGGGTGCACCCCAGGAAATGTATTTGGGAATTCACCTGGAAACTCCATACTTCTGAAAGGACAGAACGAGCCCTTCAAAACAAGGTCGGGGCAAAGAATCTGTCTCACTTGCTGAACCATATCAGGCAAGGTCCAGAGCACTGATAATTCTTGTAAAAAGAGGTGTAGCCGGGAGGTAAGAAGAGAAATGACAGATAAAGGTGAATCTGTAAAGGCCTCGTCATCACCTTTATAACCAACTCACCTTGCTCCAACTCCAAATCTCACCAGCAGCTGCCAACGCTTGGTGTCCTGTTCGGAGGGGCTGGATTTTTGCACGGGTCTTTCTCATTCTCATTAAAAAAAAAGGACCCTTCCTTATCAGTAAACTCCGTGGAGAGCCAGAGTTATATTAAAATGCCACCACAAAATTATCTTTTTAATAAGGTAGCTTTTCTCTGCAGGAAATAACCAGCCTCGCCCCACACCCTGATTAGAAAAGGGACCCAACCAAGGCATTATAAATATCGTGAAACTGTTTTGTTCTCCGGTGTTGCTCACAACAATGATTTATTTCTAGAGAAGGAACAGATTTATTTCTAGAGAGGGAACAGTCAGGGAAATCCCTTTGTCCTTAAATTCTGCACATGGGCTTGAAACATTCCATAATTTTGAAGCTCACGCTTCATATACCAACAACTCCACCCCTTCTTTCAATTTATCTACAATTCTTTTCCTACTTTCCTACTAGCTAAATACGTGGTGATGAACTGTTTGTTCAGCACAAATTACTCACAGCTCACAGCTTTGAGACCTCTGGGTCTTTTCCTGCTTTCCCCCCTTGAAATTCCACAAATTGCCACTTTGGTCTCATTTCTTGGAAGCCTCTGTGTAAAACCTTTCCCCACTGATTTGTCCTCACTCTCCCTTGCAAATGTTGCTTTATTATTGTATTGTTGCTCATAATCTGGTTAAGTTTAAGAGTCTATCAATTGTACATATAATACCCACCTACATATAGAAGAAAAATAAGATTTCAGTATTTTTCTGTACATATATAAAAATATATATATATGCATACACATGTATATACTGTGAGTACAATATAATACATATTTACACCATGTACACAAACATATGTGTGTATATATGTGCAAAAAACAATTAAACATTCCCTGATTTATCCCTGTTTGTAGGTGGATCCTGAGAAATGTGAGGCACCCACACTTTTAGATTGCATATTTGCTAAGCCCATGAAATTCAGTGTACAGTGTACAATTCAGTGTTTGTGTACATTTCAAACAAAGATCTACACGGGCTCTCCAAACACTGCCAAGACAATAATGGGTGACTTGTGGGTCAGGTGTTATTTTTCCTGACTCGCTCCACAGCCAGGATTCCAATGTTTTCACAACTCCTACTGTTTGCACCCAGCTTGCCTGGTGTTACAATTGAGATAAAGCCTCATGCACACCTCTTGCTTTTCATGCCTAAAATGTTTTGCTAACCCCCAAATTTCAGCAGGGTTTTGGGGGTGGGTGGTGCTGATTTGTCGGACAAAAGAGAAGCAGCTGGAACAAACTGTGAGGCTGATCTGGAGATGGAAGGGTCTGTGTCCCGTTCCAAAGGGAGCTGCTGACGCACAGGCAGGAGTTTTCTTAGTGTCATGTTTTATTTACAAAACACACAGATCTCCCTCCAGCAACAAAACTTGTGGATCCTGAGCGTTCCTGTGCGGAACCTGGCGAGGAGCTCGGGGCTGGCAGCTGCTCCTGAGCTTTCAGCTTTGCCTTGGGGCTCTCCAAGGACTCAGACCTTGTGCAGAAACTGAATGAGACCTCATTCCCAGCCAGCCAGCAGCAGGATTCCTGCTGGAGGTTTCCTTACACTCTTTTCATGGGTGTACCCTGCACACCAGAGCCAGGCCTTGATTCCCACTAAGGAGATGGTTTCCCAGTCTTAACAACCAGTCTCCATCCAAAACCTCCCCCCAACAGCTGTCAACACCAATGGCAAGTCCATCTCAAGCTTGTTAAAAATCACATTTTTGGTACCAAAGGTAAAAAAATTCAGGTCAGAAAATTTTGAGACAGGTAATTCTGACATGGCAGAAATATGACTTGACATTCCTCCCCTCCTAGAAGGTTTTAAAAAATTTATTTGTTAAAATTTGATGTACTTCATGGATTTCTGGTGAAATTTTCAAATGGAAAAATATTCTATTGGTGAGTTTTGGAACGTTCATACTCACAAAAATATTACCAATAAAATCCTTCTCATGTAAGAATTTCATAAGTCCCTTTTTTCCTAATATAGCAGCGACCACAATAGGATTTCTCCTGCTCCAGCTCTTTGGGTTAGGAAACCCCAGCATATTCCACACTCTTGATGAATTTCTCAGATGAAACTGACTTTTAAAGCTCCGAGATGAGGCACAAGAACCACTTTGATGTGTCTGTCTGTGGCTGAGCATCCCTGGGCAAGCGTGGCCATTGCCATGCTCTGCTGCCTGGAGAAAGAGGAGAAAGAGCTCCAGAGGAGGCTTTGTCCTACTTTAAGTGGAGAGCAGCCGTGGCGGATCAGTTGACTCTGCTCTGGCACCAAGTGGAGCCCCGTCTTCCCCTCTTCCTCAGGAATCCCTTTGCTCCGCCAAAGGCAGTTGCATAACCAGCTGGAAAGCTCTTGTGGGCTTCCACAGGGCTCAGCTGAGCTGTTCTCCGAGGGGAAAGGACAAAACGCAGTCACCAGCCAGGGCTGAACACTCAGAAAAGGCATTTTTGCCCCTTTTCCAGCTGGTTTGTGGTGGGGTGAGCACAACTTTGCAGCGTCAGCAGCTCTCAGCACGGCTCACCTGGGTGTGGTGGCACAGAGGGATGTGAGCAGAGCTTGCAAAACAAGGAGAAGCCACTCAAACTCCAACTTTGCTGCTCAAAGTGGGACATTTCTGTGCAGCTGCAGCCTCACGCGGCTGGAAGGCAGCGCATCGTGGATGTTCCTCTGGCACTGGCCAGAGATGCACGTTTGCAGCCTGGGACGCAGCCTCTGATCTCAGCCCAGCTTCATGGCTGAGCTGCTTCTCTAATTAAAACCCATGAAAAAGCAGCATCAGGAGGGCTGTCAAGGGAGCGGGAAAGTGGAAATAGGATGAAGGTCTGGTGATTTGCTGTTGGTCAAACAGCTGCTGTGCCTCTGCCATTGGGAGACACACCACTGAACACGAGATGCAGGAGCAAGAAAGAGAATTTCCATGCACCCCAGAGTTCCCTAATTCATTCATTCATGCCTTTTCCCATGGAAATGCAGGTGAAATATGTGGCAAATCCAACCTGCACGTGCCTGAAGGCTGCTGCTCCAAAGCCTTCCCAGGCACAGGTAACAAGGGTCTAGAGGGCAGTTGCTTTGCTGATCCAGATTTTGTTTTCCCTTACACTCATGAAACTCCAGACAATCCCACTGGCAGCTCTTGGTCACCTGGGATTTCTGCTCATATGCAGCATTTGGAAACGTGGTCCATTGTGGAGGTAGCTGCCACGTATTCTTATTTATTTGTTTCTGTTCTCACCTCCTCCTTGCTGCTCTCTGCTCACCAGCCTGGCAAATTTTCAGGAGCTGGGCTGCTCTTACGTAACACTGCGCCAAAATTGGTGTGAAAGGATTCGGAGGGATCTGTGGCTGGAATCACCTTTGATCCCTGGATTCCCTTCTGGTTTGTCCATGCATTTTGGGCACACCACTGTGAGCTGCTGGAGCATCTCTGCCCTGGCATCCCTTGGAACCCATCCTCTGCCACCAGCATTGCCCAGTGTCCAGGCCATTCCTTGAGTGCTGATTTGGTCACAGCTGTCTTGTGGCAGCAGATGTGGGCCCATGCCAGCTCTCCTGGGCACGTAGGAGCAGCTTCTCCCAGGTCTCCAGGAGAGCGTGACCAGAGCTCAAGCCTGTGTAATTAGCAGTAATTAGCCAATTGTGGGAGTGTGTATAAAACGGATTAAACTCACTGAAATCCCCAGCCCAAGTTGAGCTGAGCTGTGTTCTTGGCTCAAAAACCTCCACCCGCATCCAGAGGATGCCTTAAGCAAATTGAGGAAACCCTCTTTCTCCTCTTTCTCCTCTTTCTCCTCTTTCTCCTCTTTCTCCTCTTTCTCCTCTTTCTTCTCTTTCTTCTCTTTCTCCTCTTTCTCCTGGAAAAAAGAGGTGAGAGTCTTTCCTCCAGGCCATGGGCAGCTTCATCCAAGCAAACATCTGGAACACTGTGGACACTGGGGCTTAGCCCAGCAGCAGAGAAGGAAAACTTGGGTTGGACCCAAGGGAAAGGTGGGCAAGGCTCTTCATGGTGCCCTGGGTGCTTTGGGTGCTGCTGCACAGCAAACACAACCCTGGGAGCTGCAATCCCATCTCAGGGCTGCAGCAGAGGCAGATCCAAAGCGATGAAGCCAGGCTCTCTCCCACGCCGCTCTCCAGCCCGGTGCCTCTGCTGATGAATCACGAGTGTTTTGGTCTGGATGTGGTGATAAATCCAAGTGCTGCAAATGACAGAGTGCACAATGGTGGGGTTTAGGCAATAAATCAGTTTTTTTTTACGTCAATCCTTCCTGCACACGTAGCTGTGAGGCAGGTGAGGCAGGAGAGTCGGGAACCTTAATCTGGGGGAAAAGAGAGCCTTGGAAATTTGCCCCTTTTGTTCCAATCTCTGCTCTGCTGGAACTCCATTTTCCTGTTCTTTATCTCCATGTTTTGCTTCACGTGATTTTTTGCAGTTTAGAAGCAGATTCTGTGTTTGCAGGAAGAATCCCCGGTGTATTTGTGGGTGAGATTCAGCTCAGGGCAGGACTGGGGCTGGGTGAGATCTCAGCATTGCATTGGCTCCAGGTCAGCCAGACAGACACGACAGGCTGAGGGTAAACTTCTGTCTCAGAGTGAATGGCTGTGGACACCAGCAGTCCATTCCTTCCATTTAGAAAGCAAAATTGAGATTAGAGGAAGTGTTCACCCCACAGCCAGAACAGCTTGATGATTCCAGGATGCATTTAGGCTTCAAATGTGCCATGACATCTCATTTCTGAATTCCCATCCAAGCAGGGAAGAGACACCCTGTGTGATCCTCTGCATTGCCTACAAGGATCAGGCCAACAATCCCAAAACTGTCATTGATCCTACACATGCAACATGATGCAGGGACAGGTCTCTTCCTGTTGTGCTTGAAGAGGAAAAGTGGATTTTGAGACCATGAGGCAGAATTTTAGAAGTAGTTTATGAAATTTTGTGCCTGCCCAAAGTTGTCTGATGATTACTGTCACAGAGCACTCTTCACAACAAAACCATTTCTTCCCAGGTAGTTGAGCCTGGAGGTGAAGGAGTCTCTGGAGGTGAAGGAACATCTCAAGGGATGGAGAAACGTGCTGGAGGTCAGAGAATCCCCATTCACCTGCACACTTCTTTCTCTGCAGCCTTCACTGACGGCCAAAACCTCGTTGGTCTCCAACCCTCAGGCTCATCTTCCAGTCCTTTTCCACCACCTTTTGTCTTCCCTGCAGAGTTCCTGCTGTGAATTTAACTTTTTTAACAGGGGATGAGGAGGGGACCAGTGAAAGCTGCTCCTGGATGATTCCATGCACCAATGGATTCACACCACGAGCTCCCCGGGACAGGGGCTTTGCCTCACCCCAGCCCCCACTGGGTGACATCCCCTCTGCCAAGCCACGATCCCTTTGTCACTTCTCCCAGCACAACCTCAAACAAGTGTTGGGTGTTTTTTTTCTCAGTAGCATGTAGGTCACAGCAGAGCCTTGGGGACCTGACAGCTGACATTCATCCTCAGCTCAGAATCTGCGTCAGGCTGTCTGGAGGCGATAGAAGTGCAGTTGCTGGTGAGACTGACTGCCTTTTGTGTGGCTTCAATTAAATGTCTTTCTCAGTGTGGGATAGTTGCCAGAGTTCCTTTTTTTTTTTTTTAATTTTTTTTTTTTTTTTTAAGAAAGAAATGATTTTGTTTAGATATATATATAGAGAGAGAGAAAAAGTCCCACCTGGCTTTTTGGAAGGGTTTCAACAGTGATGTATCAGATCCCATATTCTTCTATAAAAAGGTGAGCTGTATTTTTCAGCTGAACTTTTCTCCCTTTTTATAGCTTTGATTTGGCACACAGGAGGCAGAAGCTGTGGCTAGGTCACTGCCCTTTCCCTGCCAAGGAAGGAAATCCATGACATGTGCCAGGGCCAGCGATATGGGGGCAACTGCTGAGGAAATGTTGGCATGGGCAAAAGCTGTGAGTTGACCCCCAAAACCTGCTCATTGTTGGGGTCTGGGGTGGCTTGAGGACCCTGGGAGAGGCAAGTCCTGGGTGCTGTGGAACCTGCCCTGATGATGAGATGCCTCCAGCTGTGACCTCTGCAGAGGTACTACAGGGTGGTCCTGGCACAGCTCGTGATCCTTCTGCCAGCCACAGAATCCCAGAATGGTTTGAGTTGGAAGGGAACTTAAAGCTCATCGCATTCCAGCCCCTGCCATGGTCAGGGACACTTTCCACTACCCCAGGTTGCTCCAAGCCCTGTCCAGCCTGGCCTTGGACACTCCCTGGGATGGGGCAGCCACAGCTGCTCTGCTTGATCCTCACTGCTCTCTCTCTCTCTTTCCACAACAGTGTGGGCAACAGGTTAAAACAAGGCAAGCAGCCACCATGGCCTCTGCCCTTCTTCCTGCACCCTTTTAAATTTGTTTTGTTCAAATGACCTTTTCCAGACCTGGGTGTCCTCCTCCCACACTGCCCAGTGTCCCTTGTGCTGTGACTGGGTGCTCTGGCCCCTTCTGCCGGCTGTCAAGGAGGAGGTGGTACAGGCCAGCAGCTCTTTTCTGCTTGATCACAGACATATTTTAATTAATTTAATTTTTTTTTTCCTCAAGTACACTTATTTTCATTATGCATTTATTTCCTATCAAGTGTGCATATTGCAGTGCCTCTCTTCCCAGCCCCACTAGTGCAGGGACCTGCCCAGTCTCATCCAGACTCACTCCTTCCAGCAGCAGCAGGCGATGCCAGAAGTGCTCCGGGAGCCGCAGCACCTTGGCAGAGTAACATTTGCATGAGAAAGCAGGGAGCGGGGAGGAAATAAAATCTAAAGGTGAAGAGGCGTGAGTCACTTGGTGAAACTGCGGTACTGCTGCTGAATTCCCCGGGGCTTCAAAACCAGGGCTTCAAGGAGAGATTGGAAATCCCAGGGATGCAAGCAGCCGGGAATAAGGAGAACGCACTCCACACTCGATACTTGTGTGGTGGGAGCTCGGCCACTCTGGGAGCTCGTTCCTGTTTGGTGGTTTTTATTGTGCTCTGATTAATATGGAAATTGTCATGTCTGCCCAAGGAGGGTGAGCACATCCCTGTGCTGTGATCCTGCTCTGGAAGTGCCTGTCAGGCTGAGGGTTGTCCCTGGCTCCACTGGGCTGCAGCAGGAGCACAAAGACACGTTTTAAATCCTCTGCTCGCTGCTCCTGGTTCTTGCACAGCCTTTAAATGCTGTGCCATCAACTTCTTGATTAATTAATGCTCTTCTGTTTCACTTGTTTGATGATGATGCTCAGAGATGTGACTGAAACTCCAGGGCAGGGACAGCCTCATGTGCTGAAACAGGCTGGGCGTGTATTTTTAGTAAAACTCTTCTTTCAGCTCAGGGTTTGAAGTCTCTGGTCATTTCCTCATCCCTCTTTGAGCGACATGCCAAGTCCTTTCTGCTGTTTATTGCAGATGTTGAGGGTTAAAATAATCTGGGAGTCAAGTGCTCAGCTTTTGGAGGGAGAGGGAAGTGAGCAGCTGGATGAGCTCTTGCTGCTCATCAGCACCAGCACCCAAGCTCATGGCAAAACTTCCAGGGAGCTCCAGTTTTTATACATCCTTATAGAAATAATGACTTGGAAAAGGCACACGGAGGATTTAAGGCCATTCCACTTTATTGCTCAGCTCAGCTGAAAGAAGTGAGGGATCACTTTGTTGTCCTGGCCCGGAGGTGATCACAGCAGGGCTGTCTGTCCGTCCATCTGCCCACCCAGGGCTGCTGCTGGCTTCTCCCAGGCCCCAGGAGCAGCAGAGAGGCCGAGGGGTGAGATGGGGTGAGCCAGGGGGTTTTGCCACTTCAGCAATTATTCCTTAACGTGTCTCCTCGCCTCTGCCTGCAGGCAGGGACTGAAGCCAGGAACGCTGTCAGTCGTGTTTGTCCTGCCAGCAGAGCTCACCTTGGAGGTGTCAGGCCTGCAACGGTGCTTCACCTGCAGCGCATCTCTGCAGCCTCCCTGGCTGCATGCATCCTAGAAAATGCTTCCCTGGCCTTTCCCACCTTACAGCCCAGGTTTCCAAACAGTCAATAGATGTTCAGAGCACTGAGAAGCTCCAACACACGGGTGGGGCAGGGGTCTGTGGGCTGCCAGTGCAGGTGTGGTGTGGTGTTTGCCTGCTCTGCTCTGTGCCCTGGTGGATTCCTGTCCCCTGGCAGGACCAGCTGTGCCCAGGGAGGATTCTTGCTGCCAGAGCATCAGGGATACAGGGACTGTGAGGCAGCAGAGCTTCACCACATGGTGCTGGCTGCCTCACCCTCACTCACTCCCAAATTTGAGGAAACACATGTTCACTGGAGGGATGGATGGATGGATGGATGGATGGATGGATGGATGGATGGATGGATGGGACCAGCTGGGCAGAGGTTCCTGTGTGCCCTCCCACCTTCCACTGGGATTTCAGAGCCTGTTGAACTATCCTGCAACCCAAAAGAGGATTTTCCACCAGCAAGGGCTGTGTCTGCCCTCCAAGAACAGCACATCCAGCTGTCTCCTCTCTTTTTTTTTTTTTTGCAAGGGCAGAGGATTTGACAATAAAAAATGAAGCTGGCAAGCACTAATTGCTTGGGAGACAGCATGGCTGGCTGGGGCCATGGGGACAGCACACCACAGTGCTTTAAAACCACAGATGGGTGCCCAGTGGGATATTTTGCCAGCTCAGGAGGAGACGGGCAAGGGCTCTGCGCTCAGCCGGGGAACGCGACGCACAGGCGGCTTTCTAGAAGCAACACAAGTTGAGCTGGTAAATTATAAAATGCCACACTTGAGGTCTGTTACATAACGTCCCTTTACAGAACCTGGGAGCTAAATATAAAAAGGGAGTTACATTTTGGGCTGGTGTAAAACGATGCTCCAGAACGGGTTTGTGTGGGAAGGAGGCTCTGCAGCGCGGCGAGGAGCGGAAAGGCTTTCGGGACCCTGTATTTGCTCCCAGCCTCTGTCGTTTGTTTTCTCTGCAACCTCACAAAAACCATGAACTCCCCAGGTCTCAGTTTCCCTCTCTTTAAATCAGGGACAATGAAACCTCCATTTCCTCGCAGCTGCCTTGTCAGGATTAATTCATGTTTTCAAAGTGACCTGAGAATCTATAGAAACCCGAATAGTATATCATTATCCCGAGCTAAACTTGGCACAGAATATCAGCAGGCCAAATTCCCCTCCCACACTGGAGGAGAAGGGGTTGTGTCAGCATAGCCGAGAGGAAAATTCCAGCCGCTGTTCCCAACCAAAAAATCCAGAAGAGAAAAGCCTTTTCAGGCTGAGACCATTTCATTTCCCTTGAGGAAATTCCCCCTTCATCAGCTCCCACTCAAATGGGCTCATGCTGGAGTGCAGAGGGGTTTAATGGGGGCTTTGTGTGGCTCATGCTTCCTCTCTTAGTTGATGGTGATGTTGATGGTGACACTGGGATCCTGCAGGACATGCTGCTACCTCACTGGCTCTTCAGCTCAAAGGTGACAAAGCCAGGAGCATGTCCCATGGGAAATGCAAGTGGGACTAGAGCAAAGAAGAGATACACAGAGATGTTGTTGTGCCAGGATCCAGCTTTCTTGGCAGTGATTTGGGGCTGGTTTGCATTTTTTTTCTTTTTTTTTTTTAATTCCACTACCAAACCCAGCATGGTCCTCAGTGTTCTGCTTTGCTTGCTCTCCATCAAAAGTTGGGAACAGCCTGGCCCAGCTTCCTTCTCTTTCCTCTCTGCACACAAAGTGAAGAACACAGTAACTACCCAGAAGGGGTAGATGGATTTCTGGGTCAGGTTTGACCACTGAGTTTGGGGGCTCAAGGAAGCCAGGTATGGACTGAAGGACAGCTGAGGCATGGGATGTCAGGGGTGAGCTGGCTGGGGGATGATGCCACCACAGCCTTGTTCCTGCAATGATGGAGAGACACAAAGACTGAGCTGGGATCAGCCTAGCCCAGCTTCTGGTCAAAGTCAGTGCCTGGCCCCTCCAGGTACAATGTGTGGTTTCTTAAAACCACCTGATCATCCAAACCTGATCCTGTGCCTGTGAAAACCCATCCAAATCGCTGGGAAAAAAAGAAAAAAAATGTTTTCTGACAGGATGGAGATTTGCAAGGGAGTTGCCAAGCAACTGGCGCAGCTCTGCCGCCTCCTGCTCCTCTCCTCCCTCTGAGCAGGCAATGGCTGCATCCCTGAATCCCCCTGCCCAGGCCAGCCCAGCACTCCTGGCCTTTCCCAGCCTGCCTCCACCTGCCTGGGAAGGTACAAGGGGGAGAAGCAGGGGCCACCGGTGGCTGGTGGGACAGGATGCTCCTGGATGCTGGGAATGACATCCTTGCACATCCAAATCTCCTTCAGCAGCAGGGTTAGAAACAGGCTCCCTTTTCCAACCCATTTCCAAGCTGTGCAGCTCCCTTTTGAACTAGTCCCAGAAATGTGGGGAAACACCCAGGAGGATTCATTATAACCCAGCTTTGCTTCATGTCACCTCTGCATTTCCTTGGAAGCTGCTTCAAATTTACACTAAGAGAAGCATGCAGCCCAAGCCTTTGGGATTTTCTTTGCTGAAGCTTTAATTTAAATGAACTCTTGAGTAACAACTATTACAAAAATCAGCTGATGTCTCTTGTAAAGCCTTGAACTAACCTCAAGAGCCGTGAGCAGCGGCAGACGGGAGGGGAGGCACTGATAGCTGGGATCTTGCAAAAGATCAGTTGCTGAGTGAGTGGCAATAAACAGCAAACCCAGCCAGCTTGGAGGAATGGCAAATGGACCAGACTGTTCAGAACAATCTGTTCCTGCTCCAGAGCAGGGCTGTGGTGCCGGCAGCAGCCTGGGAAAGCGGCTATTCCTGGCGTGAGCAGGTCTGAAATCCTGCTGCAGAAAACAGCGGGGCCAAGCCGGGCTAATTACAAGGAGACATGTCCTAAATCAAACAAAAAGCCTCCGAGTGCTTTTGCTGGGCTGATTCCTCTCCAGGGAGCTTTGTGCTCTGCCTCATCCCATGGACCTGCTGGCTGGACCTGGCTTTCTGCTCCAGCTCCGGGCTAATCCTGGGCAGGGCCGCTCTGATCCACTCTGGGTGCTCTGCCTGTGCTTGGCCGAGCATTGAGTGCCTGATGTCGTCACCTGCTTAATCAGGCATTAACGTCACTGAGCTGCAGCAGAGCAGTTAGTGCACTCAGCTTCTTCCCTGCACTGTGATTGCTGTTGGAAGGGAACAAGAGTGCCCAAACTTCTCCCATAAAGCCAAAACTGAGGAGACAGGATGCTCTGGAGCTGTCCATATCAACGTACCCACAGCAGGCTGGGCTTGGGGTGCAATTCATCCAGGAAGATTTATTTCAGTTGTGCTTCTTTGCATGGGGTTTGTGGGCTCCCCAGGATACTTTCCTCCTGTGCTTAACCCAGAGATCAAGTGGCCTTCATTTGATTTGGAAAAGAAAAGAATGGGATGCAGATGATGCAGAACACCCATACAGCAATTTAATTAATTGCTTTTAAATGTTAATTCAGAACAGTTTCCCTGAGTGATCTTACATAGGCAAATCCTCAGCTGCCTTAAGCCACTTGCAGATCGTGTTCAACTAATAAGGTATTCTTAGTCCTGACCAGGAGCCTTGCATAGGACTGTAATCAGGAATGATTAATTGGAAATAGCTCTTCTAACCCAGGCTGTACCTGCTGTGCTCTCCTGTGCTGCCCAGCTCTGCCCAGAGCTGACATGGAGCTGCTGGAATCCATGGGAAAGAGAATTTCCTCCCCAAATCTCTCTGTGTTGTGCTTCTTCCTCTGCCACAGACCACCCTCCCAGTGCTCCCAGCCCAGTCTGGCATGAAGGGTTTCCAGCACAACGTCTGGATTTGCCAACAGACTTCCCTGGGGAAGAATGGGGTGTGGGAGGTCACGGTGGGAATTTATTAGCTGGGTTCAGCTGCGGCCAAATGCTGTGCCAGGCTTTGAGAGCTGGTGCATTGCATGTCCCTGCCTGGAGCAAACCCCTGCCTCCTGCTTGGGTGTGATGTCTCCAAAGCTGTTGAGGGATCAGCAGCACCACTGAGAGTAAATTTGTGCAGTTTTACCTAATTCAGCAAAAAAAAAGTCATAGGATCATAGAATCCCAGAATTATTTGGGTTGGAAGGGACCTTAAAGCTCATCCAGTTCCACCCCCTGCCATGGGCAGGGACACCTCCCAGTGTCCCAGGTTGCTCCAAGCTCTGTCCAACCTGGGACACTTCCAGGGATGGGGCAGCCACAGCTTTTCTGGGCAGCCTGTGCCAGCGCTCAGCACCCCACGGTGGCACAGAGAACCCTGCTCCAGGTCAGACACAGCCTCGTGTGGCAGTGGCACCTGGGATGGCTCTGCCCTTGAGTTCCCTGTTCTGTGCTTCAGCTGAAATCATCCTGCAGCGCCTGTGTGCTTGTTACATGCCAGGTTTGACCTCAGGCCAGTGAAATTTTTGGAGGTCTCTTCTTTCTGTGCTTTCAGCACATCCTCCTCAATTTTCCTGCTGCATTCCACCCCTGAGTAAGCAGCCTTTGAGCAGTAATTCAGCGTACCTGCTGCAGCCAAAGGTGCCTGGGAGTTAGCACAGACAGATGAAATCCACGTTATTTGGCTCTGCTGGAGTAGTGGAGCCTGCTGTGGGAGAGTTTTACTTTCCTAAAGTCAAAGCTTGGGGAGCTTGCTCCTAAAGCAAGGCTTGAAATAATACCCAGCAAAGCCAGGGAGGAGACAGCTCACTGCTGGAAATTGCATTTCACTTGGTGTCAGCAATTCAGGAGAAAACCATCTGCAGGAAATTACGATGACAATTTCCTCTTGGAGTGTGGAGAAATTACAGCTGTAATCGAGGAGGCAGCCAACAGCCTCCTCCCCCCTTACTTCTACCAATTACCCTGAAAACTTTTAGGTCATTTCCCTGTACGGAGATGTCTCTACCCCACCCAGGAGGGACAGGGAGGAAGAAGTGATATTGTGCAGGGAGAGAACAGCTCAGCATCTGAGGAGTAGATGGTGCATATCTGAAATGAAACCTTTTCTCAAAGAAACAAAGAGCAAAACTCAAGCCAGTTGAAAAATGCTGCAGGTCTACAACTCTCAGTGTGTTTGTGATGGTTTGGGGCCAAAACTGGTCTTGCCTGTTGAAAGCTGATTCATGCACATGTGAAGATAACATCCATCAGAGGAAAGAAACAAAAACCTGGCTAGAAAATGTGCTCATGGGACACTATTCACAAGTCAGGGCTTGGTAAGGTGACACCAGGAGACGAAAGGATACCTCCAGGACTACAGGACATTTACATGGGCAAGATGGTGATAGGACAAGGGAAATGATTTTAAACTAAAAGAGGAGAGATTAGTCTGGATGTTAGGAAGAAATTCTTTGCTCAGAGGGTGTTGAGGCATTGCCACAGGGTGCCCACAGAAGCTGTGGCTGCCCCATCCCTGGAAGTGTCCAAGGCTGGGTTGGATGAGGCTTGGAGCAGCCTGGGACAGTGGAAAGTGTCCCTGCCCATGGCAGGAGGTGGAACTGGATGAGATTTAAGATTCCCTCCAACCAAAGCCATTCTGGTTCTGTCATTTCAGCAAATGGAGGTAGCATGTGTCTGAATTCAGAACCTTTTCTCTGAGGTTTTAGCCATCAGTTTGTTGCCTGAGAAGATCTTTCCCCGCCACCAGCTGCCTTAGCAGTTGTCAGCATCTTCCTGCTTATCCCAGCACTGCTGCTGGAGCTGATGGGAATTTGATTATGATTTAATCCAGGCTTTTAGAGGAGGGGAAAAAAGAAAATTTTGACAGATCCATATATAGCCCTCTGACTCACCGATTTCATGTGTCAAACACTAAAGACGGGTTAAGTAGATTTAAGTTCTGGATTTATTATAAATAGGCATTAAGTAACATGAATGTATTGCATTTGCATGAAAATATGGGCCCAATTCTCCAGCTTACCCCAGAGATTTTGTTTGACGTCGATGGGATGCTCCCAGGTGGGAGCTCAGCTCAGAGCCAGCCCAGCTCTGGCCATCCCCTGCAGCCCCTGTGAACTGGAGCCAGTGAAACAGGAAAACCATTGCTGGAACCAGGGAAAGTTTACACTGCTAGCACAGATCAGAATTCATCCCTTAATATAGTACAATGAGTTTTAATTAGCCCCCAGATCTGCTGCTGAAGGAATAATTTCTGCATGTCAATCAGTGCTAAATATACTTGTTAAATCAGGCAAGATTGGTTAAGTTGAAAATTGCATAGAAAGTCACTTTTCTTCTGTTTCTCCCAGAAGCTGGAGATTTTTTGGATTCAAATGTTATGGACAATCTCATCCTGCTCCAGATACTCTTCTGCTGAAAGGTCCAGACAATGAAATCATCCTCACTGAAAGCAAGTGTGACAGTCAGGCATTGTTTGGGTGAAAAAAGTCCTCTTTAGTCAAATCAGTGTTTCTGCAATGAGGGAGACAGACACAGACTCTACCAAATCAGAGCTCTCCTGAATAGTTTAATTTACTGACTTGTTCATTGCTAAACAATTGAGAATTGGTCCATGGAGAAGAACACAAAAAGGACAGACAATATGGGCTGTATTTTGAGGCTGGACTAGTCCAAGCCAAGGAAAAACAACATTTTGAGTGGACTTGTTTCTGGAAAAATAATGTTCACCCCTGCACCTCCACTTTTATTGGGAACTGGGGGTTTGGCCCTGTTTCTGCTGAGGGTGAAAAGAAGGGAAGTGCCCTATAAAACAGCCAGGACCACTGGGACTGAGTGACAAGCTCACCCTGGAGAGGTTGTTGTTATTATCCCACAGAGCTGTTGCTCATGCAGGAACAGCATGAAAAGCTCTGGGAGCTTCCCCCAGCCCTGGTGGGATCCTCAGGCTCCGATGCCTTCCCAGCAGGGCTCTGCCCTCAGTTGTGATTTCTCTTATCAAACACCACGTTCTGCTTTCTGCCATGAATATGATTTCCAATTAAATGCCTCCTCAGAGCCTGTCTGGCTGGGAATTAGCCTGGAACTCGGTGGCTGGGCTGTTAGCTCATCAAAGTCTCTGGGATAACGGGGAGGTGCTGATGCTCTGCTCAGGGGATTTTGCTCGTGGCTTTGAACTCGCTGCAGCCCTGCAAACTGGGACAGGCTGCCCTTTGCTCACCTTCAGCTCTGCTCTGCTCCCCTTCAGCCCACAGCTGAGCAAGCATTCTCCAGGGCAACAAAACACAGCCCCTGTGCTCCTGCCCTCCAGGGATCTCAGCGTTTGTGCCGTCCCTGGGAAGGAGCTGGCCACGCGCTCCGGCTTACAGGGGAAGGATTATCATGGCTCTCATGACCCAGACCACAGCTCCTGTGTGCTTCCCTGCATGGGGAGGAGAGAAGTGGGCATGAAGCTTCAATCTGTCCCCTAATCAGCCACCGAACAGGTCCCTGTCCCCAGGGTCTTTCCCCAGTTTGGCAGTGCCAGTTGCTGCTCTGGATGCCAGCAGCGGTGGCAGTGAGGTGGTGGTGGTCTCTTTATGAATAAAACAGATAAAAACCGGGTTGGAAGGCAAAAATTCTGGATGAGAAGCTGGGATCAAATGGGGAGGGAGGAGCAGCCCTAATTCTGAAGCACTGCTGGGGATGGTGAACCCCTGGCTGCTCCTGTTGGAGCAAAAGGCTTCGAATGCCAGGTTATGGCTCAATTCCAAATGAGGGTTTCTCCTTGCTGTGGACACATAGCCAGAGAGATGTTGGAGCATGTGCTTCAGGGCTGTTTTTGGGGCACAGAAACCCCTTAGGTCCATGTAATGTGGGGTCCCAACAACTCCTTGCTTGGTCCATCGTGGGGCACCATTCTCACTCCGTTGTGGTGATGCTGCCATGGCAACCACGGAACCTGGGGCAGTGCAGGATGGGACTGGGACCAGTTCTCTTCTAGGTTCTTCCCTCTCCTGAGCTTCTTGCTGGAAATAGGAGTGGATCTTTAGGAAAACCTGATTGTCACTGTGGTTCTGTGTCCTGGCTGGAGAGGATCTACAGTGCCCTGTGTGGAGCTGAGCAGTGTCAGGGGACACAGGGACACCCAGGGGACTGCAGTGTGGTTGCTGGGGACCAGCTCTGGGGGTAAGGGCTGTGGGGTCCACTCTAGTGCCCTCCTGGCATCAGTGGGACAAGGGTGCTGAATCCAGGTGTTCTGCAGGCACAGGGTGGGGGGGACTGGCCTCGCTGGAATTTCTATGGAAACCCAGGTACTGAATGGGGTGGTATAGCTCAAACCATCTGTTCTTCCCCTACTTATAAAACTCGATAATTTCACGATGACATCACCAGAAATGCTCTCCTTTTATTCCTCTTGCAGCCATCTGTGATGGTTTCCTCATGTGCCAAACACGCGAGCGGGTGCTGAGGGATGGGCAGGAGGACACAGCCACCCCATTACTCCTGTTTCATTTCTTCCCTTGGAAAGCAATCCTGTGCCTGCAGAGTTTCACTTGTTCTCTTCCCAAGGCGTCTACAGAGCAACCAGCAGAGTTAGACGGGGAAAATGAAGGTAAAATAGAAGGACAAACTAAAGCTGAGCTTCACAGGGACTGTGGAGGAATTCCTGTGGGGATCTTACCCGTGGAAATACACATCAGCAGTGGGAGCCAGGTTTGCTCCTGCCAGCAAGGTGCTGGGTAGCTGTGGGGCTGCTTCTCCTGTGCCAGGAGTGAGGCCCTGGACTGAGATTTGGGTGTTGGGAGAGGCAGAGTTGGGGAATTGGAGTCAGCTGAGGACATGGGTAGTGGTGGGCAGTTTCTCATCTAGAAGTCACCTTCTGATGGTTGGGGACAGGAGCACTCCTGCTCCACTCCTGGGCAGCCAGCTGGGCTCATCCATGCCCCCAGCACAGTGGCTCTGGTTCTGACTCACGTGGTCCTCGCTGTTGTGCTGGGTGATAAAAGAGGTGACAACCTGCCATCACCTGTCCTCTTCACTGGTGGAAATCTCTCCCTGTCCTGGAATTGAGGTGCTGGCTCCAGCTCAGTCAGAACTGTGTGTTTTGGGTGGTGATGGATCCCAGGTGCCAGGGAAGAGCTGGTGCTGCTCAGCTGCTGCCCCTGCCGGCTGTGTTTGCTCGACTGACCAAACCCACTCTTGTCTGTGGCAGAGGAGAGAAGCCTCAGCAGACCTGGACCTCCCTGAAAAGGACAAGGAAATAAGGGCTAAAGTGGAGATCAGGCATCTGCAGACCCATTTTCATCATG
Source organism: Onychostruthus taczanowskii (assembly GCF_017590055.1). Classification (NCBI taxonomy): domain Eukaryota; kingdom Metazoa; phylum Chordata; class Aves; order Passeriformes; family Passeridae; genus Onychostruthus; species Onychostruthus taczanowskii. The sequence continues at coordinate 3,425,040 of NW_024500572.1, forward strand.
AAGCATACAAGAGGAAATTCTTCGATGCCGATATCTGGCGGCAAATGCAGGCTCAGGAGTGAGTACAGCTCTGCTTGGGAAGTTCCTCCATGCCAAAACCACAGATCTACAGAATCCCACAGGCAGGGACACTTTCCACTATCCCAGGTTGCTCCAAGCCCTGTCCAGCCTGGCCTTAGACACTTCTAGGGATGGGGCAGCCACAACTTCTGTGGGCACTCTGTGTCAGGGCCTCAGCACTCTCTGAGTAAAGAATTTCTTCCTAACATCTGATCCCAATCTCTCTTCTTTTAGCTTAAATCCATTCCCTCTTGTCCTATCTCATCTGCCCATATAAAATGTTGTTCCCTCTCTTTTATAAAGAGATCTGGGGCCCACAGAGCAGAGATGGGGAGGGGTAAGGACCTGGCCTGGCAGATGGGATGTGCTAAATGTCATTTGTTGTTCCATTTTTACAGAAAAGCAATAAATGATCTGAAGCAAGAACGCAGACATGTGACATTAACGCTGAGCCAGATCTATTCACCGAGCAGTGTGTTGCTGGAAAACAGAAATCGTAGGAAGATCCAAAGCCTTTTGCAGACCAGAATGCAGAATGATGCCCTGATCAAAGAAAGAAAAGCCCAGTTAGCTGACCTGGCCAAGCAGGTGAGAGCATCTGGACTGTTCCCTGCCTGAGCACAGCAGGGCAGAGTCACAGGGTGAGACCTGTGGCTGAAACTCCTCAGTGTAAAACACATTTAACTCAGGCCTTGGAATATTCCTCTTGGCAAGTGACACATGACAATGACAAATAGAACCAGCTTCCCATTCAAGTCAGCAGCACTGACTGGAAAAGTGAGGTTGGACTCTCAACCTTGTCCCACTGGTCCCTGCAGCCCTGTGTGATGGCACACACCAGCCTGGGGCCACAAACATCCCTCTCCTTCTCCCTTCACTTTTTAAATTCTCCTGAAAAAGAGGTAAAACTGGAACAGTGCTGTCTGGGTGTGGCAAATATGGGAACAGCAGCATCTGAGGGATGCCCCATCCCTTCTCCTGAGGACATCCTGGTTGGATTTGGGCAGGAATGGAGTGGGAAGCCAAGGGAAACGTGGGCTGTGGAAGTGACAGTTCCCTTCAGCATTGTTCTCAGAGCCAGCTGCCCAAGCTGGACTCCAGGGAACATGCTGGGATAGTTTGCCATTGCTGGAGGTGCTGCAGAGCTTTCCCAGCAGGGTTGGCTTTGTCAGGGATGAGAACTCTGACTTGCCTGAGTCATCCCTCCCCCACCTGCCTCCTGCTTTGCTGTTCTCCAACTGCTTCACTCTTCCATGGATTTATTTCCTCTGGAAGCTCCCCACTTCTGGCAGAAGTTTTCCTCCACTCATTCCCAGGGAGGACTGCACAGATCCCTGCCTGGCCAGCACAATACCTCTACCAAAGCCCCGTCCTCATTGCCTCTTCCACTCTACAAAGTGCTGCTGTGCTGTGTTCAGCACCTGCTGGAGCTCCCTGCAAAAACAGCTGCACTTCCTTCGTGACACACAAAAAAACCCCCCAACATTTCCAGTTACAGTTTATGTTTCTGCTTGTGCAGGGTGGGATGCTTTGGGATTAAAGCTGCTTCTATAACAGAGAGCTCATTAATGACACGGCTGCTGTAGTTCAGGTCAACAGAAGGGATTTTCTTTGGCTCTGTGTCCTGAAAAAAGTCCAGAATGCTGGGGTGGAGATTATACTTCCTGGGTTTTTTCCCTCTGTGTGTGTATGTACAGGTTGTAGAACTGGAAAAAAAGATAGTGAAGCAAAGAGACACAGCCTGGAGAGTGTTGGAAGCAAAGAGCCGCAAACACCTGCAGAAGAAAATCGAGTTACTGGAGATGCGTCTGAGTCATGTAAGGAAACATTTTGGAGACTTTTGGAGAACATGTGTGGGGTCACACAGGGGCCTGGGTCCTTTCTGGTCAGGACAAAGCACAGTGGTGCAAATGTATTTGGTTGACACAAGCTGCATGAAGCACCTGGCTCGTTCCCCTGGCCTGATCATTCCCAGAATATCTCAAAGGCTCCTTCAGGCTTGGTGACCCAAATGCAGCACCTGTGCTGTGCCTGAAGGTCTGCACCTGCTTTGTGATCAAACTGGGCTGCCTGGAGCCACCTTGCCTTGGACAAAGCCAGCTCCAGGTCTCTGTTGTGGTCAACCTGGTCTTCTGTTGCCTTTAATCTCTCGGGGAGAAGCACAGTGCAGGGCCAGCTTCAAATCTCTTGGGCTGTGTTTGACTCTGCCCTGGTCAAGGTCTTTAAGCAGCAACCTGAACCCTCCCAGTCCCCCACCAGTTCCACCAGTTCCACAGCTTTTGCTTTGCTCTCCCCAGGTCACTGTCCGTTACAACAGCATCATGACCAGGAACAACAGCCTCCGGCAGGAGACTGCCAGCCTGCAGATCCAGAAAGCCATTTATGACAACTGCTACTGGAAGCTGGAAAAAAGTCTGGCTCAGCAGAACAAATTGCTGGATGCTGCTATTGAGCAAGCCACAGAAGATTACGAGCAGTGGTACATGGCCTTGTCAGCCCTCTGGGCAGAACTTGGGGCTGGTGGGTGATGCCAGTGATGAGGGTTCAAACAGAGAGACCAGCTGAGGCTTCAGAGAGAGGATTCACCACTCCCAGCTAGGTCTGGGTGCTAAGGGCTGGGTGCCTGGTCAGGGTGGGGAGACTGGTACCTCCAGGGTGTTTAATTCCATCTGTGCCACATGTTTCTTTGGATGGGATGGGACTGGAACCGTGGGACTGCCCCATGGAGGAGTCTATTTTTTCTGAATCCCACCTGAGCTGGGTACTATGCCTGGTACAAAACCCCACCAAAAGCTGTGTTAGTGGCCATGAATTCCCTCTGGACTAACTCCACTCCATCCAGATGAGAGCTGGAAGCAAGCACAGCACCACAGGGGTTTTTCCAGGTCTGGCACTCCTGGGAGTGGCCAGGAACACAGAACCTGCACACACACGAGGTGTGAGTGCTGCTCTGCGTGTGCAGGATGGAGGATCTGGGGCGGATCTCGGACATTCGGGACGTGCGCTACAGAGAAACCATCCAGTACAACATCAGGCTGCTGGAGAGGAAGTGTGCCCTGCACCAGGAGACCAGGCTGAAGAACTTCTTCCTCAGCAAATGTGCAGACCTCTCTGTGTTGAAGGAACAGGCCAAAGAGAGAGAAGGTATCAGAGGAGAATTTGTGTGACTGGGATCACAAACCCGAAGTCTGCAGAGCTGATGGGGCTGGGCTGCTCGTGGTGGTTTACAGAATTGCACCCCAAAGGCAGGATGCCTGCCCTGCCCACAGCCTCCCCCACCCAACCTTCACCCTACAAGCAGAAAGGCTGAACAGTGCTGAGTGAGACTGAGTGTCTTGGGGTGCCCTTGGGACAGGGAGTTAGTGCTGTGTGCAGCCATGGCTCCTTTTACCACAGAACAGGTTGGGTTGGAAAGGAGTCCTAAAACTCATCCAGTTCCACCCCCTCCATGGGCAGTGACACCTTTCACTAGCCCAGGTTGTTCCAAGCCCTGTCCAGCCTGGCCTTGGACACTTCCAGGGATGGAGCAGCCACAGCTTCTCTGGGCAGCCTGTGCCAGGGCCTCACCACCCTCACCTTGCTAAAATCTAATCTAATCTAATAATTCTATCCTCCTGGGAGGGAATCCATGGTGTTTGCTCCATTCCCATGACATCCCTGCTTGGTTTCCTGGTGGAAGAGGCACCCTCTGCCCCTCCAGCACTGCTCCCTCCTGACCCAGCCCTGCACCAAACCCCACAGCACCACAGGGAAGGCTCTGCAGAGGGCAACCACAGCTCTCTGTCTCTTCCTCAGCCTTAGAGGCAGGTGAGAGGGCCAAAAGGAGCCAAAAGGAGAGCTATGAGGTGGCCTACAAGCGTCTGCTGGAGCTGTCAGACGGAGATATTGATGATTTCTTGGAGGACTTCCTTGAAAAGGACAGGAGATTCTTCATCCTCTTCAGCTATGCCATTAGGCTGAACGTCAGGAACGAGGGTCTCAGGCAGAGGATCGAGGCCATCCAGGTCTGTTCCTGGCTCTTCCTGTCTTCCCTTTCCACCTAGTGATTTTGGGTCAGGGAGGGTTGGTCCTCTCCCGAGTGGGCATCACTGCCCACATCCAGCCACGCAGGTAGGACTGGGGGGATGCAGAGGAGAAGCCAGACCCGTAACTCTGCTGTGCTCTCGGAGCTAAACGTGTCTCAATGCTGCCACCGTGTACCCAGCAAAAATACTGCAGGGTCCCGGGGAGTCAGGAGCTCCCCCGAACCCTGTGGGGCTGCCTGGAGGGCTCTCCATTTCCCTGGAGGTGTCCCCGTGATTTATTAAAAAAATATGGATATTGATCTAGAACCTGTGATTTATTAGAAATATGGATATTGCTCTAGTACTGATATCCAACTGTGATGGACAAAGACTCTCTAACAGTTTTTAAAGTTAGAAAGTGTATGTTTATTGCAACGCTGGGCAGCTCCCAAATACACACTGCAATTTACAGGTGATTACAGACCCTTTTTATCTATGCAAGTGTTGAATACCCAAAATACAAATACATATTCACAACTTTGGTACATCCCATTCCCGGCTTCATATGCTAATTAGTTCAAAAGCTATTAAGCATGCGTAGTTTGTTCCTTGAAATGGGTTGGGGGTCCCTTTCATGGGGAGGGGGGTCCCAAAATGAGGAAGTAAATGAAGTCTTCCTCGTTCTGACCTTTCTACCTTTTCAATGCAAATATGACAAATGAACCCTTGGTAGAACTCCCTTTCCCTCTCTTCAATTGGATTCAGAACAGAGGAGGCCCACAACTGTCTTATGTTACTAAAAGCTTTTTGTCAGTTTTTATATTCTTCATTATAAACCCAGCTAGCCAAACATTGTGCTGACAAGCAATCAATTATTAAATACTAACTCTTGACTTCATCAAGGCCTACCTATTTATTTTAATTAAATAATAATTAAAGCTCCAATAAAGCTTATCCCTAACTAAAATCTTAGCTCCTCCAAAATTCTGAATTCCTCAAAGTTTATGTTTCAGCTGCTCCCTGGGCTGTCCATGGGTGGGGTTCCATGGGTAGCCCCTCCACGTGCTGGTGTTCCCACAGGATGACATGAAGGCCATCAGAATGGAGCGGGAGCAGGCGGAGACAACCTGCACCCACGTCGTGCAGGAGCTGGAGGTATGGTGACCATGGATTCCTCTGGAAAGGCAGCATATCCCTGTCTGTCCCAGCACTTTTTAGAGAGTCTGGTCCTGTAAATGCTGCTCTGGCTGGAGAGGTGTGGGCAGAAAAGGGCCCTGCAAAGGTTTTGGCAGCCCCAAGGGCATGGTGAGAGGGTGGCTGTGGGGTTCCTGCCAGCCCCGGGCCAGCATGGGCAGCTGGGGGTATTCCAGAACTGTCTGGACACAATCCTGTGCCCTGTGCTCTGGGATCACCCTGCTCGAGTAGAGGTTGGACCAGACCACCCTTTGTGGTCCCTTCCAACCTGACCCATCCTGGGATTCTGTCTCCAGAAAAACTGTCTTCAGCAGTGCTGCTGCTGAAACTGGGCAGCACTGGGGTGGTGGCATCAGCGAGGGGCTGGTGTGACACCTTTGTGACACAAAACCCCTTGCTGGTAGGCAAAAATAGCAGAGACCACTGAGGAAGCCAACAAGTATGAGAATAAATGCAAGGAGAGCAGCGTACTCCTGGGACAGATCCAATCTCGCATGGAGACCCTCTTGAAGAACATGGACTGTGACACTACAAAGATGGTGAAGCCTCTTGGGGAGAGCTTGGTGCCAGTTTTTGGTAGGTCAGGGCTGCCCATCTTCCCATGCCACGTGTCCTGGGAAATCCTGTCCACCACCTGCTTGCACTGTGTTTAAATTGAGCTTTTGTTTTCCCCTGTCCCACCGGTCACGTGTGCCATAAAGTGAATTTGCAATGCCAAATTCCCAGCAAATTTGGGAGCTAATTTGGATTTTTAACATCCCAGTGGATTCCCAAACCCTCATCGTGGTTCTGGGTGCTGGATGCAATGGGGGTCAGCCTCTCCTCCCAGGCAGCCAGCAAGAGGACAAGGGGAATTACACTAGGGGAGGCTCAGGTTGGATATTAGGAAAAATTTCTTCACTGAAATAGTGGTCAAGCATTGGAACAGACTTCCCAGGGAAGTGGTAAAATCACCACCCTCAAAGTGTTCAAAAAATAAAGGGGATGTGGCGCTTTGTGGTATGCTTTAACAGGCAGGGAATACTCAGTATGAAGTCAGACTTGATGATTTTCGAGGTCTGCTCCAACATTAATGACTCTGTGATTTTGTGATTCCATGACCCAAACTTGGCCCTCTGATGGTGGGGGAGGGAAACCAGTGGATCCCCTGCTCTGCAGAGAGGCAGGGGTGGGTTTGGGCAGGGTCCTGCTGCAGGAACACTGCGGGACACTGTGGCTCCTTCCCACGCAGGTCCCGTGGAGGACAAGATCAAGGAGTTCCTGCTGAGGGAGTCCTTGCTGCGCTACACGTCCATCGATCGCACCCAGCGCGCCCAGGCCTTCACCAGCCCTCTCCAGGGAACCTCCAAGCTCCTGGGGACCATGGACAGGGCCAAGCTCTGCCCACCCCCCCCAGACCTGGAGGAGACCGCTGAGCCCAAAACCGGTGAGCAAGGAGTGGGGAGAGAGGGACCACAGCCGGGCAGCAGCCGCTCCCCAATCCCCCGTGGCTGCCTGGCCAAGCCCTGCTGCCACACGTCCTTCCCAGTCCATCCCCTCCAGCCTGTCCTGCCCCACCGGGGTGTATGACACCTGTAAGGCTGTGTATTATGGGATGGACGTTCTCTTGGGCAGCGGAAGAGCCGCTGGGCCGGGATCAGCTGCGTGAGCTCGTTATCCGGAGGCACGAGGAGGAGCTGAGCAGGCCCCCCAGCTCGGGCAAGAGGAGGAGGAGATTCACATCATCAGGGGCCAGGAGCCCATCAGGGTCCAGGAGCCCATCAGGGACCAGGAGCCCATCAGAGACCAGGAGCCCATCAGGGAATTAAAGAAGCTGTTTCATTCTTGAGCTTCTGCATTCCGCGCATCATTCCATCTTGCTTCTCTGGAAGGAGCCCAACACCTTTCACAGGCTTCAGAACCTCACCAGGTGATATTTTGGCATGGCTTCACCCACTGCTGACAGCACCCACAGCCGGGGTGGGATCAGCTGCTCTAGCAGAGGGTGACATCCCTGTCACACGACCCAAGGCACTCCCCACAGCCAGAGGTGCCAATCCTGCACCGTGCCCCAGGGCAGGGCCTGGCAGGTGGGATGCAGAGGATGAGTGTGCTCATGGGGGGTTCCCTGCTCAGCTGGCAGAAGCTGACAACTCTCTGCTGCCTAAAGGAAAATTGAGCTCGGTGCTGGGCCTGGGCTGTGGGACCAGGTGGGATGGGCACAGCCCAGTGTGGAACTGGTTTGGGGCTGGGAGTGGAAGTGGGAGACAGAGGGACTGGAGGACACACGAGGGTGACATGCAGTAGGTCTGGGGTGCTGAGGCCAGCAGGGTCTGGAAGGATCTGAGGGCTCCCACGGGGCACAGGCAGACCACACAAGCCCAAGCACTGCTCACACCAGCAGCTGGGTTTCCTCTTGCCAAAAGGCCTTTTAATGTGAATGCCATTCCCGTGCCAAATTCCCAGGCACATGCCTCTCCAGGGGAAGAGGAAAGGGAACCCCCGAGTGACCTAGGGAGAGGTGATCTTGCAGTGCCAGCCCCAGCCCTGAGCCTGGGCTAGTCCTTCTCTTCACCATGAGTAATGACATGGACCAGGTTCTTGTAGTCCAGGTTGCCAGACATGTCCGGAGGGAAGGCAGCGAACATCTGATCGATCTGCCAGGGAAGAGCAGTGAGAAAAGGTGGAATGGGAGGGGTTTGGTACTGGGCTGGGAGGAGGGATGGGGTCTGCTGGGATGGAGGGAGGCTGGCAGAAGGTGGGAAAGAGATCATACCTCTTCCTGGGAAAACCTCTCCCCCTGCGTCATCAGCATTTCTTTGATGCTGCAAACGAGAGAGCGCGGTGAGCACAGGGCAGGTCCTCATGGGGACACCCCCATCACTCCCTGCCCCAGGCACCCCTGCACTCACTAGGCAGATTTCAGGCCTTTCCCCTCTGGATCAAACACCTTGAATGCATTCAGAATTGTCTCCTCTGGGTCGGCACCTGTAGGTGACAAAGCCATGATTTGAGATTTGATTACCGTTGGAGATGGTAAAGTAGGAAGCTGACTGCAGCCTCCTTCTTCTCCCAGCCTCGGGGACAAAACGGGGGGCAGACTGGAAAGTGGGGCCCCTGCAGGAATGCTGGCCCTGCAGCTGGAGGCTCGAGTGAAGCTGGTGGAGTGCAGAGGAGCAGCCGTGGGGCCGCGGTGCGAGCACAGAGCAGGCGGTGTCGCCACCGCTCCGGCATCCGGCATTTATCTAATCTTTGGAGCGTATTTATAGAGCTCCAGGCACAGCCCTTGGGGCCCTGCAGCCTCTTGGAGATCGGCAGGAGGCTGCATTCCTTGGGTTAAGTACGTGATTCAGGGTACAGCCAGATGGGATGGTGGGTCAAAGTCTGGCTGTAGGCAGGGGGGCCAATTTTGGCACTGCTGCTGTCAGCAGGCTCAGAGGTGCTGCAAGAACTGTCCCCTCTTCCTATGGGACAGCAGCAGCAGCACAGCCATTTGGGTTTTGTAAATGGCTGGGGAAACTGAGGCACGGAGACCATCTCATACTCCCCAACAGTTTGGGGAGACATGGGATAAGATCTCTGGACGTAGGGATGGCTGGTATTGCAAATCAGCAGGAGTTTTGGAATGCCACTGAGCACCAGTGAGCACCCCCAGCTTCCCAGGTGCCCTCTCACCCTTGAGCTTCTCCCCAAACATGGTGAGGAACACGGTGAAGTTGATCGGGCCCGGTGCCTCCTTTATCATCTCATCGATCTCCTCGTTCTTCACATTCAGGCGCCCTGGGGAGAGCAGCTGTGGGTCAGTCGTGGATCCAAGTCCTGCTCTGCGTGTTGGGGGCTAAAAATACACACCACAGAACCTTTCCCTGGGGGATTTTCACCCACTGGAGGGAAATAGCACATTCCTGGGGAGCCACCTCTGACAAGGAATGGAGGTAGCAGCAGTGAGGTGAGAGAATCATCTCCAGCTCTGGCTTCTCAGGCTCCAGGATCACAGAAAAGAAGGATGAAAGGACTGAGCTGTGCTGCTTGCTTCCCTCACTGCCCCATGGATCAGCCCCTTTTAAGCCTCCTTGGAATATGTTTTGGGTCAAGACCACCAGCACTGTGGTTCTCCCTGTTCCCCAGCACCAAAAGCAAATGGGATTGAACATCTACATCCTTTTTCCCGAGGCTGGGCTGTCCTTGGATCTCCATTGCTGATTCATGCTGACCTCTGATGGCAGAGCCGAGCTCGCAGTGTCACAGCCTCCCACAAATCCCCTAAATCCCCTTAATGCCCACATACCCTGGGATGCCGTGGGATGGGCACAGCCAGGTGCTCCTAAGCATGGAAAAGGCAGGGAGTGTTTGGCTGTGTAATCCAGGAGCTGGCTCCAGTGCCAAGGGGATAAACCAGAGCTGCTGTGGGAGCTGCTCCGGGATCACCCATGAGGGATCTCCCAGCTGGCAGGCTTGGGTTTGGATCAGGAGGTTTTTGTCAAAATGAGAGATCCAGTGGATGGCAGGGGTTTGGTTAAACTCCCCCACCCCTCCTTGTTTCTCAATTAACAGGTCTGATGTTGGCAAAGCTGGGGAGGGGAGGCTGCTAAAGCTGGGCTCACCAAGGGCAGCAAAGGTGTCTCTCAGATCTGCCTTGTCGATGAAGCCGTCCCGGTTCTGATCCATGATGGTGAACGCCTGGAGGCACAGGAGCAGGGCAGGGAGCACAGGGAAAGGGGGAATTGTCAGCCTTTGCAAAGGCTTCAGCACCTTTCTCCTTCTCCCTTCAGCTTGGATGGGATAAGGGCATTTTGAGCCCTCCCAGGATGGGCTCTGGGGGTCTCACTCACCCTCATTCCTCACAGTCCAGCACCCTGGGGCGATGGCAACCCAAACCCCAAAGCTGTACAAGCCCTTTCCTTGGCCAAATCCCTCTCACCCCAGTATGACACCGGCAGAGAGGCCATCAGCTCCTCCAACTGGGGCCAGTTATCCCTGGAACAGGGACCACATCCCTGCCGTGCAGGGGGTGAGATCTCCTGGCAAGGCAGGTGGCAGTGAGCTGGGAGATCTTCTCCAGCTCCCTCGGGTGTGCCTGATCCTCTGAGGGAATCTGGCTCCTTGGAAGTTTGGAGGCTTTGCCAGATTTAACGGTGTCACTGAGTTGTTATTCTCACTTTTAAAATAAAACCACCCAAAAACGGGCCTGCTGCCTCCTGGTGTGAACCAGCTGTCACTTGAGAGAAAGAGCTGAAGGTCACATCACATCAAGGACCCTCGGTCCTTCCCACCAAAGCCACCTACCTCTTTGAATTCCTGGATCTGCGCCTGCTCAAACATGGAGAAAACATTGGAATTGGCACCTTCAATCCTCTTCTTGGCTTTCTTGGGTGCCTGCAGGAGTCCAGGTATGTACCATTAGCTCACTGGCTTTTTATGGGGTGAAATAAAAGCGTGGAAGTGCCCTGTTCTTACTTGTGACTCCTTGGTGGGAGCTCTGGGCTGGGGCTCTCTTCCCTGGGAGCTTGGTAGTTTCTCCCTGCAGCTCTGGGATGCTGAGGGGCATTAAGATTCCTGCTTAATTTCAGCTCCTAGTGAATTTAGCCAAATAGGTCCAAGGAAAGATGAGGAGTGAAATCCCTTCTCCCACTGGCAGGTAAAAGGGTCAGCTCTGGGGTGAGATATCCCCGCTGGAACCCTGGTTTTGGGAGCACTGCTGAGGTTGCACATATGGGTTGTGGCCAGTCAGTGCTTCTTTACCCTGCTGTGCAAATGTTAAAATATGGCTTAATTAAAAATCTGCCTCCTCCTGCACTGAGGCTTGAACCAACCAGAAATGGGTCAGCATGTGTTTTAAAGAGGACTGAAGGGCCCCTCGCTGTCCCACCCAGCCCGTTATCCCTCATTCCAGTGCCTGCTCCTGCAGCCGTTTCCTCTCATGGGGGTCTGACAGGAGGAGGATTTTGGGGGCACAAAATGACCCTTCCTCTCACTGCATGAAGGAAGGGGAAAGAAAAAAAAATGGCGTTTGGACCCTAAAGCCACCTGCACTCATTTGAAAGCTCTGCTGGTATGGGAGACACCTCTCTGTTCCCTGTGAGATTCTGCTGATCTGCCCAGATGCTCCCCAGTTTTCTCACCCGCTTTCCAAGGCAGACAAGACCCTTGGCTCTCAACTCCTTGATGCCTCCTTTGCCCCCTGCCCATTAATTCTGGTGAAAAAATCAAATTACTTTTATCTCTTCCTGCTGGAGCTTTGGGCTCTCAGTACTCACCATGGCTTCGCTCAGCTGCCGATGTCCCTGTGAGGGGTGTCCCAGAGGCACTCCCTCACTCCCCCCCGGCTGGAACAATAAATACACCCCCCTCGGGGTTAAAAATAGCCCCATGCCCACTTTTGGCTGTAATAGGTAATTTGGCCACCCCCAACCCTGTTGTCTCTGCCTTTCTCTGTCCCTCTCTCTCTAATCTGGAATAGCAGCTTGTTGTTGTCACCGGCTGACGTGACATGTGAGCCCGGGAGGGTTTCAAGGTTAACGAAGTGCCGGGTGGCCCCAGCTCCCACCCCGGGGATGCTGACCCGGGACTGCTCGGGAACAATCCCACCTGCCTTTGTCACTCGGGCTGGCGCCGGGCTTGTCCCCTGCGCTGGGACACGCGGGGAGGGGCTGGCCCCAGGGGACCCCCCGCTAGAACCCCCAAGCTTCGGGATGTGGATGTTTCTCCTCGGTGTTTCCAGGCGTTTTTGGGAGCCCCATCACAGCGCTGGCATGGCACAGCCAGGAGCTGCTCTGCTCCAGCCCCCCCGCCCTTGGATCTCCTCCCTTGGGATGCTCCCGGAGCAGGAGCAGCTGCCTGGTCACCCAGCCTGTGGCCGAGCGGGGACATCGCGCTGCAGCCCCATCCCTCAGCCGCATCCCGCAGCCCCATCCCGCAGCTCCATCCCACTGCAGCCCCATCCCGCAGTCCCATCCCGCAGCCCCATCCCAGAGCTCCATACAGCTGCAGCCCCATCCCACAGCCCCATCCCGCAGCCCCATCCCTCAGCCCCATCCCGCAGCCCCATCCCAGAGCTCCATCCCACTGCAGCCCCATCCCGCAGCCCCATCCTGCAGTCCCATCCCGCAGCCCCATCCCGCAGCCCCATCCCGGAGCCCCATCCCAGGACTCCATCCCACTGCAGCCCCATCCCGCAGTCCCATCCCGCAGCCCCATCCCAGAGCTCCATACAGCTGCAGCCCCATCCCGCATCTCCATCCCACAGCCCCATCCCTCTGCCCCATCCCACAGCCCCGCGGAGGGGCCGGAGGCGGATGCTGAGCCGCCCCAGAGCCGGGCAGGCACGAAGAGCTCCTCTGTCATGTGTCACCCCCACTGAGGCACCTGTCACCCACTTAAGCCAAGCATTTTCTCGCCCTGGTCCCGGTGGGACACACACAGTTAACTCTCCCGATGCCGGGCTCTGTCCCGGGGACACATCCTGCAGGGATGACGCTCGCACTGCCCGGGCTCTGGCTCAGCATTCCTGCAGCCAAGGAACCCACGGGCAGCAATCCCACAAAACCTCTCCCATGTTCTGCTGTGTTTGTGAAGCAGGACTTGCGGCTGCCGGGACCGGGCGGTTCCCTTTGTCTTCAGCCTGTCCATTTTATCCCCCCTCCCTCCCGCCTTGCCCGGGATGAGGCTGGAGGAGGATTCACGGGCATGCTGGGGTGGGAATGGTGCTGCCAGCCCAAGGATGCCCATCAGCCCCCCAAACTCTGCGGTGCCATGGCCATGACCCGGTGGCCTCGCTGCCCGGCATTGTCCCCTCCGCATGCCGAGGAGGGTGGTGGGCGAGCAGGGAGGGCTGCGAACAAAAGGGATTGTGAAACCAGATCCCTGGAACTCCGGGCTCTGCCCAGACGCTGCCCTTGTTCTGCCGGAGGTCACAAATATCGTGTTTAATCCCTGGCACTCGCCGCCCGGCTGCCACGGCCGTGCCAGCGAGGATGGCATTACGGGCAGGATTTCAGTGGGAAATCTCAGGAGATTTCAGTGGGGAAGTGTGCATGGAAAAGTGCCTGTGGAGGAGAAAAAAACTGATCCGGGAATGACCATCTCGTCTGGATGGAGCTGCAGCTCAGGGAAAAAATTTCAGGATGTGTTTTGAGGTCTGTGTGAGCAAAAAGGGCAGGAGAAAGAGCCGCGGGAGCAGAGCTGGGGCCAGGAGCAGCCCCGGGCGCAGCCGGGGATGAGCGGGATCAATCTCGACACGGATGTCCCTCGTCCTGCCAAGTTCAGCTGGATTCATCGTCCAGCCGAGCCCAATTACCTTAATTTGTGGCATTAAGGAAAAATCCATAAGCATCAGGAAGCGATGTGTGGTGGTTTCGCAGGACTGGCCATGGAGCCACCGGCGCCGCCTGGGCTCTGCCTGTCCCCGTCCCCGGCTCCGTGTCCGTGCTGGGGCACAGCACAGCAGGAAACCCTGGAGCTGTGGAGGTCTCCCAGAATGTTATTTTTTCGGGAACAACCATTTTTGCCCACCCAGCCTGGAAGAAAGCAGATCTGTGTCTCTCCCCGGTGTCGCCCAGGCTGCGGTCGGGGTGAGACGGGGCTGGTGAAGGGTCAGGGTGCAGAGGGTGGCACAGAAACCCGGGATGGGCATGGGGTGCAGATGGCTGCCAGGGTTTCTGCTGTGATTTGTAAGACGTTGCATCTGCTCCACTGCTCACTTCTTGCTGTCAGCTGAAATCCTCTGTGCTGCACGGGCCAGATCCTGCTCTCCCCTGAGGATCCTGCTCCAGCCTGCAGATGGAAGCGCCTCCAGGCACATCACATCCTTCTCCTCCTGTGGATATTGGGGGGCTTGCTGGCCCCCAGGAAAACCTGAGTGCTTTAAATATGTCTGTATGCACAAACCTGCCTCTGGAGCCCCGTAGTGAACAAAAGAGCTGTGGGAAGTGGCTGCAGCCTGTGAATGGATGTCAAGGAATAACACACAGATCTGTGCCACGGCAAAATCAAGCATCGTCCCTTCTTATCTGCAAAAGAGCCTGTGTTTTACATGAAAAAGCCTTTCTAATTAATAGGCCAGCCCCTCTTGAGCTCGATAAAAAATGGAGTCAAAAGGATTTGATTAACCCCTGCTCTGTGCTCTGCCTGAGCCAGCCCAGGCCTGCCCGGGGCTGATAACGGCTCCGTGTCCCGGGGATCCCGGCAGCATCCCGGTACCCCCGAGCCTGAGCACCCTCAGAACCGGTCTGGGGGTGTCCAGCCCTCAGCACAGCCCCCTCAGAGGGCCGGGATGCTCCAGAGAAGGCTCGTGCAGCCGCTCACTCCGTGCCTGCTCCTTATGAATATCCTTTGCTCCAGCGGGTGTTTTTTTCTGTGATCAGACACATTTGACTAAACTAATACATATGTATACACTCCGGGACGTTCCCATCCAAACCAATGTAAATTACCTCTGACCAATACATTTTCCCGGGAAATCAATGCATTTTAACACTGGATAATATTTATGAAATTGAATTCTTTTTTATTGAAGCTAATGCAATTCCCTTCTGTTTTATGCATTTTTATTAAACTAATGCATTTTAAATTAAACTGTTGTATATTAACTACAATGGCTGTGGGTACTTACAGTAAAGTAATATATGTTTGCTGAAATCAATACATATTCCAAACCTGGGAATTTCCAGTTAACAAGGCTATATCAAACATAACAAATGCATGTACCTTCTTAATTTGATGCTTATATACAACTGGCTGCTATATTTGTTTATTGGTAATGATTATTTTAAAGGGGGAAACCATATTAAAAATAGAAAGATAGATTCCTGCTGGGAGCTGCAGTTGGAAGCTGCCAGAGGTGGTCACCCCATCCCTGATGCTCGAATTGGGGAGTGTGGGGGTGACCCTGGGCCCTGGTGCTGGCTGAAATTCATCTCCTGTGCCACAGCTGGTTTCTGTGCCCTCCATCACATCCCTGCAGCTCAGTTCCCGTTGTGTGAGATTTTGGGGACATCCTTCCCTTGCCCACCACATTCCCCCACTGCTCCTTTCTGCCAGCAGCATCCTCAGGAGCTTTCAGAGGGTTTTACCCCTCTCCCCTCGGTGTTCAGAAGATTTCCATGTGTAGCAGCTTATTCCGGGCAGGTCTGATGCCGCAGCTTTGCCTGACTCAGCTCCGTTTTCCCTTGGAAAGTTACAGCACCGCGCTTGCGGCCGGGAGGGTTTGCCCAGCTCAGGAATTTGGGGAAGAGCTGCCACCTGCCTGCCAGAGCCGGGGATGGGGATGAGGACAGACAACTCCTGATCTCTGGCCTGTCCCGGGGCTGTGTCCGGCGCTGAGAACAGGGTGCGGGCCCGGGGGAGGTGCTGTCCCGGCAGCATTGACAGGAAAGCCGTAAATAGCAGCGTTATCTGCCGCCAACGGCGCCGGGGCCGAGATCGTTTGGGCCAAGCAATAAAAGAGGAAAATTAATTAAAGAGCATGTGCTAATTGTAGGGGAAATGCGCGTGTATTAAGTAGCCGAGGCAGAAAGGCGGGCGGTGGAGGAGGCCGGGAACACTCCCCGCACCTCCTGGGGCACGCGGGGGGCAGCGAGGGCTGGGGCCGGGCACAGCGCAGCGATGTCCCGCGGGGAACCAAGGGGTGCTGTCACCCCCCGAGGTGCCTTAGCCTGAACTCCTGTGTCCCTCTTGTCCCTTTGGCCCCCATCACCTTGTCCCCCCGTGTCACCCCTTGTACCCTCGTGTCTCCCCGTGTCCCCTCATGTCCCCCCTGTCCCCTCCTGTCCCCTCGTGTCCCCCAGTGTCCCCCACCCGGCCGGCAGGGACGCCCTGCAGTTCCCGTGATGACCGCCAGGTGGCGACGTTGTAGCGGGCGCTGTGCGGGCGCTGCCCGGTCCCGGCGGGAGAGGGGAGAGGGATGGGAAAAGGGATTGGGAAAGGGATGGGGAAAGGGATTGGGAAAAGGGATTGGGGAAAGGGATGGGGGAAAGGCATTGGGGAAAGGGATCGGGAAAAGGGATGGGAAAAGGGATTGAGGAAAGGGATTGGGAAAAGGGATTGGGGAAAGGGATTGGGGAAGGGATGGGGAAAGGGATGGGGGAAAGGGATTGGGGAAAGGGATTGGGGAAAGGGATTGGGAAAAGGGAAGGAGGAAAAGGGATGGGGGAAAGGGATGGAGGAAAGGGCAGGGAGAGCAGCAGGAGGGAAAGAAGCAGAGAAGAGAGGAGGAAAGGGAGAGGGTAGAAGGGCTACAGGGAGAGGCCATGGAGCCCCACCACCTGTGGTAAGGACCTCCTGTGCTGTGATGGAACCAGGGAATGGATTGGGAGGGAAGGGAGCTTGTACCTCAGTGCTGTGGAGAATCCTGCCTCCCTGAGCTGGCAGAGCCCTGGGATGGCCCTGGCTTTTCCCACTGGAGAAGACAAAACCCCAGCAGTGGCGACACAGGAGGGCAGCACGATCTCTGCCAGGGCTTCTGGGACCCCAGGACAAAGTCTGCTGGGGGACAGCTGGGAGGGGCTGCACGGGATGGGGACAGAGCTCTGCAGCTGTGGGGGTGTCCACGAGGGATGTGCCCAGGGCTGCAGCTGGGCCTGAGCTCCTGGGCACCCCCAGGGCCTCACACATCCCTGATTTCTCCGATGGCACTGCTGTCCCATGGTGACACTCCTGGTGTCCCTCTGCCCATCCTTGGATAAGCTGACTGAGCAAGCTCCCAATCAGCACTGGATCAGCACCAGGCTGGTCACCATCAGCTCTGGGCCACCACCAGGCTGGTCACCATCAGCTCTGGGCCACCACCAGGCTGGTCACCATCAGCTCTGGGCCACCACCAGCAGCTCTCACTGCCAGCATCGCCCCTCGGCTGCCTAATGGGGCCAGATCACAGCACAAAGGAGTTACGTGGATCACAAACAGGCAGGAAGGCAGGAATAAATTAATGCCTTGAATGGGAGTGTGCTGAAATCCTTTTTTCCCTATTTTTTTTTTTTTTTTTTTGTTAAAGTACACAGAAAAGCCCCTTCCGTATTTTAATTAAAAGCCTTTCAGGAGAGGAGGCAAGGGGCTGCCATTTACAACGGGCTATTGTCAGGCACACAAAGCAAACGGGGCTGGAGACAAACTGATTTATTAACCTGCGCCTCGCAGCGCTCCCCGGGGGGGTGAGCCCTCTGTGCAGGGGGGGGTGGCAGCACTGGGGTCCCCCTGCTCTCTCCGGGGTGCTCCAGGGCCATGGGGCAGCACCTGAGGGGACACAGGGGACACAGCTGGCTTGTGCCACCCCGCAGCTCTCCGTCCCTCCAGGTGGCACAGGGTGCAGTCCCTCTCCTCTTCCTTACTGCTCCCATTGATTTATTAATGATTTGGCCAAACAGAAACATTCCTCCAAAGCCCACAATTTAATTTGCTCACCAAAGATGCCAAGTTAGTTTTATTCCTGATTTATGAGCAGGCTCCTGTGTTCCCTGGGCAGCAGAGCAGGGCAGTGATTTATGGGGGGTGAGATCAGCTTTGTGGGTGCAGGGAGAAGGTCCCTGCCTGGGACATGTCCTGGTGGTGTCCAACTGCAGATCCCAGGAACACCTGGACCATGAAGAGACTGGGCCATCCCTGTTGCTGGCACAGGGAGGAACCTGCTGTCCCCCCAGCAAAGCCCACTCATCCCACCTGGACTCACTGACCCGTCTATGAGCAAACCTCCCCGTGGCCCTGAGGGAGGTATGGAAATGAATTCCCACTGGGATCTCCCCCTTGCAGGGCCTCTGCTCCCACCCCCAGCTAATTACAGCCTCATTAAGCCACAGGTAAAGCAGCTTCCTGGCACCACCATCAGCCCCAATCTCATTACAAATCTCAATGACTCCCAGCGGTTTCCACTCCCTGATTTTTATGATTTGGGGGATAAGGGGATCTATTTATAGCACTTGGGTCACCAGAACAAAGTTGGAGTTTGTTTGGAGTTTGACCTGTGTGCCCCCAAGCAGGAGCAGCACCTGGGCACTCATGTTTGGGGTCTCAGAGCATCTGTGGAATTTGCTGTTGATGCCACCAGGGCTGGGATTTCAGCTCTCTCAGCATTTTCATCTGGGGTTCCCCAGTTCCAGGCAATGTGTTTGCTGCAGGACCATAAGAAGGATTTGCCCCTTTTCCAGCCAGCTCTGAAGGCAGGGAAGATGCTGGTGCAGGGCTCACAGGAGCATCCAGGCTCTCTCTGTCACAAACTGCCTCGACTCCTGCAAATCTTTCTTTGAACTTTGATTTTTTGGAACGTAATCCACACGTGGATCACCAGCTCCGTCGGTGGGACACGACCACGTGGGGGCCAGCTGTGGGATTCATGTCCGGGCGGGATGTTCGGGTCCAATCCCGCTGGCTGTGGGGGCCAGCTGTGGGATTCGTGTCCGGGCGGGATGTTCGGGTCCAATCCCGCTGGCTGTGGGGGCCAGCTGTGGGATTCATGTCCGGGCGGGATGTTCGGGTCCAATCCCGCTGGCTGTGGACCCCAGCCCGCAGCATCTTGCATGGGCAAAGGTAAAAGACCAGAAGAGCTCTTCTCCACGTGGGGACCAACGCCCGACGCTTATTTCCAAGGTTGGAAAGAGAGCTTTGCCTCACGGCGGGAGATTTTAACCCTGGGGAATGGGGGACGGAGGAAGAGGAGCACTGCCAATGGGATACCAGGGAGGAGGGGCGAGGGGAGGGGGGAACCAGGGAGAGACCACCAACGCTGACACTTAGGGGTGGGGGGAAAAGGGGAAGATCATGTGGTGATAGGGTACAAATCGCGTGAACAGTGCAAATTAACAAATACCCAGTGCAAACAACTAAATAACTATTCAGTGCGACAGGACAGAGGGGCAGCTCCGTCCTTCTCTGCTCAAAACTGAGTGGTGGCCGGTGGGGCTGGCGTCTCTCTGCTGGGAGGTACCGCTTCCCCAGGGGACTGGGAATTAATTCTCCAAGCCCCTTAGATATTGGTGTGGCCAGTACAACAGGCTATGGGGCAAGGTGGTGTAGAAAATGTAAAGTTGTGGAGTTTTGGGTTTTTTTTTTTTTTTGATGGAGAAGCAGAGAGGGAATTTCTGGGATAGGTGTTGTTAGTGCTCTGTTCCTCTGCTGAAGTTGGTTGGATTCTTCAGAGCCACTGAGAAATTAAAAATACAGCTCTAAACCAACCTGAATTCGGGGTATTTGCGAATTTGGGGTTTTGTGGCTGTGGAACGCTGGGAGCTTGTTTGCTGTAGCCATTCCCAGCAGGTCAAAGGTGCAGCAAGGGTCAGATTAGGCGGAAAAAAAAAACCCCAAACAAACCTGGAAAAGTTTAACCGGCGGCTTCCGGCTGGCGATTTTTCCAGCTAAAACCCTTAATTTGGCCGGGAAAAAAAAAAAAAAAAAAAAAAACAATCCATCGCCGGGGGGGACTCCGCGCCCCTTCCCGAGACTCAGACCCTCAGGGGGGTGTCCAGGAGCCGCATCAGGCGGGCGGTATCAGAAATTGATCCCCGCCGCCGCCGCTCTTTGTTCGGCGCCGCCCGCCCGGGAGCCTGGAGCGGAGCATGGAGCAGCGCTAGCGGCGATGGAGCCGCGATGGAGCCCCGGCCCCCGCCCCGCCACCCCCGAGGTGACAGCAGGGCCGGGGGGCGGCCGCCGCTCCGCCCCGGCGGGAGGGAGGGAGGAAGAGGAGGGAGGGAAGTTGCGCGGGATGAAGTTGCGGGGAGCGCGGCCCCCCGCGCCGCCCCGCCAAGTTTCTGGCGGTCCCCGCCCGCCGAGCGGAGCCGCAGGTGCCCGCGGGCTGCCAAGTGTGCCCGGCGCCGCCCGCGGCGGGGGCGGCTCGGTCCCCGCATCCCCCGGCGCGCTCGGGGCGGGCAGAGCCGCGCGGTTGCGGTGATGGATGCGGGGATGGAGGAGCGGGGCTGCCCGGAGCCCCGCCGCCCTCCCATTGTTATCCGGGGCCGGTGCGCGGGGCCGGTGCGGGGGCTCGGCCAGCCCTGAGCGCCGGGAAGGCGGTCGGTACCGGGCGGTGCTGCTCGGACCGGGGATGGATGCGGCGGGGGAGCGGCAGCTCCTTTGTGGCTCCGGGCAGGTCACGGCCGCCGTATCCCACCGTGGTACCCTCGGTCTGTGAAATTCCCGGTAAGTCCTTTGTTACCGTGCGCGGGGGAAGGTTGCCAGGGGCTGCTGACAGTTTGTGACCTTAAATACGCACCTTAAATGGGAGGTGGGTAATTAACACAATGGCTCTCCCAACATAATGGGATGAAAACCAACCTGGAGCCGCTACAACAACCCGAACGCGCATTTCCATGGATATTAAATGGGTTTATCCCTGTAGGATATTCCGGAGTTTAAAATGCAGCGTGCTTCGGAGGGGAGTAAACAAATTGAAATGCGATTTATGGGGCTCCGGTGCTGGATCAACAGTTCCAACATTTAATGCATTTTGGCTTTTAAGCAGATTACGTGCTGCATCTGCGCTACGCGACCCGAAAAGTACCGCAGGTACCGCGGCCGGTGGGTTTGCCATGACTGCTCAGTTCTGGCATTGTGGCCGGGAAGGGATTAGGGCTCTAAGCGCTTCGGATACAAAAGCGTTCCCCGCTAAATCGCGCTAATGACTTTTCCTGGGTGCGCGCAGAACCTTTATTTAAAAGATAAATATTGGCAGCTACTTTGCCGTGGGTCTGTCGGGGGCGAGCTTTGCCGGAGGGAGAGGTGGGCTGGGAGGTGGCGGCTCTCCTTCCTCCCTTCCTTCCTCCCTTCGCTCCCTTCCTTCCTCCCTTCCTCCCTTCGCTCCCCGCCGTTCCGCCTGGCCGGTGCCTGTGGCTGGGTGCGGAGCTGGAGAGGGAGCAGTGGGGATTGACTTCTGTCCAGGCAGCAGTTCTGCCGCCTCGCCGGGATCGCGTTGGGAAAGGTGACCTTGTGCCAGTTTGGCCTAATGCCCTCCATTAAGAAAAAAAAAAAAAAAAAAAAAAAAAGGGGGGAAAGGGGAAAAAAAAAAAAAAAAAGGAAGGCAAGCAATCAATTTATAATTCTTCCAAGAGCTTTTACCTTTTTTTTTTTTTTTTTTTTTTTTTTTTTCCCCTTCTTTTTTAATGGGGGGTTTGGAGGACCTTTGTTTGCAGGCCAGGCCAAGTCCAGCTGAGTCCCTCTAAACTGGTCCATTGCCAAAGCATCTTGGCAGACTTTGCTGGAGGTGTGCCAGGAGGGAAGGTTCCTCAGGTTCTTCCTAGCTTGGGTAGATATTCCCCTTCTCTTCCCTGAGACCCCAGTGAGACCCAGTCTACTGGGATGGTTTCTGGCTTTGGAATGTGTGCCCCAGTTTGGAAACAAAGTTTTTTCTTTTTTTTTTTTTTTTTTTTTTTTTTTCCCCTTCCTTTTTAATGGATGTGTCTGAGCAGCTCTGGTGGCCTGGGGCTGGCCGGGAATGGCAGAGTTTGAGCCGCCCTGATGAATGGTGGGCATATGGAAAACACAGGGATAATGTGCGGCTCGGCAGCGCTCGGATCGAAACGGCGCTGAGCCCTTTTACGGCAGAGAGTCGCGGAAATGAGGAGAGATAAAATTCTATCAAAGATAATGCCAGATGTATTTCACCGGGTTATGAGATTGGTTTATTGTGTGCATTACTAATGCAGTAATTTTTTACAGCTTTCTTGTGTGTGATAGCCAGAGCGGGATTCATACCTTCGTGGGGTTTTTTGGGGTTTAATTTGCTCGGGGTTTATTGCGTTCTGGTTGGCACCGTGTGGATTTATGGGATGCTCTGTGCTCTGGATGCTGCTCCAATCCAACCCGTTCTGCGTTAAAATGGCAAAAAAATGGGCAAGAGTTTTGAGCTTCTGATTTGGGGTAATAAATACAACGGGCGAGCGAGAGCGATTAGAGCCATCTTTTATAAATGTCTTCACATCTCATTATGCAGATAAGCTCTGGCTACACGGCTCCAAGCCTTTGGTTCTCGTCAAATAAAATGTTCTTGGGTTTATTTCCCGGAATGCAAATGCTCTCTCCTCGTGCAGGAGTTGGGCAGAAACTTCGGCGGCTCTGCCGGATGGAGGAGAGCCGGGAGCCTCGGAGCCTGCTCTGGCTGATTAAATGTTTTTGCTGTTTAAAGTTTAGGGGAGAAGGAGTGGGGAAAAAAAAATACACAACTGTGGATGTGATTAAAATATTATAACCTTATGATATTCTGAAGTGCATAAATTTTACATATCAGCTACAGAGGGAGTTTAGACATCCATTAAATGATATGACAGCTTGACTTATCTAAATGTGCATCATTTAACAATGTGTCAAAATTCTGCTTTATATAGACGACAGCAGTAAATAAGCTATCAGTCCTCTTGGCTGGAGCTTAATTCCTGGAGCTTGGACTAATAAACTTAGCTGCATTCTTGTGGTGTAGCAGGATAAACCTGGGGGAGGCTGAGGTGCTTCTGGGGCTGTGGATGGGGGAGCTTCACCTCTGCAAATGCCCCTGGTGCTCTGGGTTTTTAGGGCTCTTATGGAGAGACTGGTGGGACATTCCAGTTTGGTCCTGCACCCAACACCTTCCATCCCCATCCCTGCTGGAGTGGCTGTGGTCACTGTGCCCAAGGGAAAGCGTGGGGAGCCCAAGGAGGCCCCGTCTCAGAGGGATTTTTATATTTCCAAGCTGAAATCTCCGGGTTTGTGGAAGCACAGCCAGTGCCCGGGGCTGCCTGAGAAGCCTTGTGAGGTCGGGGAATGCGGTTTGTGCTTTGCAGTGGCTCCAGCTGCTCCTGGTGCAGTGGGGCGTGGGGAGCACTGGCTGTGGGATCATCTGGTTTGAACAATTAATCTGAATTTGGGCGCCGCCGGAGCCGGGGCCGCGGCAGATGTCTGTCTCATGGTTGGCTTGGCTGCTGTCTGATGGTTGTGTGCTCCTCCTGGCAGCTTCCCTTGACCACAGCTCTTCAGGTGGGTTCTCCTGCAGGGCTGTGCTCTGTTGGTGGGGACACAAGTGAAGCTTTTGTCCTTTACCCAGCAGCTCTGTGTCCTTAGGGATCCAGGGCTGGAAACGCAGCCGCCCCCAGGGAGGTGCAGCTGAGCTGGTCACTGAAATGTGGCTGATGCTCCAGCACCAACAGGTTCAAACCTTGGTCACAGGAGAGCTCGGGTGTCCTGGAATGTCACTGTCATTGACCACCTCGTGGTGTCCCTTCCTCTGTGCCTGCACTGCAGCTCCCTCCTTGGGACAGCCTGAGGTGACAATCCATCCCTCCCCCCAAATCTTTCATTAATACCTGATACTTCTACTATTTCCTGTTCATATGTGAGGAGATGGGCTGTGTTTCAGGTCCCACCTGCTCTGGGGTCAGTACTGAGCATCACTGGAAAGTCACACTGAAGTTCCTGAAGTGAAATCTGATTTTTTTTTTTATTTTAATATTTTTTTTCTGGCTGAATAATTGAGATGCTGCCAGACAAGAAGAGCTGCAGAAAATGAGAGTTTATCTTTAGCACCACAGTTCTCACTTTAGAAACTGGTGACCCCAATTCCAGCCTGGAGAGTGACTTCTTCCCTAATTAATAAATCCATTAATTAATTGTGTGCGTGCTGCAGCCCATTAGAGATGTACATGCTGGCCTCCTGATCCAGTTTAGTGGATTGTCTCTGTGGCCTTGGAAGCAGGGGGGGTTGAAAAAGGGATTGTGACCATGAGGCAGCTAGGGGACAGGGATGGAAATATAATTTGATTTTTGTGGGACTGCAGGGATGAGCACGAGCCCTGCCACCTCCTGGTGGGTGTTCCAGCTTGGAGAGGGGTGTGAGGACTGAGTGAGTGTCCAGGGTTGCTGTGCCCACTGAAATGGGGGACAGCAGTGGGGTCTGGGGGTTGTGGGGTGCCTCTGGAGTGGATGCCCTGCGGGATGGGGAGCAGGGAGCCACCCTGGAGCAGGGAGCCACCCCCAGGGCTGGGCATGGCTCCTGCACCACGGGTGGAGAGGAATGGTAAAGCCTTGGGTGATCTGAGTTATTATTTATGTCCAGGTCAGGAGGCAGTGCTCTCCCAGCCTGCCAGTCCTTCAGGAGGCTCTTGCTGGACTCGAAAGCCTCGGCAGAGCCTGCGGAGCTCGCCGTGCATCTCCCTCCGTGTGCTGGCACACAGGCTGCTCCCTTCAGTTAATTTTTCTTGCTGTCTGCAGAGATCTGGAATGAAAATACAGGCAAATTGTTGTGTGTGCTGGTCCCAGGGCTCCTGTTTTCTCTGCTGAATGAGAAGCTGGCTGTTGGCAAAAGAATCATCATCTTTAAATGCAGGAGGCTTTGCTTGCCTGTGGGTTTTCGGGGCTCCAGGGGCCCCTCTGCTCCCCCATTTTCCACTCCTGGCTTTGCTGGCTGGAGAAAATTGGTGTATCTGGGTTCCCAGAGGTGGCTGCATGTCCCAAGGGACAGCAGTGGTGCTTCTCCTCTCCTCCCTTGTGTGCTGGTGTAATCATGGTGCCGCATCCCTGGCTGCAGGAATTCCCACATCCCAAATTTCAGGGAATTGTCCTGGGAGCTGCCAACAAAACACAGCAAATTGAAATTACAGGGCCATTGTGTGCAGGGAGGGAAGGTGAGCAGCAGCATCCTGCTCCTGAGCGTGCCTTGAAATGGGTTTTATTTAGGATTTGCAAGCCATGGGTGTGTGCTCCCCCCACAGCAGACCTCAGACAGAACCCCCAGTGCAGCTCGGGGTGTAGCACATTCCCTCTGGGACTGGAAAAGGCACATTAGAGACATCCATTCCCCCCCAGACGCCTGGGTGAAGTTTCTCAGAACATTTTGTACCATCCTGCTCCTATTACCGAAAGATGTAATTCCCCAACTTGGGAGATAATAAGCAGGTATTGACTTCTGCTGGGGTCATTATCAAGATTTATTCAGTCAATATGGCTCCTTGGGTCAATAAATCTTGAGGTTGATAAAGGAGGAATATATACTTGCAGACTTTATTAAAAAGTTTTCCCCTTTTGTAACACTTTTTCCTCTGTGTTGCAACAGGATCTGTGACTGAGTTTTCTTTAATTACATTTTTTTTTGGTGGTGCACATTTTCCTGCAGCTTTTGGGCTGTCTTTCCAAGACAGCACAATCTGGGGAAGCAGAATTTGGCTCTGGTTTGCTGGAGATCCCTTTAGTGCTGTGATTCCCCCTCTCCTGGCTTTGCTCTGGTGCTGGGTGAGGATTTGGGGGAATGGGGGCAATATTCAATATTCCCAACATTGCTGCCTTTTTTAAGCTGAGTTCCCTGGTTGCGCCAACACCTCCTCCCAAAATGGATTTGGTACCTTTTATTCTTTAACATGGCCTTGCTGCTTAATTATTTTTTTGCCTACTTTGGTGCAGCACTGACTGATTTCCCAAAGCTGCCCCAGCACCCCTGAGCACTGACTTTGCTGCGGTTTAAGCGAGCGTGGGGCCGATTTAATATTTAACTCTCGGCGTGTGCCTGTGCCAGCCAGTCCTCCTGCAACACAGATTCCCAAAAAAGTAAATAACCAGTTTGAACCCCGGGTAAATATTCCTCTGGTGGGAGCTGTGCCGTGCGTCAGCCGCTCCGAGCACGCTGCCGTTGCCTCTGGTAACGCTCCCGTGGTTTTACACCAAAGTCAGGACCTCGAGCATCCTTTGTTTTCTTCCGTCAGGATAACATAATAAAGTATTACCTGGTGCTGGCAGCAGGGCTTGTAATGTGTGCTGTAAGCATGGAGCAGAGCCGGGGTGTTATTGCTCAGCCTGGCTGCAGAGGACATTTATTCCTTATTAATCACGCTGACGGGGAGAGCTGCCTCCGTCTGCAGCTCTGGGAGTGCTGCACAAACATTGCTGCATCCCTGGGAGCTGGGTCATTATTGCCCCTCTTGTCCCCTCGGTTTCTTGGCTGAGGGAGGAGCTGTGGGCTCTATGAGGGCACATTTTGGGCTAAAAGCCCCCTGTGATGC
This sequence comes from Onychostruthus taczanowskii, assembly GCF_017590055.1. Classification (NCBI taxonomy): domain Eukaryota; kingdom Metazoa; phylum Chordata; class Aves; order Passeriformes; family Passeridae; genus Onychostruthus; species Onychostruthus taczanowskii. Next base: position 3,451,210 of record NW_024500572.1, read on the forward strand.
CCGGCACGGTGGTTGAGTGGAGGGTGGTGGTGACCCCCATGCTGTAGCTGTCCCTCGGGATGGTGGGGCTAAACTCCATCCAGGGGAGGGTTAGATTGGAGATCAGGGAAAGGTTCAGCCCTCAGAGGGTGCTGGGCACTGCCCAGGCTCCCCAGGGAATGGGCACAGCCCTGAGGCTGCCAGAACTCCAGGAGCATTTGGACAACACTCCCAGGATGGGATTGTTGGAGTGTCTGTGCAGGACCAGAGGTTGGACTTGATGATGCTTTTGGGTCCCTTACAACTCAGATGATTCTGTCCCTTACCACCCCATGATTCTGTCAGTCTGTGGGGCCTCTCCCCTGGGCAGCTGCTGGTGCCACATTTGCCGTGCCAGGATGGGATGGGATGGGATGGGATGGGATGGGATAGGATGGGATGGGATGGGATGGGATGCACTGGGATGCTGCGGCCGCTCCGGTTCCCTTCCCCTGGCAGCAGCAGTGGGCTGTGCTTTGCTGATGCCAACCCATCCAAACTGCTCCCAGCCCCGTTCCTGGCAGAGCTGAGGGCTGGAGGGTGCCTGGGCTGGCAGGGCTGTGCCCTGGGCACGGCTCCAGCTCGTGCCAGGGCATCCTGGGCCAGCGGCTCCGCTCGGCACGCGCCGCCGTGGCAGCACCTCCCGCCACCGCGCTTCCCCTTCAAATAAAAGCAGCTAATTAACATCATTCTTTAATTATTGCCTTTATCAACAAGGGGTCTGGTTTATACCAGCAGGGTAGTCGCTTTCCTTTCCACTACCCAAGCGAATGCTTCAATTCCTGTTGCTTTTGAAATGAATTTGATGTCATCTGCCCATTGTCACTTAATGGGGACACTTGGGTAATGATTGTGCGCTCCAGCCCTGTTAGCAGCACTGCGAGCGTGTAATTCAGCCCCTTAGGCAACGGTACTTTTGAAATCTCTGGATAGTTTTGAACTCTCTGTTCTTAATTAAATATGCAATTTTTCACGGTAACCAGGTTAATTCTTTTGTGTTGTGTTGTAATACTGTTAGGAATTTTCATAGTTCTTATTAAACATTATTCAGGCATTGTGAATTCCATAATTAAAAAAAATGAAAAGAACAAAGCTTGATTCACTTCTTTCTTTTCCCTGGTTAATTTATCAAATGAATTTTGCAAATTTTTCTTTTTCTCCCCAGACAGCGTGCCAAGTGTTTTAAAGGGGAAGGATTTAATTGCTCTGTAGGGATTGGTTGGTTATGAAGGATTTGGCTGTTTGATTAGTAAACCCTATTGGGAATGGTTTAATGCTCCATGATCTTAAAAATTGTCTGATTGTGAGGCTCTCCAAGGATGTTTTCTCTCTTCCTCATGTACGGAAAAGGCTTTGCACAAGTGTGATTATGGGATGGGGAGGAGGGAGCCGAGGTCGGAGCTGGGTGATCTGGGCTGCCCCGGCCAGGAGGAGGAGGAGGATGGTGAGGCAAAGCAGCAGTTGTTCCCCTGTATCCCTGCAGATTGTGGGAATGGATCCCTGGCTGGGCCAGGATGGGGCTGCTCCGCGCTGGATCCATCTCTCAGTTCCTCCTCCAAGGCTCGCTGCCTGTTTTATCTCGTAATACAGTGGAATTTGATGGAATAACTGGTTTATTAAGAGGCAGACCCCTGCTGTGCTCTCCGTGCCTGAATCACTCTGGCATCCCTGGGTATCCCTCTAAGGATGTGGCTGGGAGATCCATGCACGAGGAGGGATGTGGGGATGCAGCTGCCAGGGGTTGGATCCAAAGCAGGGGGATCCCAGCTGCTCTGACTGTGGAACCTGGGAATGTCCAGCCAGGAGTCTGTATCCAGGCAGGCTTTTAAAAAGGATAAAACCACTCAGTTTCTGCTGGCTTTCCTGTTTCCTTTGGATCCAGAATCGATGGAGTGATGTCTGTGCACTGGTACTGGGGCTGCAGGGATGGGCTGTGGCTCCAGTGTGCCAGGAAGGGCACAGTGCTCCAAAATCCCTGCTGGGGATGAGCCTGGGCTTCCCTTCCAGAGCATCCAGGGGCATCCCTGTGGGCACTTTTCTGTGTTGTTTTTAAAACCCTTTTGGATTTGATATAGAGAAAAAAAGGTCAATATTTGGTGGTTTTAGCCATATGGTGCCAGCTGGGCTCCCCCTGATGTTGTGGGGTGAAGGATGGTGGGGCCCCACTATTAAATAACAGAAGAACAGCGTGGTGCTGGCACCCAGGGGGATTTTGGGGGGAGCAGGAGGGGCTTTGCCTCCTGCCTGGAGCATCCCTGGGAGGTTCCTGTGTCTGGGAGCTGCAGCCCAGCCAGGATCGATCGTGGCCAGTCTGAGGGGGCTCCCCAGGGGTTATTTGGGCTTTAAGGAGAGGTCAGAGAGTCATTACACTTATAAATATATTACTATTTAAGAGAAGAGCTGTCATTATCTTTGAACTTGGTTTATGCGGCGCCAATTTTTCCCCATTCTGATTCCAGCCAGGAGGATCAGCCAGGCTGGGGCAGCACCTGGACAGCTTGGGGGAGGAAATAAAGGATTCAGCAGTGTTGGGCAGGGGGGCTTTGCCTCAAAAAGCTTTGGAATCTGTGCTTAAAACTGCTGCTTTCCCCCAAAACTTTGAGAAAGGTGTTAGTTTGGGGAACCAAGTGATGCTGTGGTGATGCAGCTGGCAGTGATCCTGGGTTGGAATCTGTGTCAGAGCTGGGGTTTCTCTGCATCAACATCTTTTGGGTGTTTTTGGGGAAGGACGAGTCAGCAGCACATGAGTGCCCTGGTGTGACCAGGTGGGAACATCACCAGCCCACAAAGAGAAATCCAAGATGCCACCAAGCAGTGGCATCACCCCGTGGCAATGCCCCCATTCCTGGGTTGAGCAGTGTGGGCTCAATGTGGCTTAAAAATAAGGGATGCCAATGTGGCTTAAAAAGAAGGATTTAAATCAAAATAAATCCCAGTTGTTCCCCCAGTTTTCCCATTCCTTGTGGCTGAGTTAGGCACTGAAAAAGCAGTGCTGGGCTGTGGCTGAAGCAGGCACACAAACCATTTGCTCTGGTGGTGACACGGGCTTGGAGCAGAGACCAGAGCAGGACTGAGTTCCACTCCCCACAGGGCTGTGCTGAAGCCAGAGAGTCACTTAAAAACAAAGGAAAAAACGACACCAAAAAAAAAAAAAGGCTAGACATTTAGACATTTGCAAGGCGAAGGCGAGCAGATGCCAGTAATGTATTCCCAGGCATGACACAGAGTGGCAGCGTGTCATGAACCGTGTCCCCAGGGACCCCTGGCTCTGTGATATTGGCTTTAACCCCCACCAGCTCCGGTCGGGGTGTAAATTCATCAGGCTTTGGGTATTGCTCTTGGACTACTGAATAATTTACAGTTGCAGAGCCCAGCCAGGTTCAGGTCATCGGGGTTCATGGGTTAATAACAGGTTTGGTTTTTGTTGTCAGCATCTGCCTTGATAACATATGAAAGAATCCTATTCTGTTGATTAGATTTTGAAATGGATCAATTTTTAATCAGCAGAACATCTGACTCACTCAATAAGAGGAGCGTGGTGGAGACAGGACGAGGGGCTCGTTATTTACAGGATTGTTTGTTTTTACTAATACGCAAATCCTCGCTGGGGTTGGAGCCTCCCCCCTCCTTCCCTGGCCCTGGCTCCCCCAAAATAAATCGCTGGGATTATCTGCAGCCTCGTGCCAGGTATTTGATCCATCCACTGATTGGGTGGGAAATCCATGCTGCTGCTCAGGGCACGCTGAATCTTTGATTTAACTATCTTGTTATCGATGGAAAACATTTACTTACCAGTCACCAAATCTTAGAAAAAATTTTACATTTTGGGGGTGTTTTATTCAGGTCTTCCTGAGCATCCTGCATGGGGCTCCCCTCCCCAAGGACCACCAGGATGGGCTTGTGGATGCTGGGAGAGCAGGGAACCAACCCTGGTGGGATGCAGAAATATCCTGGTCAAATTCCTGCCTGTGAGCAAAGTTTCTGAGGGAATAACTTGTGATTTCCTCCTTCAAAAGAGCTGGATCCCCATGGAAAGTTAAATACTGAGTGGGGGACCTGGGCAAAAGCTTTGCTTATTTATTTTTCTAAATTATTTGGTTTTGATTCTTGGGCGCAAAAAAAAATTCCAAAGTTGACGTATTTCATTGCATCTTGATAAACTGCACGTGTCTTTCTGTAAGGACATGCATGAAATAAATATTATTTTAAAAATAATAAATTAATGGGTTTTTAATGGAATCCACTGGGTCAAAATTTTGGCTTGAAGCCAGTCAAGTGGTTAACAAGCACCATCACAGGACTCCCTGAAAATCAAATTCTTTTTTTTAATAATAGAAAAGGTAAAAGTCTCATAAATGTAATTTTGGGAAGAGTGTCAGCAGGGAGTGGTGGCTCTGTGGGGTCTGGCTGGGGACTCTGTCATTGGCAGATATTGATATAGATAAGAACTTGTTGGGATGATAATTTGCATGGGTTTGCCCTGGGATCTTTGGGATTTTGCTTTTAAAATTTGTGCCTTCTGGCAGTCTCCTTAACCTGAATAAATATTCTCTCTTGGATCAATTAAGATCGTGGCTGGTGGTGAGGAATTGCTTCTGGTGTATTTTTTTGTTTTCTTCATTGTTTTTCTTAAAAGTGTGGCTGCTTCTTAAAAAAAATTAGTGCATTTCTGAATTTATAGGTAGAGTTTTTTTGTTGATTCGATGAGGTGGTGATTTAAGCACTGCAAGAAGCGTGCTGGGGATGCTGGAGGTGGGGATGTGACCATGGGGATGGATTTCCTGATCCCTTTGGGTGCCTGTTCCAGCTCCCAGCTGAGCACCCACGTGCTCTGTGTTTGCTCTCACAACCGAGGTTTCCTCTGGAGCTTTGCAGTGCCTGGTATTATCACATCCCTGTAATCCCAAGGGCTCATTCCTATAACCTGGAAATAACTCTGCTGGTAGTGGGTGTTTGCTCTCAGCGGACACAGGTGATGTATCAGCCTCTCCTAAGATCATTAGCTCTGTGAGAAGGTTAAATATGCAGATTTTATCATCCCTGGCAGGTTTACTTGCAGGAGAGCGATGGGTGTCACAAGTTCGGGACTTCCAAATCAAGTTTATTTTAGTGATGGAAAATGTGCCTCTTCTCTTAAGCATCTGCTGGTTATTTTCGACAAGAGTTGGAAGAAAAACAGCTTTGTAAAGAGTAAGGGGACTCCTGGGCTGGTTTTTATTAAATAATGGGTGCTTAGAAAGTGCTGATTTGCTTTAGTGCCTGATTTGGGCAGTGGGAGCTGCTCTGGGGACTTGCCCAGTTCTTCCTCCTCTGGTAACTTATTAACTCCAAAAATTGTCCTTGTGTTTAGCAGCTGAGTAAATGTATTGCTGATGGGTGCCTGGGTTTTAATGTCACTGCTCTGGACAGGATTGACCCACAACAGCTCCAGAGCTGGTTCTGCTGCCCTGTGGGAGCTGGGTGTGGCATGGTGGGAGCAAACAGCACAGGAGGGGCTGGAAATGGTGCTTGGCTCCTTCCTTTGCACTTTGAGGCCATGCAAGGGGGCTGCTCCTTTGCAGCTCAGGGGTTTTTTTCCAGGGTTCCCATCCCTGGAACTTTTCAAGACCGGATTATACAGGCTTGGGGCAACCTGGGACAGTGGAAGGTCCCCGTGCTCGAGGCAGGGAGAGGAAAGAGGTGATGTTCAAGGTCTCTTCCCCAAGCATTTTTTATTCTGTGATTCATTTTGGGTGTAAGGTTTTGTACCCCAGCCAGTCCCAGGTACAACCCTGTGTGTCACTCCAAAGCTGCATGGATTTGATCCAGAGTTACCAAGACCTGCAAACCATCCTCTCCTCTTTCCTCCTTGATTTTTTTGAGCCATTTAGCCAAGTATGATGCTGCAATAATTTCGGGCTCCACAGGGTATTTGGGTTCATTAGGTCTCGCTGTGGGGACCATACAAATTTACCTTGTGACAGCAGTGGTCTTCTCTGCCCATCCCTTCCCTTATGGAAGAATCCCCTTCCCACCAGGATGCATAACCTGAGCCTGGAAGGGTTTCTGCATTTCGGTCTTTTTTTAGGCTAATAATTAAACCATAATGACAGAGCCCAGCATCTCTTTATTTAAAGAGCAGATGGAGTGTTCTGGATATTAGCATGGGCCTGGCTCCCACAGTGCCAGCAGCTCCTGGAGCTCAGGGTTGGGATGAGCCCCCCAAGGACTGCGTTATTGGGTGGGCAGTGGGTGACAACGCCGTGGGACACCAAAACCACAATGGCATCGTTAGCTAGGGGTGAGCTGAGATGTTTTCCTGCCCCTCTTTCCTATCCCGTGGCTGAACCCCATGGAGCTGCTTCCAAAAGCACCTTTGGACTGCTGGGTTGGCACAGCTGGCACGTCGTGGGCTGAGCTCTGCCTCCATCCCACCCGAGGCTGTCACGGTTCCGACCGGAGCGGGGCTGGTTTGGTGACACACATTTCCATGGATAGTCCCAGGCTGCCACTTCCAAAAGCTGTAAAAGAATGGAGCACAGGCTTTGGCTGCTGAGCTGGCCCAGAGCTCGCTGCTCCCTCCTCACCATCGTGATGTGGAGCTGCAGTGGTGATTCTGGAGCTGGCAGTGCCATCCTGGAGGGTGCAGATCCATCCCCAGAAAATCCCTGCCTTTCCCCATTTTGTCTCCACCCAGCATCACCATCCAGCCACAGTGCTGCGTACCTCCCACCCCGATTTCTCATTGACACACTTTATTTTTTTTTTCCTAAGCAGCCACAATTGATAATTTAGCTCTGGATAAAGCAACCTTCCAGCTTTTTCTTTCTCAGAGGCCAAAACATTGATGTTGTGTGAAATGGGAGCTTTGAGGAGGCTTTGTATGGAACTTAGCTTCCTGAAAAATTTATTTACTGCGACTGTGATCCGCAGGAGCGAATTGATGTTTATCTATAGTAGTTCTTGCCAGAAAAAAAAATGCATAACTGCACTTTCTTGGGAAGCCTTGAAAGGCCTTTTAAATAAGTGTCTAATAGTAGGCTCTCAATAGCAAACAGCCAGCTTGATAGACAGTGTACAGTATATTATTAACTATAAGCAGGCTTAATCTTTTCCTCATGTTTTAGAGAATGCTTTATAACCTTGTGGCCAAAGAATTCATGATCACCAGGTATTTGAAGCTAAGCAAAAATTATACCAGCTGTAACTGCTGGGAGATCGATCGTGCTGGGAAAAGCTGGAGGCAGCGAGCTCCTGATGCAGCCCTGGCCTGGAGCTGCTGTTCCCAGCCACTCCTGGATGTCTCCATGGGCTTTAGGTGGCACATGTGTCATTTGGAAGATTCCCTGGGGAGGGATGTTCGTTGGGAGGATGTTGTTTGTTTATTCTCCTCACTATTGCTGTATGGGATGGGGGTCCAGGTCCCATCTGGAATTGAGTGTTGGGATCATTAAGGTTGGGAAAGATCTCCAGGATCATCGAGTCCAACCATTAACCCAGTACTGTCATGTCCACCACTGAGCCATGTCCCCAGGTGCCTCACCTTTTGAATGGTTCCAAGGGTGGTGATTCCACCCCTGCCCTGGGGCAGTCTGTTCCAACATCTAACCACCCTTTCAGTGCAAGAATTTTCCTGGATTTCCAGTCTGAACCTCCCCTGGCACAGCTTGAGGCTGTTCCCTCCTGTCCTTTGCTCCCTGGGAGCAGAGCCTGACCCCCCCTGGCTGCACCCTCCTGTCAGGGAGCTGTGGAGAGCCAAAAGGTCTCCCTGAGCCTCCTTTTTTGGCCCCATGTTGTGGTGCCCTCCTTTGCTGTCGAGTCCCTCAGCTCCTCCTGCCCGTGCTGCTGGATCCTGGGAGCTCTGGCCAGGAGTCAGGGAATCAATAGATGGTTAAGGTGATAAGTGGCTTTGCTAAAAACCAATTTTGCAAGAGGAGTTTGCAAAGAGGTCAGTGGAGAGGATCTGCATGTGCACTCACTCCAGCCCAGAGCTCGACCTGAATTAACCTGGGAAATTCAGAAATTCCCTCAGTGTGGGATGGCCAATCTCCTCCTGCTTCTGTGAATCCCTGTGGATCCTATGGGAGGGTGAGCCTGGGGAATGTCTCCTTCCTCCAGGCAGAGCATTTGGGTGAGGTGAGTGTGCAATGGAGAATTAAAGCAGCAGAGTTTGCTTAGCTGATAATTCCGCTGGTCTAGGAGCAGTGCTGGAATTCTGGTTGCAATATTTACATATGGATGAAGTGCTCCTGTACAGCTCCTCCAACGTGGCTGGTCTAAGCAGGCTTTTCTCTAATCTCCACCACGGCTGGATGCTGCTTCCAGCTCTTATTTTCCTTTGAACAAACTCATCAATTGCGCCCACTGGTAAGGAGATGCTGTTTTCAGGGTGCTTGTTGCTGTTGGCACAGCTCGGTGACACTGCTGGGACCTGTCACCTCCTGGCACCAAGCACGAGTGCCTGAGTTCCACGTGTCACCATGTGGACCCCACCTGTGTGTTGCTGTAAGAGATGGATTAGGGAGGAACGAGCAAAAATGGGGAGGAACAGATTTTTGGGATGTTTCATCAAAGTGTTTCCAACCACCAGCAGCTCCCGTGTGGATTTTCTGTGGGCAGAGTATTGGGTTGTTTTGAGACTTTCTGGCATTTCTCTGGCTTGACTCATCTTTTCCCACCTGTAAGACCAGGAAAATCCCCCAAACTCCATCCTCAAACAGTGGACACTGGGGCTGATGGCAGAATGAGCCAACACCAGCATTCCCTCTCCCCTTGGGCAGCAATTCTTTATTTTCCCTGCTTTTTTTTTTCCCATTTATCAGGTGGAATTCCCCCTTGGCTGGTGACCCCAGAAAGAGCACAGTGGCATGCTCATTCCTTGCAGTGGAGCTTTGCTTTCAGCCCTTATTTATTACTCCATCTCTCCCCTGCACAGCCACCATTCAGATGCTGTGGCTGAAACCACCTTGTTATTTTATTTTATTTTTTTTAATCATCACGGGGAGGCTGTTTCTGGATGCTGATTGACAGAAACATCTTATCTCCTCTAGTCAAAGTGTCTCCTCTTTGCGTGGTAATGAAAGAGTTTGACACTTTGACACGAGTGTCAAACACTTTCCTGAAGATGCAAACAGTGCAGGCTTTGATCTAGGTGCAAACTGGTTTTATTACAACAAACAGATCCCCCCCTTTCATCCAGAAAGGGAGATAAGGGGTTTCAATTGGTGTTAAGTAGCAGCTGCTCTTAGGGGTTTTAAAAATAAAAATAAGAAAAAATATAATAATGGAATAGTGGAGCTGTTATGTCATGTTACAAACAAGTCCTGGTGCTGTGCAGTGAAGTAAGGTGGGTGTAAAGCCAACAGTGGGAATGATAAATGGGAGAAAATCCTCCTAAAATAAAACCACAAAAATTTCCTCTTTTGGGAGATGTTTGGATTTGTTTTTCCCCAGTATTTCCATCTTCAGAAATGCCTTTTCTGGAGAAAATTCATTTTGCTTTTCATAAAAGTGATGGGGATTTGTGAAAAAAAGACCACTTCTGCTACTAATTTGGGCTTTTTTTTTTAAGGAAGAGAGAGGCAGGCAGCCCTTTTGGGTGCTCTGGGCTTTGGTGCCTTCACTGGGATGTGGGTCCTGTCCCATGGTCTCACCCAGGACAGCTCCAGTGGGACTGTGGTGGGAGTTTCATAAAAGTGATAGGGATTTGTGAAAAAAGACCACTTCTGCTACTAGTTTGGGCTTTTTTTTTTTTTAAGGAAGAGGGAGGCAGGCAGCCCTTTTGGGTGCTCTGGGCTTTGGTGCCTTCACTGGGATGTGGGTCCTGTCCCATGGTCTCACCCAGGACAGCTCCAGTGGGACTGTGGTGGGATCTGCAGGGTTTCCCCACTTTCCCATCCATACTTTCTCTGAGGATGGCATGTGGCTTTGCCTTCTTTCCCCTCCAGTTTTCACCTGTAATTCATTAAAGGTTGATATTTATTATATTATCCCCTAGCCAAGCCTTGGGGGTATTTTAAGCCCTGGTAGGAGGCCTGGAGGGAAGAATCCCAAACACACCCGCAGGCTGACAGAATTCTCAGTCATGAGCTTTTCTTTTTCAGTAGATAACTTGAAGTAGAAATGGGTAAAATTCCTTCCTGGCATCACTCTGCTGGCGTTAGGTTGGACCATGCCTGGATTTGGCCCAAGTTTGTCTAATTAAATGCAGCAGCACCTTCTCTCTATTTTGAGCCTTGAGCTTGGGCACAAATGCCCTGTGAGCAGCTGAAGAGAATTGATGTGATGTATGGAAATTGTTAAGTTACAGCAAATCCTGAGGTTTGTGTGTGGATTTTCCCTTCTCTCTCTCCTGCATGGACACGAGCGGGGTCAACCTGGGAACTGTCTTCAGCCTGCTGGATTTGGGAGTTTTCCTTTTAACTGCTTCCTTAGAAAATCTTTTCCTTTTGGACATCTTGGAATAAATGACTGTTGTAGGTCAGTTCCAGTTGAGCCATTTCTGTCTCCCATCTCCCATTCCCCACTCCAGGCACTGGTGCAGCACAGCCTGGCACTGGGAGTGGGATGTCCCTTATGACACCATGAGCCCATGTCCCCTCTCCTAAAGGGACTGGGAAGCTCATGCTGGGATCAGGGCTCTGGGGTCTGTGTTCATCCCACACCATCCCAGGATCTATCCTCTCTCTTGACTGTGGAATTCCCTCCATCCTCTTGGGATACCTGGCACTGGTGACCCCAGTGAGGGATTGTCCCTACCCTGCCTTTGGGCATTGCTCCCTGAGATGTCTCAGCCCAAATCCAGAGGGTGAGGAAGCATTGGGGTGGTCATTTATGGGCAGAAGTGATTAATTTAATGTATAATTAGACCAGCAATTCCTGCTCCTTGCCCTCCTCCCTGCCGCTCCATGCTAAGGGGGCTGGAGCACACTGAGGGGATGCTGGATTGGGAAGTGACAGAGGATTTGGGGTTTCATTTTAGCCAGAACATGTGGCTCGTTTTTAGATGCTTCTCAAGTCAAGTCCTGGTGGCTTTCTTGTAGTCGAGGAAAGGGAAGAAAAACCCAAAACTGGAAAGGTGGCTTGGTTTAGATGGAATCTCTCCACAGCCAGAGTTGGGGAATTTAACAGGAGGGAGCTATTCCACATTGCCCAGCCTGTGCCAGAGATTAAAACTCACATTTCATTTTTATACACTGTGGTTAATCCAATAATGATTCCGTGTTCCAAACGGCAATAATATCTTTCAGCATAGTTAATCAGAAGAGACTTAATGCTGTCACTATTTATTAACCTTTGTTGAAAAGCAAGAAGTTTTCCTACTAATCTGTGATTGTTGCTCTTGTCAGGCTCTGTCAAGTGCAAACCAGATTTGGCATTTGTTCCGGAGGGGAGGATGCTGCTGCCTTCCCTGCCGGCTGCTGCATCCAACCCCCGTGCAGGGAGCTGGTCCCCTGTGCTGCCTGGGGATGCTCTGGGTGCTGCAAGCTTTGGATCCAGCCAGGCTGCTCCTCTCTCTCTCTCCTTTCAGCTTCCAGAGGGTTTCCAGCCTCCTGCCACACGGATCTGGTGTTTGGGGTGAAGAAGCTTGTCCCCTCCTTGGAGTTCTGTTTGGCTGCCTGGGACAGAGCTTGGGGGTGATGGGTCAAAAAGGCAGCTGTACCCCACCTCAGGTTTATATTTGGTCTGCCTGAGCCTGTTTTTACATCCAGGACACCCTCTCCCAGGGCTGTTGGAGCCAGCAGGCTCCCAGTGTGGGGAGATGCTCTCCTGGCCAGGTGGCACTGGAGCAGTGACCTCAGTCTCTGGTCGTTTGTAGGGTTCAGTGACTTCCAGCAGCTTCCCAAAAGCTCTGGGAATTCTCCTGTCCATTGTATCCACCTGTGCTGGGGGGGAAGAAGGTGTTGCTGAGCAGACCAAGGGGTTAAGGAAGATTGTGTGAGGATCCTGTGGCAGGAGCTGAGCTGAGGCACTGCAGCTGGCCTGTCCCTCCCATCCAAAAAGGCATCCCTGTGTGATCCCAGTCCCTGGCAGAGGCAGGTGGGATGCTGCCCTTGGAACCAGAGCCCTGGGCTGGCATTTCCCAGGAACCAGAGCCCTGGGCTGGCATTTCCCAGGAACCAGAGCCCTGGGCTGGCATTTCCCAGGTGCTGCAGCACCAGGAACAGACATGGTTTTGGGAAGTGTGTGTTGTTTGGAGCTCTGTGCTGGTGAAAGCTCAGTGCATGAAGGAATCTCAGCCTCTGGTGCTCTCCCATGTGGCTCCTGTTGCGGGGAGGCCGGCGCTGAATTGGCTTGTAGGAGCACCTGGGATTAATGAGGCAGCTTGGTGCCGCGCAGGAATCGATGCTTCCTGCATTAATTGCGCTGTGTTAGAGCTTCAGCTTTTTATTCTGAGTTATGGAGTTACAGGGAGAGATGTCTCTCTTCAGCACAGCCCTGGATCCCACAGGAAAGGGTCCTTTTCCCAACACCTATCCTGCCACGGTGCTGGCACATCCTCACTGTGGGACAGGGATGCCAGAGCTGGATGGGGAAGGAAAACCAAAAACCAGGACAAAAATAAACCCCAATTCTCTGCTTGCCTCCCTTGTAATCAGCCAAATGCAGAGATGGATGGTGGTGGTCAGGCCGGAGTGGAAAAGCCACCAGCAGCCACCTGTGGGTCCAGCTCTGGTCTGCACTGGGACATGGATGGAGGGATGGATGGGCAGGAGAGGTCAGGTCTCCAAAAAAGGCTGGCGTCTCCTTGCCAGTGGGTTTGCAGCAGCTTTCACATTTATTTACACATTAATTGCCATTTAATTGCGAATTATTTTTATTTACTTGCAATTATTTCTGATTTCTGTGACTGAGCATTCATGTGGATGGAGAGCAAAGTCTCCCAGCCCCTTGGGGCTTCAGGAACTGCTCTGGAAGAGCAGTTGTTGCTGATATTTCTTATTTTTAGGGTGGACTAACATTGAGCACTATTCTGATCCTCTTGATCACTCCAACAGGTGCAGTTATTTTACATACAGCCCCAAACAATCCCACTTTGATAATATCACTGAAGCCTAAACATGGTATTTGTATTTTTAGCAAATAGTTCATTCTGGTATTGATTTACGTGTAATGTGGTCCTTGCATGAATAACTACCATAAATCTGGAAGCATTTATTAACCCAAATAGCTGCAAACTCAGTCAAATCCTGTGTGTGTTGGACACAATTACAGAGCTGAGACTGCAAAGTAAAAGAGCAAAACATAAACCTTATTTTTCTGTGACCAACCCAGAGTTTCTGCCAGCTGGTCCATTGATCCATGACAAGAGGCAAGGGTTAAGATAATTTGGCAAAATGAAAAAGTAGGGAATAAATAACAATAAATGGGATTTCTGATGTGGCTTGTCGATATTTGGGATGGTGCCTGGCTCTGCCTTTCCTGCCTAGCCAGAGAAATTAACTTTTGAACTCAGTGGCTCCAGCCTTTTTCTCCTGACTCCATCCCTTGTGCTGATGGGTAGCAGGGACAGGCACTTGTTTGTTATCCGGTTGATACTGAGCCCAGCAAAGCCGGGCTTTGTGGAGCCAGGGCTTACAAAAATAGTGTAAATCTTGTTTGGTATTTGTGAAACAGGGATCACGTTAAAAAAGCCTCGGAGCCCTCGCTGGTGCCGTGTGCCAGACGTGGAGGGCTGGAGTTCGGAGGGCTGGAGGGTTTCTGGTTCTAAATTTAGCCATTTAAAAGAAGATTATGGACTATGCACTTGGGACTTTTAAAAAGGCTTTCACAATAACTCTTGAAAGCCTGATGCCTCTAATCCTAAACTTTAATTTAAAATAAAGAAACCTTTTCAACTCGCCTCTCTCCCCTCCTCCATCCCGCTCTTCCAGGCTGAGGTTCTTCCCATCTTGCTTACGGAGCAAAGATGTGCTCAGCTCTTTTAATTTCTTATGAAGATATTTATTTTTTAATAGAAAGAAAATCAAGTCAACACTCGAGAGTATACACAGCAGTTTACCGCGATAGGAGGAATTAATCAGTCTATAAAGTTCAAAATGTACAAAGAGGGAAGAAAAAAAAAAACACCCCGGCTGATCAAACACGAGGCTCTTCTCTGAGATGTGGAGATAAAAGCCTTTTCCTCCACCAGCTCCTCCACTATTGGCAGCCAGTGGGATCGAGATTTTTTTTTTTTTTTTTGTTATGGAAAGCTCGAGATAATTAATGTTGTTGAAAGAGGACCGTTGGGTTGGCGTCTCGCAGGCTGGCCCCCAGTCTGGCATCTCGGGGAAGCAGCAGTGAGTCGGGGAGGGGGGGAAATATCCCCCACTGAGGGAGCTGCCAATTTAACGGAGCAATAAATAATATCCAGAGATGAAAAAGAACATTTAAAAGGGGCTGCGGTGCTGCTGTCGAGCAACTTCCCTGCCCGCGAGGGCGGTGTGCGATCCGGAGCATCCTCGAGGTGTAACTCCTCTGGATGCTCTTCCAGGGCCAAATCCCTGTGGCCAGCTGGGAGCTGCTGGAGCTGCTGGAGCTGCTGGCCATTCCTGGATCCCTCTCGTCTCCCAAAGCTCGTTTGGTTGCCTCCTGTTCCAGCGCTGGTGTTAAATGTGCTGCCCCGGGGATCGATAGACGGATGGTCACCCAGGCTGCGTGTGCAGCTCCTCTGTCACAGCCCTGACAGCTCCAGAGCAAGATGAGAGCGGGCAGCTCGTACATCGAGCGCTCTTTAAAAAGCGGGATGAATTAATTACCGCCGTTAATGACCGGGGAGAGACTTTAGGAAGCTGCAGCTGATGGTTCGGAGGCTTGAGCCTGGGGAGAAGCTGAGGAGGTGGCACCTTACAGTGCTTCAGAGTTGGTGATGCTGTTCAAGTCCAGGGTGATGAGGTCCATGGTCTCCATCCAAGTAAGACCAGCCCAGATTTGTAGGGTTGGATGAGTCACTGCAAATCTGGCAGAGGAAATTCCTACCTGGCAATGAGGGCATTTTGAGATTTCTTTCCCCTGATCCCTTGGTCCTGCATCCCCAAACCTCCCTCCAACACCCCTGACTGAGTATCCTCATGGGATGGTGCATCCATGGGCCGGGATGGTCTGCTCCATGTTCTCCATCTTCATGAGAGCAACCTAAATTTGTGGGATGTGAAGGGTCCCTGCAGATCTGCCAGAAATGGACCTGGGGAAAAATGTCTAAATGTCATCATTCCTAATGAAAGGAATCCCTGCATCCCACCTCAGCAGACTTTCCTCCAACACCCCTAGCCCAGTGTCCTCTTGATGCATGATCCATAGGCTGGGATGATCCTCAAATATCCCAAGTGCATCAGGGTTGCATCAACATCATTACAACGCTGTGGTCGCAGCTGGATTTGCCCCATCCAGGTGTTTGCCCAAGATTCTGTTAATTATGATGATTTTTTAATTGCTTTGAGGGTTTTTTGCTCTTTCCCAGCCCCCTCTGAAGGAGCTGAGATGGCACAGCTGATGATCCCATCCTCCTCCACCTTCCCTATCCCAGTTATTTATTATGCAGCATCACCAGGATTGCTCTCAGACAAGGCTTGTCAGCTGTAAAAGACACTGGCAAATTTTATTAGTTGACAGAAGGGTGGTGGTTTTATTTTTTTCCTCCTGAAAATATTAAAAAGTCATTTTAGTTTAGAAACCTAATTTTAATTTAGTTAGGTTTTAATTTAATTTAGTTTTTAAATTCATTTTCCAGCAGAACTCAATTTTTCAAGCGTAATTTGATGCCGTCAGTGGCCATAATGTTTAATGTCCTCCCTATAAATTGCAAGGATGGCTTTGAGATGATTTACAGGATTCAGGGTGATAAAGCCTGGCCCTGTACATGGGAGAGGCTGGAGAGAAAATGCTTTTATTGTAGCAGCTGCAGCAGCCAGGGTGTTACCTACAGAAAAATGGGGAAAACCACAGTTTTCCTCTCTTCTCAGCCCTGCTTGGGGATGGATAGCAGGAGAGATGCCCCTGTGCTGGGTGGGGATGCTCCAGGGTTATTCCTGGATCTGTGCTGAGATGAGGGGGAATCCCAGCAGGGGTGAAGAGTTTGGGGTGGTGATGGTACCCCCAAATCCATCTGCTTTCCCCAAAGTGAGCTGAAGCATTTCTAGGCATGGATGGAGGGAACTGGGAGGTTGAAATCAGGGCAGACCCTTGGAAAACACAGCGTAATTGAGTGAAATTCCCTCCCAATTTCATCCCTCGAAGCGTTGCATTTAATTACTGGATTAGAGAAGCCTTCAGACCATGTATTGAACATTATAAATGGGGATGAATGGGGATGAGATGATTCTGGGAATGGCTTAATGAAGCAGGGGAGATGGGTGAGGATGTCTGCATGCACCTTTGGGTCAGGGCCACATCAGTTTGGCAGAGGAAGAGAAACCCTTTGGTGCTTTGGGGAGTGTGAGCATGGGGGAAGGTTTGATTTTTCCTCTTGATTTTGGCTCCTGTGTGGCAGCAGTTGGCTCTGGGAATGTTTGCCTGGTGGAATTTGTATTCATTTTTTGGTGATGAAGGGGCAAAGCTGGGTGTTCACAGATAGGGGGAGCATTGAGGAATCTCCCAGCGTGGATTTGGGATGTGTCTGCTGAGGGGGAGGTGGTTTTGGCCAGGGCTTGGTGCTGCTGTATCTTGTCTCAGCCCCATCCCCCTGTGCCTGGCTCCCTGCAGGGCTGAGGCTTGTGCTCCATGTCCATTGGATGGATCCAACACTGGAACCCTTTGGTTAATTTTAACTCAGATGCTGGTGATGTGTTTTAAGACACGTTCCAAAATCTTCCATGGAAATGGGCCAGAGAAAAGCACCTTAAACAATTTTCCTTGATGGGGAGAGGGAATGTGAGCACAGCCATCGTGTGAGACACTGAACAATCCCCCTGGGATCTGTCTGCCGTGTCCTGGGCTGTGCCACCATCCTCCTGTGCCACCACCTGCCCGTGCCACCACCCCCTACTGTCACTACAGGACTCAAAATAACACGATGGGGACACGCAGCTCTCCCAAGGTAAAAAGAGCACTTTTAATTTCTAACTCCAACATTTATAGATTTTCAAAAGTGACGGTGGATTGGAGGGTGAAAGTGCCGCCCCTCCAACGACAAACCAACAGTCCATCAAATTTCTTCTCCTCCATAAAAGAACGCAAAACAATAAGTTGTTTACAGAAGTGTGTGAGAAAGTTCGTTACAAGAATGTAAACAGCAGAAGGCTTAGAAAAACTTAAAAAATCAGGGTGACATCCTACAGCTTCCCCTGGTGTCCCCACACTGACTTTGGGCTCCTGCCTGGTCCTGGTTCTCCTCACAGAGAGGTCCTGCCCTGTGAACGCCTCCCCCATGTCCCATCCCAGGGCTGCTGTGCCAGCCCCAAAGCTGGAATCCCAGTGCCCTGCTGGGGTGCCAGTCCCTCCCAGTCCCTCCCAGCGAGATGCCATCGCCGCCCAGCGTCCCCTGGGTTGTCATGGTTACTGAGGCATGGGACCCCAGAGACCCGGCTGGGAATTAATGGCAGCCCGGGATAAAGGATTCCTGTCTGGGCTGAGTTGATGGATTACATTGATGTGCCATTTGTCATAGCGTAATTGTTCTGGCAAATGTAATACCCACTCGTATAAACATTGTGCTGCTTTGCTAATAAAACTGAAAATAGGAAGAGAAAGGATGATGCAGTGTTATGGTCAGGCAAAGAGACACCGCCTCTGCTCCGTGCCGGCACCGGGGGCTTCTGCTGGACTCCTGCCCCAGCCTGCCCTCTCCATCCGTGGAAAACGGGCAAAGTGACTGTCAGATCCTCTGGATGGGGGTATGGCATCGTTTTGCCCATCACTGCTTTTGTTTGGGGTGTCAGACACGTTTTCACCCCCAAATGGGCAGCGGGGACCGTGAGGGTGCTGAGCCCATCCCTCCCCAGGTGAGAGGTAAATGAAGCTGGGGCACTTTTGGCATCTGATGGGCTGCTTTCACCTTGAGGGGGTTCATAAATGGAGGGTTTGTTGCACAGTGGGCATCTGTCCCCAGGTGCCACCCCCTGCCCTTTCTTCAGGAGCCCCAGGGTCTGACACTGCCAGGAGCAGCTGGTGCCCAAATCCCCAGGTAGGTTTGCTTTCTGATTAATCAGCCCCTGGATTAGGAGCCCAGCAGGGCTATCAGCTGGAGATGAATTGCTCATCCTCCTGCGAGCAGCTCGTGGTGCTGGAGTCGATGGAGAAGGGGTGGGAAAGCCCCTCCAGCCACCCCTGCTCCTCACCCAGGACCCTGGGTCACTGTGAGGATCATCATCCCTGCATGCCCAGCTTGCCTGGCACTCAGGTCATGACACTGTGCCCATGTTTCAGAGTTCAGGACCATTTTACCTGTCTTCTCCCATTTTTCTGCCATGAAAAGCGATGAAGATGAGGAGAAAGAATAACCCCCTTTGTTGCAGCTCCACAACCCCTCCTAAATCCTGAGGTAGTTGAGCAGCATTGTGCTTTACACACTCATCTCTCCAAATGTTTTGGAAGTTTCTGGTTGACCTGATTCGTAGAAAAAAAAAAGAAAAGATAAACACCCTTTCTGTGTTTGCAGTCATATGTAATTTTTATCTCTTGACCTTTAAACGTAAGCAGCAGTAAAATGAAGAACTATGGCAGTCATTTAACACCCTGCCTGTACTAACTGGTTTCTGCCTGTGAGCCGTGGTTTTAAATTGGCTAATGCAGAATACTTGCAGAGCTAATAATAATTCAGATTACTTCTGTCAGCTATTCCGGTTTCATGGGTAATTTAGTAGTTGAATAAATTTTTAAAAAAATTCATTCGTTCCCATGCACTGTTATGAATCAGTAGATGGTTTACCATTGGCAGCAGTAACTGTAAGAAGATTTAAATTGCTACTGAAAAGGATTTGAGTGAAGGTAATGTTTTATAATGTTCTAAGCCATATGCACTACTTTCAGGCCTCATCAGTTTTACATTGATTCCTAGTGAAGTGTTTAATTGCATCATGAATGCAATATAATTCAGTTCTTTTTGCTAATATGGTATATATCTCAAAGTGATATACAGCACTGACAGTGAAGACTCAGGGTTTTCTTAGGATGTTGAAAGATGCCTCTGTGTGTGTTTGCACGCGTGTGTGCACATCTGTGTGTGTCTGGGAGTGTTTTCCTTGGAAACCTCGGGGCTCTTGGTTGGGTGCTCGCTGCCGAGAGCTGCCAGCTCTCCAGGGGTGTCTGCGTGGGCTTCAGCAGGTAGGGGTTTCTATATTTAAATATATTTACCTTGTATAAAAATAAATCTTATAGAATATTGAAAGTTCAGCTCTTACAACCTGACTGCTCTGGTGTTGGCCGGCGCTCCTTGGGCAGCTCAGCTCTGGTCCTGGCACTGTTTTGGTTCTTCCCAGCACTGCTCATGGCTGCGGTGGGAGATGGAATCCTGGTCAGAGGCACAGGTGTGGCGCTGTCAGAGCCTTGTGGGCAGTGGATTAAAAGCCCCCCACGATTTCATGGTGATGTGAAGACAATTTGAATCCGTCCAGGAGCTCTTGGGGTCGTGGCAGGTGGCCAGGCAGCAGCAGGGAGCTGTGTGCTGGTGCTGCAGCTCTGGGAGCCCTCACCCTGACACAAAGCTCGTTCCTGTGCTGCTGCCAGGCTCCTGGAGCTGTGCAGGATGAGCTCTGTGCCCCTCGGTGCCCCTGTGCTGGCCCTGGTGCCCTTCCCTCCCTCCCGATCTGTCTGCTCCCTGCAGGGCAGGGACCTTCCCTGTCCCCCCGGCTCCCTCTTGCTGCTTCTGCTCATTACGATTTCATCAGTTAATTAAGGATTGGGCCCTGGTGTCATCCTGGTGGGGAAACTGAGGCAGGCTCAGTGCTGGCTGGGATTTTCCCGTGAGAGAATGCCAGCTCTTGGCTCCAGCAGAGCGAGCATCCCCCATCCCTGCCGTAACCCTGATCCACCTGCCTGCATCCTGCTCTTGGCTCAGTTTGAATTCCCAAATTTCCATGGCTTTGTGAGGTGAGGAACACCCAGAGTTAGCAGGGACGTGTCCCTGGGGATGGCTGCTGTTGGCTGCTGTGCACCTGCTGTTTCTGCCTTTGGGAATCTTGTCTTTGAGAGGGAGCTCCTCCTTCGGGATGCAGCACCCTTTAGTTTGGTTTGCCATCACCAGCAGGGAAATCCTGACCTCATCTTGGCCCCTTGGGGCTGGGGGAGGTTGGTGAGGGCAGGATCCAGCCCCACATTTGGAGTATTCCCACAGAAGGCTCCTCCTTGGCCGTGGTGCTCCCCACCGGCGCGGCGGGGGCCGGGATGCGTTCCTGCTTTGCAGCCTAATGCGATATCAAAGTCACTAACGTGATTATGCTTATATATCATATTAGGGAAAATGAATACTAATTCAATACAAACTACTAATTCAGTAGAACAGAAAATTGCTGAGAGAATAGAAAATTGCTGAGCGTGCCGAAGCTGGGCATGGCTGGGAGGAGAGGCGCTGCCTCGCTCCGTGCTGGAGAGCTCTTCCTCAGAGGTGTGGCACTGTTGGCCAGGGTGACATGGGGCATCCCAGGATGTGTCAGTGCCAGAGCTGAGCCAGGGAGTGGCTCAGGAGGTGGCTTTGCCATGGAGCTGGGGAGAGAAACCCCCAATTTGCTTTCGATCCAGAAACTTATGATGAGGGACTGGGAGATGTTAACTGAGACCTGTGTGAGAGCTGAAGCAGGAGAGCAGAAAAATGGCTCCAGGTGCTGGTGGGAAAGGGGGGAGTAAAGCTGGTGTGGGAGGGTTAGCTCCTGATGGAGCCAGTGTTTTAAGTTGTTTGCTTTTCCTAATGCATGGATCACATCTCATTCCTGGCGTGGTGCTGAGCATGGGCTCCCCAAGCTCCAGGGGAACACCCCTGTCCTGGGGACACTGACTGGGGCTTCCCATGGTCCTGCTGCTGCAGGAACTTCATATCAGGCTCTTGGCTTAATTGGCTTCTCCTTCAAATTATTAGTGCTTGTACAAGTTTTCAGGCCACACTGTTTCCCATAGCCATGTGGCATTCCCAGGTTGTGGCAGCTGCCTTGGACCTCCATCCCTGGCCAGAACACTCAGTCCCATGGAGAGGGCACCCAAATGTCTCTGATTTACTTCTAAATCAAGAATTTAACTGCAATTTAATGCATCTGCTGTGGGTCCTCTGCACCATGGGGACAGAGCAGGGTCCTCAGTGCCCAACCCTTCACATCCTCCCATCCCACACGGGCGCATTTGGACACGAGCGTGGCTGGTTCTGGGAATGCCAGCTATTTACCCAGTTCAGAGGGAGCTGTAAGTGGGACACACAATGTCTCTGTACTAATATGGTAGGAGAGTCTTATTGTATTAGCAATTTCCCATCAGATCATGTCATATTAGTATTGTATTGTATTAGTATTTGTTTTCACTAATGTGATGTGAAAGTTGCTAATATGATAAGACTCCTGCATTGTATAGTGAAAACAAATATTAATATGATAGGATGGAAAATAGCTAATAAGAAACTAAGTTGCTAATCTGACGTGATGGATCTCCTAAAGGAATCGGTTGTAGCTTTCCTGTACTTTTCCAGGATCACCTTCAACCCTGCTCGTGGTGGGGGACAGGAAGGCAGCAGCACTGCTGTGTGGCACTGGTGGGTTTTAAAGGGATGAATCCACCTGGAAAGCAAGAACATCTTCGGGCTAAAATCCAGGCTTTCGTTAGGCAGAAGAAAAAAATAATCATGTTTTTATGGGGAAGCCCTTGTCTGCTGGAAACCCAAGGGTCCTGGGGCAAGCTGATCTCTGGGAAACACAGCAAATACAAATTTAGGGTACACAGAGCCTCTGACAACCCAGGAGGCCACCCCAAGCTGCAGTTACACCACAGTCTAACTATGACAAGACATAACCACCAGTTTGCTAATTTTATTTTATTTTTTTCCCCAGTCACCAGAGCAAAATATCAATTTCTGGCACAGAGAGCCCAGGGTAGGTGAACCAGAGCTAAATAAAAATAAACATTAAACAATTATTGGAATTTAGCTTTATTTAAAAAATCAGCAGGGTTGAGGGAACGAGCCACCTATTAGGGGGGGAAAAAAAAAAAAAGCTATTGGGCTTTTTAACAACATGCTGTTTCTTGGCGGAGGCTGGGATTTGGGCTGTGCACAATCATGTTATTGATTAAAGATGATGTAGCAGCAGCACAATTATATCACAGTTTGTGCTCGCCGCGGTGGTACCGTTGGCCTCTCATTTGTCTGTCGGAGATTGGTTTGTTCTCCTTGCCCTTCCCTGGTGTTGCTCCTCACTCTGATGGGTCCCCTGGCGCCGCTGGAGGAGGCTCGGGGCGCCTGGGGACTTGGTGTTGTCTCTGTGGTGAAAATGGTTTTAATTGTTTCTCGTCCCCCGTTCCGTGTTTAATGGTAATTCCGGTTTCTGCGCTGTCGACCACGGTGACGCAGAAATAGGGGAATGTTGGGGTTTTGCAGGAATTGAACAGCCTGGGATGGAGCAAGAGCAGCAGCTCGGTCTAGTGGAAGGTGTTCCTGCCTCTGGCAGTGGGGTTGGAACAAGGTGATCTTTAAGGTCCCTTCCAAGCCAAACCATTCCATGGTTCTATGACCCGTGGTGGCTCTCACCATGGTTCTCTCTGGTGTTTCCCTGAAATCAGAACTCAGATCCAGCCCAGCTGATGCTTGGGGTGCCACAGCAGGCCAAGCCACAGGAAAAGGCTGTTTTAAAGGATTTCCAGAAAATTCTGTGCTGGAATTAAGAAGCCAGCATAAGAGGATGGAGAGGGGCTGCGTGGAGCGAGCGGGTGGCTGGCGGGAACGTGCGCCTTCCAATCGGTCTATAATGCAATCAATTCTGTATATCCCCAGTGAAAGAGCAACATTTATTTAACGTCTTTTATAGAGCAGCTGAGTTTTATCACAAATCACATTCCATTTCTATTCTTTGGGGACCCCTTGAAGGCTAAAACGCACTTACTTTCCTCCAAGGAAGTTTACCAATTCTTCAATAAAGCCCCATTTGCGTCCGTATGTAAAATTGACACATTTATTGAATATTAAACATTTGCCTGTTGCCTGTGCACTTCTTTCGACTTTATCTGGTGCCCTTAAAAGTCGTTAAGGGAAGGATATATCAAAGTCGTAATAAAGGCATATTTATGGATGGGAAGAGGATGCTGGAATCTGCTGGAGGGGTTGGTGTGTCCTGTTCAGGGGCTCCAGCCCTTTTTTCTCCGCTGTCTCTTGGCAGTAACCACCTGGCTGTGTGTTTGCTCTGACTCTCCTAGAGGAATTTCTGTGCTCAAAAGCTGTTTGGTGTTAGGTGCTGGCTGGGGTCATGCCAGGTTGCAGGAATACACTTTTCCAACCCAGTCAGTCCAGCTAATTAGCAGGAGGTCCAATAAAACAAGTATTTCTTTTATCACTGTTACTAAGTGCTGTTGTAAATCAATTAAAATGTATTCTAGTAATTCTATTTTTCCTTGGCGACTCTGTTTAAAGAAATGCTGAGCCATTAACAGCATTTTCCACATGTTTGTTTGTGTGTTTATGGGAGAATATTGAGCTGTTGCTGTTGAGTTTGGTGCTCAGTGATGAGCTCAGGATCCTGTCCTGTCCCGTGCTCTTCCCACAAGCCATGCAAGGTCTCTGCATCCATTTATTTGGAGAAAGGTGCAGGTTTTTTGAGGGTAGTAAGGAGGGAATTTTCTTTTCCTTGAAGCATGGGTATTCTTGCCAATGGTTGTTCTAATTATGAATTGGTGAAGACGCAGCCATGTCCTTTGAGTGCATTCCCTAAGTTGTTTTATGGGGAGTATTAACTCAGGAGGATGTGGTAGCAGTGTGTGGTGATCCTGCCTAAACAGACCTCTCAGTCCAGTCCCTAAAAACATGACAGCCTTTGTGCAATGGGAAAAACCTGGGTGACAGGAGGAGAAAATTTGCCAGGAGCAAAAAAATGGGGGATTCACCCCTTTATCTGAGCCATCCGTTCTCTGTCTCTCTCTCTCATTCCCTGCCTTTTCTCTGCTTTAATTCACATTATTTTAAGTACCATGTAGGAATCTGGGCTGGCTTGCCCTGCTCTAGGGATAATTTCTCCCAGGCCACTGGCTAATTGAGGATGCCTCGTTAGTCCAGGAGGTGGCTGCTGGGTGGTTTCATTGACTCTGGAATGTCAGCAGAGCACAAGCAGCCACTTGCTGGTGGCCACCTTGGCAGCTCAAACACCCACCCTGCCCCACCAGCCTGGAGAAGTGAAGGTGCTCCTAAATCCCATCTGGAGACAAATCCCTGCCATGGGGGATTAACTCTTCAGCTCCATGTTGTGGCAGCTTTTAGGAGAGTTGTCCCCAAGCCATGTTTATTGTCATCTATCAGTTATGCTTATCAAGAATGAACTTAATAAATTAATGCTTTGCTGAGCACCAGGATAGGACCAAACTATCAGTTTTTTGGGTTTTTTTGGAGGGGCTGAATTTAGCAGAAGGAATAAAGAGCATTGAGTTGGAGATTTAGGAGCTGCTCAGTCGTTTTGAAGGATTTCATTTTGTCCCTCCTTTGGAGCAAGGTGACTCTTGGAATGCAGCTGGCTGCAGGATGGGCTTTGGCTCCTGCTTTGCCATGGCTACAGCTCCATCCTTGGATGCTGAATTATAGCATGGGTTAGAAAATTAAGTTCCTAAGGTTGATACACCCCAAATTATCCCAAATGGAAGAGCAAATGGGTGTGCAGCAAACCTTCAGAGGAGCCAGCCCATCCTTGCAGTGAAGGTAGATTTTTGGGGCACTCGTCCGTATTAATTTACAAAAGAAATAAATAATGAATGTCACCTGAATGGAGCTCCAGTAAATGCAGCTCATCTGGAGTGTATAATAAAAATAATATACAGCTGCCTCACGGCAGCTCCCAACTCGCTGCTGGATGGGAGGAGAAGCCCCTTTGCCAGGATCCTGCTGCTGGCACGACCCTCACCCCGCTCAGAAATCCCCAAAAGCAGCTCCCGGCAGAAATAACCTTCCCTGTGCACCGAGAGCCTCTTCTTTATGGGTGAGGGAAAGTGCTTAAAATGCTTAGAGGGAATAAACAGCTTTTAATGAAGTTACATTGCCACATAATGGGTATCATAAAATTGCCTTCATAGTACAGGGTCCCAGGATGGCTTTTATTATCGACTGAGCAGGAATCCTGTCTGTAAAGCTCCGGCAGCTGCAGAGAGGAGAATGCAAAGTCTTCTTAAATTACCTGATTGAAATAACCAGCAAATATTCTGCTTTGCTGCTTTGTTGAAGGCAAAGCTGCCTTTGGGGTGGTCTGTCAGACCTGGTTTGCAGCTTCTGAAGAACACAGGAGTTTCATTGCAGCAAAACAGATGTTCATCTTGTTTCTCTATCGGCTGTTTGATGAGAGATTTATTGCTCTTCTGCTGGGCTGGAGCTCCTCTGCTGTGGAGTCTATTAGGCAGCCCAGGAGCTGGCGGGGAGCCAGGGAAGCCGCGTTTTGATGAAACCCATGAAAAAGCCTCGGCTTGGAAGGCGCCAGTAATAATGCATCGGCTAGACTTGGATCGGGCGATTGATTGCCGTGATTTGATTTATTGATCAATACCCTCAAATTTGGCGTCTGAGAAGCTGAACTAATCTTTAACTGCTGTGAACATCTCTGCCTGGTGGAGAATTAGAGCTGATAAGGAATGTATGAAAGGAATCTGAGCTTATCTTAATCACACAGTGCCCCGGCGCTGCCTGCGCCGAGCGGGAGGGGATGTGTGCAGAACACAATCACCAGGCAGAACAGAGCAGATCTATAAATTGATGGAATTCAAAGCCTCCAGCATCGATTACCATTATAACAAACAGTGGTGCGCTGAATGTCTGATTATTTTTAGACAAAGATTCTGTGCTCTCAGCAGCAATTTTGCTGATGCTGTCACTGTGTCAGATGTCTGTTGTTGATTGCAATTAGATGCGATACAAAAAAAAAAGAAAAATTTAAAACTATCTCTGCCTATAGTTTTATTTCCACTTATTAAATCTCCTCCTTTGTTTGCCTCCTCCTAATGTCTGCAGCTGGATGAAATATTGCATTACCAGAAGAGATCTCGTATATTCAGTTGGGTATAATCACTTTACAGATCATTGGATTATATCTGATATGGTTCAGATAATCCTGGGGAAATGTGGGACATTTACTCTGCCTTGGTTAAATAAATGCGCCCTGGTTTAGGGTTTTCAATGTGAATCTGCATAACATTTGGGTTTCTGAAACAGGGTCTGCAGCCCTCCCAATGATCCAATTCTATTAAAGCACTAATCAATTCCCTGTGACGTCAGTCTGCTTTCCTGCTGGTCCAACGTGGATTTATCCTGTCCTTTTTAAATGGCTTTTGGAGCTGCCACAGCGCAGGCTTTAATGGTTTGAGGAATGGTCACTACCAGCAGTGGTGATGGGGAGTGGGCAGTGGGGAGCAGGGCACATCAAGACCCACAGATTGGTGTTCCAGGGTTCTGTGTGCCAGGATCCAGGAGCATCCATTGGTTTGGTGCTTTCCAGTTTTCCCTCCAGTCCTGGTGTGTGGCTGAGTGGCCAGATTTGGGAGATATCAATGTCATGGGAATGTCTCTACAGGGAAATGTAGCTGGGAAAGGGCGGTTTCCAAATGGCTCTTCCCAATGGGAAAAGCTCCCTGGGGAACCCTTGTGAACTGCAAACGGGGGCTGTGAGTCCATACAGGCATCAGGACTGGGAGTTCCCTGGGGAGCGCCGTTGGACCAGGCTGGGTTTGTCCTGCTGGGTGTTGGGCTCTATCCCCGCATCCCACACTCGATGCCGGTGCAAAATAATTGGGGAATGCCACATTTGGGAGATATCAATGTCATGGGAATGTCTCTACAGGGAAATGTAGCTGGGAAAGGGCAATTTCCACATGGCTCTTCTCAATGGGAAAAGCTCCTGGGGAACTCTTGTGAACTGCAAACGGGGGCTGTGAGTCCATACAGGCATCAGGACTGGGAGTTCCCTGGGGAGCGCCGTTGGACCAGGCTGGGTTTGTCCTGCTGGGTGTTGGGCTCTATCCCCGCATCCCACACTCGATGCCGGTGCAAAATAATTGGGGAATGCCACATTTTAACTTCAACCCCAGGCAGGGGCCGTGGGCTTTGGCATGTGGCTGCACAGTGGCCGTGGCCCTGGCTCTGACCTGGTGGCCAGAGGAGCAGAAGGTCTCCTCTTGAACGTGACCTCGTCTTGCGCAGCCACGCGCGGCTCCGGGGCTTGATGGAGAAATGCAGCGCGGCGGCGGAGGAGTTACGTGCTGCTGGCAGCTGGTGTTTTCTTTCTTTGGGAAATCTAATATATTGATTAGCTTTCTTCAGAACAGCATCAATAACTCGTATAATGGCATGGCTGGTGCCTGCGGCGTCTCCTTCCCTGGTCTGAGCCCCCCTGGAGCCGGGAAGGACCTTGGCTGCTCCGTGCCAGGATCCGCGTCCCGTCGGCTGCTCCTCCCTTTCCTGGCATTCACGGGCCCTGCTCTGACTGGAGAACATGCTTGGCTGGACACCCTGATCCTCTGGAGCTTATCCTGGGCAGCCTTCCTCCACCTCCTCCTCCTCCCATCCTGTGTCTCCATGTTGCCTCTGCCTCCGGCAGCTTTGGCTCAATCAGGTCTGGCACGGAGGCACTTGGCCAAACCCTGGCAAATATCTCCAGGGTCTGGATATACCATGGGGAACGGTTGGGATGTGCCTGTCCTGGCCATCCCCAGGCAGTGACTGTCACCAGTGGAGCCACCATCACCCAAGGAGGTGCCTGAAAGAGTTTAGAGGTTGGTTTATTTTTGTTTATGCGGTTGTTTTCACCACGGGGAATGGTTGGGATGTGCCTGTCCTGGTCATCCCCAGGCAGTGACTGTCACCAGTGGAGCCACCATCACCCAAGGAGGTGCCTGAAAGAGTTTAGAGGTTGGTTTATTTTTGTTTATGCGGTTGTTTTTCTTTAAGCTGATTGATTGCAATAATGAATGGGGCCCAGAAATCAGCCGGAGCGGTTGTGTGACTGGTGCTTTTGGGGAATATTGGGAGTCAGGGGAGGTCATTTCGTCCAGGAACACATGGATACTCTGCCTGTGCCATTGTACTTCTTCCCAGCTGCATCCTGGCCCATGGATGGCAGCTCCAGCCCTGTGGTCACGGCTGGGGAAGATGGAAGGACCCATTAAAGTGCCTGAGAGAGTTTAGAGGTTGGTTTATTGTTGTTTATGCGGTTGTTTTTCTTTAAGCTGATTGATTGCAATAATGAATGGGGCCCAGAAATCAGCCGGAGCGGCGGCTCGAGGCCACTGCTGGATTTAAGGTCCTGGTTGGCTTCAAACCCTCTCCACTATTTTAGCTTTCATTGGTAAAATACACAGAAAACCAGTGGGATCTTATTTAGGGCCCTCTCAATCCCAGATCCACTCTGGGATGCCAGTGCTGGAAGGAGCTGGTGTTTGCCAAGAGCTGTTTTATGAACTGTTGGCTTATTTATTGTTCCATGGTTCGCTGGAGAGCGAATCCATCTGGAGCCACGGCTCGTTCCACCACGCAGTTCCTTGGCATCATGAGCCAGGTAAAGGCAGCACCTTCGTCCAGGACTGATCCCACTTATGGATTTATTTTATTTTCAAGTCTGATTCCCTTGTGAAGGGATGGAGGAGCACCCCAGTCCCCCAGTGCCCAGGGGTGGAGGTGTCCAGGCTGCATCGCACCAGCCAGGAGCCTGGAAGGGTTTTCTCTGCTTCCCAAGCATCTTGCAATGAGCTCATTTCAAAGAGAGATTTTCAGAGCAAATTGACAGCTGATGACTATGGGAAGATGTTTTCCAAAGGAGAAACAATTTACGATAATTAGAAATTTATAAAATGTCTTTAAACATGGTGGTAATGGGGATAAGAAAACACTTGCTGCAGTGTAATCAGTTATTAGCAGCTGATCATTTATCTCGATGGATAGTTGCTGCTGGTACAGGAGACACGTGATAAAAGGACTCTTGATTAACTAATTTGAATATCTTTTGAGAACAAATTCTGAGTTCTCTTTTTTCTCCATTGTAACGGATCCGTACATCTGCCTGATAAACACGGAATGAATATGGAAATGAATATTATTGTGGGAGTGTAGCCCTCAAACACCGCTGCCGCCGTCCCAGCCCTGGCCCTGGGAAGCAGCCTGGGGTGGATCTAATAGGGAAGGGGCCTTAAAGAAGCTGGCTGGGAGGAGCTGAGGCTGTGGGATGCAGGAGAAGCCTGGTGGGGGATTTGCCAGGATGTGGGGTCTGGAGGGGCAGGACCAGGCTGGGCCCTTCCATCAGCCCCTCTTTGGCCTCTGGAAGGAGCAGGATGGCAAAACTCTGGAGCTGCCTGTGAGCACCAGCAGAGCACCAGAGCATGTGATAGCATCCCTTGATAGATGGGTTTTTTGAACACACAGCCTGTTCCTGCCTCCCTGGGAATGGGAATCTGATGCAGGTCTCAAATCTCTGCCCTCTGTGAGATCCCATTACAGCTCCTCCGATAATGCTCTGTAAACCCCGATTCCATTTTAGATGCTGAAACCTCACTCTCTGCATCTGTGCCCTGGACACTGGCGGCCCTGGGATGTGCCCTGGGGTGACCAGTGGCACCGCTGGGGACTGTTCCCTGCTCCCTCTGCTGCTGTGCCATTTTCTGTGTGCCCACGGGTGCCAGGGGTTAAAGACATGGCTGGAGCAGTTGGGAAAGCACAACAAGCTTGTATTCCTCTTTTCTGGCACAGCAGGCAAAGGGAGGAGGTGGCTGCTGGTGGGGGTTCAGGGGGATCTGGTCCCAGTCCCTCGTGGTTTCCCTGGCAGCTCCCAGCCCTCCATGCCCTCGCCGCGTTCCGGAGCGGCTCCTGATGCCTGCGAGTTATTCATCGTCCTCAGCCACTAATGGACTCCATTCAACTGCTTCTCCCTCGTCCCCCCCCTCAGTGTGATTCATGTAGTGGCTGGAAGCAGATTCCTTTTGGCAGTGAGAGTCCCAGATATTTTATATTTACGCATCATTTTCTTCCCGGGATCTCAATTTTTCCCTTCTCTCCTCTCCCCCTTTCTCCTTGCAGCTCCATCCATGCTCAGATGGGGTCGTGACTCTGGCTCCATCACCCACCATCCCCTCCCCACATGCTGCTGAGGGTGGGGGGTGCTAGATTCATCCCCTCCTGCAGGAATGGGAAGGGGATGCTCGGAGGTGTTGGCACTGCTCCTTCTCAGCTGTATTTACTGCAGCGAGGAGCAAAGTCCACGTAGCTGTGGATGCAGTTTACAGGTAATTAAAGTCAGCTTGGTGGGGATTTAAACATTAATATTGATGCTAAAGTTTTTAATAAAATATAGGGAAAGAGAGAAAGAGGTATTGATTCCTATAGGCTTTTTATTTTTTCTTTCCTCTGGCTTCATTGTCACAGGGAATGTGCTGATATGTTGGTGAGCATGAAATTAGGGTGTCCTGTGCTGGCACGGGGTCTGCAGATGGGGACAGATGTGATTCCAGGAGGACAAATTGGGAAAGACTTGGGAAAATGCATTTTGGAGTGATCCATATGGTGAGACTGTTCCTACCCCAACCCTCCTGGGCATCCTCTGTGGTAGGCACAGGCTTGGGGACAACGTCCATTTTTTGGGAATGGCGCTGAGCCTCCAAGGTTTCTGTGTCTGCTTCTGCATCCCCTGTGTTGCTCTCCATCGTGGCTGGCTCAGCACACAACCCCTTTTACCACCCCACTCTGTGTGTGTGTGTCTGGGCTCATTCCAGCATCATTCCCATTCCCACTGTGGCCTTGGGGGTCCCTGAGATTCCCCAGTCCTGTGGTGCCACCGTGGTCATCCAACCCCTCTGCAGCCGTTCCTGCGCCGCACCAGAGGCCGTTAAAAAGATGCTGACGGCCGTTTTTCACTCCCTGCTTCTCTGTATACACACAGGACCCGGCTTTATCTGCTTTCTCGCCAATATTTTTTTATATAACAGTGAAATATTTATATTGTCCAATAAAAGGCAGTAACTTGCAATCTCGCGCAAATTCATCGGAGACAGGGAGCTTCATTGTCTGAATTTTCCACCCGGCAGTGACCCCTGGTAATTGGCTCCATACATCTTTGGCATCAGGGATTTACATACAGGGAAGGGGGTGATGGATGGCCAGGGTCACACCCCTGGCTGGCAGGGGAGGCTGCTGGCTCCCTGTGCCGGGTGTCCTGCTCCACATCCCATCGTGGCACTGCCAGGTGATGGTTTTGGTGATGCCAGGGAAGAAAGAGCCAAATCCCTCGTGATTCAGGCAGCCACAGCTTAAATCCTCACGATGCTGAAGTGCAAGGCTGGTTTCATGGGAGTTTTGAGGTTTTGCTGGGACATGAAGATGGAGCAAACTGCAAGTCCTGCAGGCCAGGACCAGCTGCTGATAAAGAGGGCAGGTGGCTCCTTCCATCACAAACCAAATTTGCCCCAAAAATGCCCGTTTTGGGAACAGGATAGGATCAAATCACCAGCAGCCAGAGCCTGGGGCACAGCTGAGCCTCAGACAGGCACCTCCTGACCTCGGCCAGCAGCACCTCAGCCCCCAATTTATCAAAAAGCAGTTAATGACCACCCCGCCCGCCCAGGTTTTTATGGTGTCTGTCTCTCCCCCCCGACTGCAGGGCAGTAATTAGAGTCTGTCTAATGAGGTTTCCATAGCAGGAATACGTGCTCTTGCCATATCTCCCCACCAGACAAAGCTTTTGCCACAGTTTATGGTGCCAGCCTAAATTTTTTCCGGCTGTTTTCACCCTGGTACAAGCTGGATAAGGACCAGAACATCCCCTGGGCTGTGGAATTTACCAGGCAGCACCCGAGAGATCTCTTCCCACCGCATCCACCCCATCATTTTTATTCGATTTTATTTTTTTCTTACATTCCACCAAAATTAAAAAGCCATCTATATCTTAAAAACCTTATTTATGAACACTTAAGCGTAAGTAAGTCATCTTTGGACGGCTTCCCTCCCTGCTGATGGATGGAATCTGGCACCGAGGTGGACCGGGAGGGAAATCTGGCAATACAATATGCTGTGCTTGACTATTTTGACACTCGGAGTGCGATGTTTTTTTTACAGTTACTGATGAGCTTATGGCACTGCTCCTTTTGGAGAAGCGAGGAGGAGGCTGGGGCTGAGAATATTGATTAGCCAGCTCCTGATTATCTCAACAGCCCTCTCGGCTTGCCTTTTCTTTTGTGGGGAATTCAGAATTCCTTCAATTATTCATGTGAACCCCCTCGTCGATACTGCCAGCGCGACAGCGAGCAAAACTGGGCTGGGGGAATTGTATTCCTCAAATTCGAACTCCAGCCCTCCTAAACCCCTTTTATTTTATTTCCCCCCCTATTTTTCTTGTTGTTTTTGTCCACCTTTTGTTTTTGTTTTGTTCCAGAAGGAGCTTCATGCTGGTGCTGGCAGGGTGGTGGGGGGAAAGCGCAGAGTCTCATAAACATTTAATTGAACTCAGTTGGGAATTTAGGAAAAAATGTACCTGGGGTTCAGGAGATCTGCTGTTAGGGAATTAACTCAGCAGGACAGTGGATTTCCCTCCCCAGCAACGAGATTTTTGGGAGCTGTAGATGTTGGTGACTAACAAAAGGGAAGTTTAACTGGCCACAAAGGCAAATTTTAGCTCCTAACCTTGAGGTTTGGGCATTTCTGGCTCTCGCCACTTCTGGTAGCTCTGTTGGGTGGGCAGAGCTGGAGGAAAGGGGCTTCTTGGGGGGGTGCAGCATCCTGCTGGATGCAGAATCCACCTGGCTGCATCCCAGCAGCGCGGGAGGGAATTTTGGGTTTCGAGGCGTTTATAAAAAGCAAACGTTGAGCGCTTGGCGCGGAGCTGCTGGCACCCAGCTCGCAGCCCAGATGGGGGGAGATGGGTTGTTTGTTAGAAAAAAAATGAATTAAAAAAAGATGAGAAAGGGGTGGGGGGGGGGGAAAAAAAAAAGAGCAACTCTAAAATAGCTTTTCTTGGAGGCTGTGTGGGGAGGGGTGTTTCTACCAGCCTGGCTGGGTGGGAGGGAAAACTGGCAGCGTTAGGGGGAATGCTCAGAGGAGAGCTGGGCAACGTGGGCAGGAGCTGCCCTCTCCACCCATGGTCCTGGGGATGATCCCAGGCCTTCCCCACCCTGTTGGCTCTTGGAGGGTTGAGATGGGGAGAGCCCTGGGAGGGACAGACTGGACAGAGCTTCCAGGCAGGGCAAGGAGCCAGCAGTGCTGGGAAGTGCCAGAAGGGGCCAAGATGTGTCTGGGAGGTGCCAGGGTATAGCCAGGAGGTGCCAGGGTGGGGCTTGGAGATGCCAGGGTGTGGTTTGGAGATGCCATGACATTTTCAGGCATGGCCAGGAAGCACAATGACACAGCCAGGAGGTGCCATGGCCGGAAAATGCCTCGATGTAACCGGGAAGTGCCGTGGTGTGCCCAGGAGGAGCCCTGGCACATCCACGATCCCAGGCTGAGCTTGCAGAGGGGGATCTGAGGAGGAGCCAAGCTACTGGGATGGGACAACATGGTCCCAGCCCACCACGCTGCCAGGGAAGGCTTCTCCATCCTGCCCCAAATGCTCCACATCCACGTGAGCCTTGGCTTTGGTCGGTGATGCTGGCGAGAGTCTCGTGGCACTTCAGGACACCTCTTTTCTCCCTGATAATTTAGTGTTTTCTTCAGGGGCTGCTTGCCCTGCTCCTCTAATGTGCTTGGATGGAAACCCCTGGAGAGCTGCTGGTGTTCTGAGCTCGCCAGCAGCGACACATTAGGATCTGTCATCTGCTGAGCATTACCTGGTTTTAAATCTGTCTCTTTGGAGCTACGGAACTGCATAGGAAAATATTAAAGTAAACAATAAGTGGATTTACACAAATGTGGCTGATTTCCATATTTTTCATCACTTCATTTTATTACTGGGTTTACTGATATGCTCATTTATTTATAGAGCAATCCAGTATTGATTCATTCCGATGCACTGTGCATAAACACATAAAAGAGAGTGATAACAATAGGAATACATTTTCAGTCTTTTAAATACTGCATTTTTTCCAATAGTCTTCATTAGATCCGCTCCAGGAATATGAGCAATGTCCTC
This sequence comes from Onychostruthus taczanowskii, assembly GCF_017590055.1. NCBI lineage: Eukaryota > Metazoa > Chordata > Aves > Passeriformes > Passeridae > Onychostruthus > Onychostruthus taczanowskii. Next base: position 3,485,376 of record NW_024500572.1, read on the forward strand.
TGGGAAGCCCAGCCAGCCCCTCTGCCCAAGTGGCTCTGGATTTATGGGGGTGTCAGGGAGAACAGGATGCAATTCCCAGCTCAGCAGCAGCTGCTTCCCCAGCTCTGCCACCTTCCTCACACCAGGGAGTTTTTCCACAGGAGGTTTTGGGGGGTTTTATCCCAAAAAGTGGATTCTGCTGCCTTGAGGTTGGGTTTCTGGGCTGCTTTGGTGCCAGGCAGTGCAGGGTGGACACCAGTGAGGTGCTGCTGCTCCTGGAGCCAGGCTTAAGGGGGCTCAGGACTCTGTTCTTCCCCTTTTTCCCTGTTCCCTCCTCTTTTCCCTTCCCTTTTTTCCCCTTTCCTTTTTCCACTTCCTTTTCCCCTTTCATTTTTCCCTTTCCTTTAATTCTTCTTTATTTTCCTTCTCTTTTCAAATATTTTTCCTTTTTCCTCCTTTTCATCTTTTTTTATCTTCTCACTTTTCTCTCTTTATACTTTTTCCTCTTTTGTTTCTTCTCTCTTTTTCTTTTTCTCCCTCTTTCCCCCTCTTTCTCCCTTGTTCCCTCTCTTTTCCCTTTTCCCTCTTTTACCTTTTTCCCCCTTTCCCTCTCTTTTTTCCCTCTTTTTTGGTATTTTTTCCTATTTTTTCAAATTTCTGAAAACCTGCACCACTCCCATCCCATCCCATACATTTCCCCCTCAAACCCCACTTTTCCTCTCTCCCCATGAATATTAAGCAGGGAGAGCTGAGTGCTCCACCTGCACCACGAGAAGGAGCCCATAAACTCGGGGTGATGGATGGCAAACATTCCCCCTCTGCTCCTTCCTCTGAATGGGAAGGAAAAAGGGGAAAAAAGATAATTTTTAAACATTAACCTGGAGGGGTGTGGATGAGCTTGTAGGGCCCTTTCTCTCTCCTATTCCTGAATACATCTCCTAAATATTTAGGCTCTTAGATAATTTTTTTTCCTCGAGGAAGGAGTAGCAGGACCAGAAGAAGAAATTGTAACCACAGAGGATAAACCCAGCTTTTATTTTTCCCCCCTCTTCAACTAAAGGGCAGCTCCTTTCTCTCCCCAAAAGCAGTTTAATGGCAACAGCTTGAGAGGGACAAAGTTTGAATATCCTTGTGCCGGAGAAAAGAGCAGAGCGAAAGCCCTGCTAATTACAAAAGTTGCTTTATGAAAGATAATTCAAAGCAATAATTTAGCAAACATAATCAAGTAGCGCAGATGGGGATTTTGATGAATAGTTTGCAACATGCAATTAGCAGCTCTTGCAGTTACATATCATTAACCCTCAGAGCACAAAAATTATTTTCTCATTATTAGATGAAAAGGTAAAATTAAGCTGACTAGACAGTAAAGGAACAAACTACAATTAATTACCTTCATTTATTACAGTCATTATTTTAAACTTATTTTTTTTTACTCTGATAGATAGATGAAAACATCTAAATTAAAAGTTTTGTTCTGCTAAGTGGGAGGTGAAACTTTGCAATCTTTGGGGTGCGGGGCCAGCCTGGCTGCATCCCAAATCTGGGGATCAGTGGGATCCCCTCATCACCCCCATCATCCATGCCAAGGATGCAGAGCCTGAGCATCCCTGCCTGTATCCCACACCAACGTGGACCACTGCTGTCAGCCACAAGGGGAATTTTGGCTATTTTTGCAGGAAAATATTCTTCCACAAGCGTAACTTTCCAGGAAAATATTTTTTGTGGAAAATAATTACGGGGGTTTGCAAGAAATCCTTTCTAGGAATTAACCTGCTCAGGTGGCACATTCTCCTGGTGGTGGTCAGAAATCAGCCTGTTCCTCATTGGGTTGGATGCTGAAAACTTTGATTTTGAGATTTGTGTTGGTGGCAGATGGTTCGGAGCTGCCAACTGTCAGCAAATGCACTAAAAAAAATAAATTCAGGGAAAAAGAGGAGGGAAAAAAAAAAAAGAAAGAAAGAAGGAAAGAACCAGCTCGAACAGTCAGTGAAAAAACATGGATTAAGTTATGGTGGGGAGGGTGGGTGAGCTTGAAATATTTTCCCTGTTGCTGCTGTGAGTGCTCAGCCCAAGAAATCCTGTGGTGCACAGGAAAGAAAGAGCTTGGACACCTTCTCCCTGAGGCAGCAGGGTCAGCATGATGTGGGAAAAAAAGAGGGGAAAAATAAACGAATGAACTGAGCGTTCTCTCAATCTGCTCTCAAGAACTTTGCCAAAACATCACTGAACTTGTCAGGAAATATTACAACAAAATTAAGAACCAGCAGCAATTTTCTCCCATTCGGGATCCCGCGCTTTAGAAAGTAAATTATTAATGCATTTTTTTTCCTCCGTTAAGCAGTTATTTGCAGCAGTCTTGGTGTATTTCTCATTAGAAATAACATCATCTAAAGAACTTATATTGATTCTTCTTTTCCCCCCCCCCTTTTTTTTTTAATCTCCGAATCATGGACGTGAACAACATATTTCTGTGATGTTCCCTTTAACTAGAATTCTCAGGCTTTATTTTTATATTATTGATCTTTTTGACATGAATTGCTTTTTGGCCTTGTGAAAATCTTGGGAGCTGCTCCTGCCTTTGGAGGGATGGGGGGGCTGTGGGTGTGATGGGTTTGGGTGGGTGCGCGGTGGGTTCGTGGGGGGTGTGATGGGTCTGTGCGTGTTTGATGGGTCTGTGAGGGGTTTGTGTGTGTCTGTGACGGATCTTTGGGGGCCTGGGATGAATCTGTGGGTGCACAATGGCTCTGTTCACACTTGTGGAGGATTTAAGGCATTGTTTGGACACGGAGGAACCAAAGGACCCCAACACGTGCCTGGTTCTTCGTGGTGGTCCAGCCCCATCACCCAGAGCTCTCCCAGGACAGTGGCTCCTTCCCAACCTCCCCCTCCTTGCCACCCTCTCTCTCTCTCCCCAACTTCTTTACACATCAGCAAAAAAAAACACCCAAGGAAAACAGCGAAGCCTTGAATTAATTTTTTTTTCATCACTTTTCTTCAACATTTGGGGTCTCTGTTGCCGCTTTCTCCCCCGACAGCTGTTCCCGCACGCTGAAAAAGAGCTCATTTGTGGTTTACTGCCACCAGCATTTAGATGGAAATAACCCACTACTTATCCTGCACTTGATCTGGTGGATGTAAGAATAAACTCTCCGCCGGTGCGACGCAAATCCCGCGCCTCTGGAGCGGGGATGCTCAGACGCTCCGAGCGCCGGGAGGAGCACCGACTGCGCCGGGGGAGTTTTACCATTTTGTCAGTCAATTATAATAATATTTCTGCTTCCAAATGTTTAAAAAGTTGGCTTCGGAAGGTATAATCATGGCACAGAGGCCAGCCTGACAATAGTAATTAATTAGGCTATTACGCATTCTGCTGTGATAATTGCTTTGCTGGAAAGTCACCAGCCATGAAAAGGACCCGGCGCGGAAATGTAATTTATCAGGCGGCGGCGATCCCGTGCCGCGCCTCACCTTGAGCCCACGGAGGCTGTGGAGGGAGATGGAGGGGGGAAAAATGGGAATGAAGAGTACCTGGGTGTTTGATGCACAGGCAGAGCTCGCTCAGAGCAGGCACCGAGGGCTCTGCAGGTGGGCAGTGGGGTTGTGTCACTGAGGGGTGTCGTGGTGATGGGGAGAATGGGAGCGATGCCATCCTGATCCCACTGAACCTGGGCTGCTTCCAGAGATGCTCAGCTCCCCCATTTTTAGCCATTTCCTCCTCTTTTCAGCGTGTTTTCAGATGTTGTCTTCTTGGATGTGGATGCAGGGTTTGGTGCTGCCTCAAGAAAGTGAGAATGTAGGTGTTTTGTTATAAGACCTTGATTTTAGGGCTGATGTGGGCTTTTCCCAGGTGTTTATTCAGCTCTGTGTGAGGAATTGCAGCAGTTTCAGTGCTGGGTGAGCCATCCCCGTACGGGACTCAGAGCTGCTCCAGCAGAAATCTCCCCTGGCATTTGAGTAAATTATCCCCCATCTGGAAAAGATCACTGAAAATGTTAAATATCTTTTTTTCTACTGACATTTCCTACAAGTTTAGTGGGACTCTGGGAGAGCTCAGTGGGTGTCTGGCTCACCATGTGCCTGTTGCCCACGCTGGTGGTGCCCTGGCACTGATGTGGGCTGGAATGTGCTGGAGCCCAGCACAAGGGATGCTGCAGGCTCCTTCCCACCCCGCACTGGGGATGCTCAGACCTCCACAGGGATTGCTGAGGAGGGTGAAATGTTCCCCTTGGAAAATGCTTTGTCTCTAAGATGTGATTTGAGGAAGGAAATGCAGTGCACACAGCTTGGTTTGGAGCCTGGGCCAGCTCTCATCCCTGGCATGGATTAGGGGTGCACAGGGACAGGCACGGGTGGTGGAGAGGGAATGGAGAACATTTGGGCTGGATTTTTGCTCTTCACCCTTTGGTTGATGCCAGCTCAGGGGAGATGCAACTCTTCAGAGCAGCTGGGGCAGGTCCAGGCATCCCCATGGCCCCGTGTCTGCTCCTGCTCCCCTCCCGTGCATTCCAAAGGGCTTGGGAATGGGGAGGTCACACAGGGCTGATGCCACGAGCAGCCCAGCACCGCTGTGTCCCCACATCCCTACAAATCCCCAGCAGGGCTCACCCCACTGGCAGATTCAGCAGGAAAAGCTCTGTCCTGCTCCAGCACAGTGCAGGCTCCTGGCTGCCTCCTCCCTCCTTTCCCCTCTTCACTGTTATTATTTTAAAGCACCCTGAAGCCAAGCATTTTTGCAGAACGCTGAAGAAAAGCCCCCAAATTCCTCCTCTGCTGGAACCGCGGTGCTGAGAAAGTAGGTTTGTGTACGAGCTGCTATAAAAAGCCCGGCTTATACAATTTTAACAATAGAAAAATGATCTTTGTGCTCCAGTGCCTGCGAGCTCCGGAGGAGAAGGCGGCTTGCTCAGGTGGCTGCTGGATTACAAATGAGCCGTTTGCTTTGGGTTGGAATGACAAGCGATGGCAATCCGGGCTGGCAGGGTGAGCCAGGAGCTCTGCTGGCACAGAGGAGGGGAAAATGCTCCGGTGTGGGAGCTGCCACCAGACTGAGGCCCAAAGTTCAGCTCATCGGTGGCTTAAGAGCCATTTAATTGATTATTTCCCTGTCATAACAGTGTGTCTGCTGGGTGGGCACCTCTTCCTCCGTCACTGGCTGGTGTGAGTGCCCAATTTGGCTCCAGCTGGATATTTTCCAGCTGGGAATGGGTCACTTCCATCCCTGATGCCTGTGCCCTCTTGTTCCTCTGCTACCCCATCCCATCCACTCCAGGTGGGGCTGGATGTGAGGGGTAACCAAGGGGACCTGGTGGGCAGCAGCCCCTTCCCCGAGGTGTCATTGTGCCTTGAAAAATTAAAGGGAGTAAATGATTCATGCTCATAAATGTTGGATGGGAACACGCAGCAGATTAATGTTGTTGGGTTATTGGGATGTGGCTGGTGCGAGGGTCACCAGCACCCCAGTACCCCAGCAGCCCAGGGGGACAGGGACAGGAGGACGTGCCCAGTCCTGGTGTGAGCATCACCTCCACCCCCAGCACCACCCTGGGAGGGCGGCTGGGGAATGCCGTGCTCCAGATCCGGCCCAGCAGGCACAACAACGGGCGGGCTTCTTTATTTCTTATTTAAGCGCCGACATTAAATTATAATTTTCATTTACTCAGAGCACATCAATGATTTAGGGAGACGTGACATGGCAGCGGCACGAGGAGTTTAGCCACGGGCAGCGAGCTGCTGCGCGGGGCACGGAGCGGGCGCGGAGCCGTGTGCCGGCTGCGGTGGCGCCGATCCCGCCGGTTCCTTCCTCCAAGCCCATCCCTGACCCTTTTATCCCTCTCCCCGCAGGTGATTGCACTTAGTAAGAGAAGCAAGGAGGCTGAGAAGGCTTTCCTGAGCGTTTACAAGCAATTGCTCGAAGCTCCAGGTAAGCAGCGCGGTGGCGACCTGGCTGCCTAACGAGTCGCGTGCCGGTGCCCAGAGGAGCCAGCGAGGAGCGTGGCACCATCCCCGGCACGGCTGGCACCGTCCCTGCCACATCTGGCACCGTCCCTGGCACGGCTGGCACCGTCCCTGGCACGGCTGGCACCGTCCCTGGCACGGCTGGCGTCGCCGACCGCGGCCGGCGCATGGTGCTGTGGAGATCCCAGCCGAAGAGAGGAGAGGAAGCAGCTTTTGCCATCGCTGTGTTTCAGCCCCTGAGCCAAATGCATCTTGACATTAGGAAAGGAATACATTTGCTCAGCCCGTGTAGTAACACTGCGGCTATTCCCACTTGTCTGTTTGACGGTAAGTTGACCGAAACGGCCGAGCGCCGGCTCGCAGCACGAGCCACGGGGACATCCTTCAGCTGTCACCCTGTGGCCGGGGCGCTGTGCCGTTCTGGGAGGGGGAAACTGAGGCACGGGGCAGCCTTGAGGTTTGTGTTGGCAGAGCTGGATCAGCTGGGAGCCCTCTTCTGCTGCTCCCCACTTCAGGGGGTTTGTGTGCGCCAGGCACGGAGCGTCCCCCGGCACGTCGGGGACTGAGAGCTGCAAACGGCTGAAAATGCGCGGAAAGGCTCCTGCAGGGCCACTAATTCATTTTCCAGACATTTAGGAATAACAAAATGTTTTAATGATTTCTTAGGGGAATTAGGGAGACATATTTTTGTCCTCATTAAATTTTCTCCTGTGCTACGAGAACCAAATGTCAGCTTGGTTTCCAGAACCCAGTTATCTTCCCTCCCCACCTCCCCATGCTCACACGCCTGCACGTGGATGCACACACATGCACGCCCCAAAACTGCTTCCCTGTGCTCTCTGCACTCCTCCTTCTCCTCTCTCTGCTTTCCACAGCATCCTCTCTTGCTCCCCTCCTGCTCCCCAAATCCCCCCTCCCACGGTTCATCCCCGTCTGTTCCATGTCCACATGTCTCTCGACAGGCAAACTCTTTGTGGAATACTTTCCAAGAGCCACATAAGTCCTGATTCGACATTTTTTGCTTTGAATGGCTGCTGTCAACACAAATCTCTGGCAGAGACTGTAACAGAGCCTGATTGCTCAGCAAGTATTTTGATAAGTGAGCTGGCTGTGTGTCTGTAATTACGGGAGAAAACCGTAAATCTTTTGGATATTGTTCACACAGATGTGGTGTGAAGGGAAGGGGGGGAAGCAGTAAAATGTGTTAAAAGCATAATTAATGTCATTGTTGTTGGGGATGATTTGATTTAAGGCTGACTTTGACTCGTGGAGGGATTCGTAGGGCGCTGGTGGATGTGTTTGAGCAGGTTGGCATGGGGTGGCAGAGGAGAGGCCATGGTGGTGGAGAGGTGACAGCACTGTGGAGGTACTGTGGGTGTCCCACGGATGCACTACGGGTGACCTGTGCTCCTCCTGGAGCCAGGCAGCAGCAGCATGGAACGTGGGCTGGGTGGAATGGCCCTGGCACCAGGATTAGCTGGTGATCCCCAGGGATACAGGTGCTCCCTGCAGCTGTGTCTGCTCAGGAGGAGGTGAGGAGCACTCAGAACTGCCCCTGTCCCTCTTAGAGCATCCAAAGAGGGCCATGGAGATGGTGAAGGATCTGGAGGAGGAGGAGCAGCTGGGGACACTTGGTTTGTTCAGCCTGGAGAAGAGGAGACTGAGAGGAGCCCTCATCCTGACCTGCATCATCCTCAGGAGGGGCAGTGCAGGGGCAGCTCCAATCTCTGCTCTCTGTGAGCAGGGACAGCACCCAGCGAACGGCTGGAGCTGTGTCAGGGAGGTTTAGGTTGGATATCAGGGAAAAGTTCTCCCCCAAAGGGTGCCGGGCACTGCCCAGGCTCCCCAGGGAATGGGCACAGCCCCGAGGCTGCCAGAGCTCTGGGAGCCCTTGGACAGCGCTCTCAGGAATGCACAGGGTGGGATTGTTGGGGTGTCTGTGCAGGGACAGGGGTTGGACTCCTGGATCCTCGTGGTTCTTTCCAGCTCAGGATATTTTGTGGTTCTGTGATCCTGCTGCAGCACTGCCGGTGCCACTAAAGGATGGCCAATGACGCCAGCTAGTGGTAGCACTTATATTTGTATTTCTTTATTTAATTAATATATGTATAAACTGCATATGTAGTGGGTGAGGGTATGGAGTGATAGATGGGTATGATAGTGGGTGTGATGCCCAGCGTGCCAGGGCAGGGACACACTGTTTCCCAGGCTGTGCCACTGGTGGGTGACCCTGCACCATGGCCCTGGAGTGTGCAGTGCCTTCAGGTCCTGTTTAGGCACATGTGTCCCTCGTGTCACCCGTCACCCATCTGTGCTGCTGGCCAGTGTCAGGTCTAACCTGTCCCAGTGGAAGATGTGATCCATGGAGCAAGGACCACACCCCAATATCTCACATGTGGTGGCACAGCCAGCCCCACAACCCAGGGTGGTGTTTCCCAGTGGGTGGGCAGTGTGGTATTAGCTCTGTGTAGTTATTCCAGCCAGGAATTTGGTCTCTGTGCTGCCCTGGCTGTTGCAAAGGTTTGTTCTTCCCTTCCCAAAGCTCTGCTCCCACCATTTCATCCCAGGCTGGCAGCTCCAAACAGGGAACAGCACACGGAGGCATCACCCCAGCTGTATTTCACCAGCAGGGCTGCAGCTCATAGGAAGGAAAATGCTGACCTGAGGAAAATCCTTGGTGCTTTATCACTCAGATCCATTTTTCCCATATTATTTCTCATCTTGGAGGCAGGAGGAGTTGCTGGTGTGGATCAAACAGGGCCTGTCCCAGTGTTTATCTCCATGGAGGCAGCTCACAGGCTGGCACGGAGCCTCCTGCCAACACCCCCAGGGCTGGGAAGCACAGGGGGGACCCCAGCAGCCCCCGGAGAGCAGGGTTTAATTATCCATGTCCTTATCTCCACTCACATTGTTATGGGAGTTATTAATGGCTGTGGGAGCATCCAGGCTGGCTGGGGCTGTGCTGCATCACTGTCATCCTGCACCCTTGGGTGGGGAACCAGCCTGGGGGATGCTGAGCTGAGGCACGCCAGGAGCTGAAGGATGCCATGAGCATCACCAGGAGAATCCCAGCTGGAGCCGAGCCCCTGTTCCAGTGACAAAGCTGACAGCACTCAGCACCTGCCTGTGGATCCTCATGGCCAGAATCCTGGCACAAACCTCTTATTCCTTCCATTCGTGGGGCCTCTGTGATGTCCAGCAGAAAGAAGGGATAACGTTCCCTCTGGAGGATGCTCCAGGAGCTTTTGGTCTTGCAGTCACTAATCCTGGAGGGAAGCTGTGGGGTGGGATGGTGTGGGATGGCAGAGCAGCAGTGAGGCAGACAGACCCCCAAATCCCATTTGGAGGAGCGTGTGCCTTGGGATTTCTTGTTTGCAAGGAGCATCCACATGGGCATGGACCAAATCTTGCACATTTGGGGCAGGTTCACCCCAAAGTCATCTGGTGCTGTGTTTGACCCCCAAATCCTATGACATGGTCTCCTTCATCTCGCTTCCATCTCAGCCAGGGGCTTGCCAAGCAGCAGAGCTGCTCTGTGTCCCGTTCTGAGTGGAGGCAGCCAGTTGTTGGAATTTTTTCCCCTCACTGTTATTATCTTTTACCCCTGGATGTCTGCCATGTGTCCGTGCCATACGGTAGCATGCCCAACTCCATCCCACTTCCCTGTTTGCCTAACTTTTTGACCCTTGAGAATTCAAATCTATTTTCTTTCCTCTTCTTTTCCATGAAAAAAAACCCAACCAAAAAAAAAAAAAAAAAAAAAAAAAAAAAACCCCCAAAACCACCTAAACCCA